>NW_028258435.1:9470628-9797582 GCF_053883595.1 Heterocephalus glaber
ACAGTAGGGAGGATTCTGAGGGGATCCGTGGCCCGAGTCTTCTGCTGTAATAATCACTGTAATGCAAACACTCACCATCTCTTTGGATCACACGCACCCTGCTCCTTTCGAGTGCCAGGGCCCCTGACAGGCAGGGCTGCTCAGGACGCCAGAGCTCTGTACCTTCAGGGGGCCGCAGCCCAGGTCAGGACCCAGAGCCGGGGCAGGGACAGAGGACCGCAGACGGTCACCCAGGACGAAGGACCCGAGGTGGGAAGGTGTCACCTGGTTCGTACAGGCTGCCTTATGAGGAAGTTGGGCAGCTCCAGACTGAGTCCTTCTTGCTGAATTCCCCTCTCAGACATCAGAGAAGAGGAACCCTGCAACCAGGCCACCTGCAAGGGCGCTTCCGGGCTGGGCCTCCAGAACAGGGTGTCCCAGCTCCCCAGCCCGTAAGGCAGGTTCCTCTTTGGTGCACAGCCACTGCCAACGCGGGGGCGGGGCCAGGGACGCCCCGCCCACCCCCAGGCCCCTCCACAACCCGCCCACTCCCCACTCCCCTGCCTCCTCCAGCCCCGCCCCGGAGTCCACAGCGCCCTCTAAAGCACCTTTGTTTCTCGCTGCTGGTGCTAGGTAGGGACAGAACCAGGCTCTGCACCTGCTGGCGAGCACTCTGCCACTGAGCCCCAGTCCAGGGCCCAAATCCCGTTTTCAAGTCCCTGTCATTGCTTAACCTAGATACAGTCTTTCCCTCCTTTACCACCTCACCCCAGCATGCCAAGCCCCACCTCCTAATCTGTGCATATTTCTCATCCTAGGGAGGAGACAAAGCAGCTGGATCAGCTCGGGCTGATCCCTTTGGGCATATTAATAAAGCAATATGGCAAGGAGGAACATTTTGTACACTTTAAGTGGGTGAAACATCTGGGATGCGAATTTAGCTCAAAACTATTTTTAGAAAACAAAATATTTAAATAGAGGCCATGAGGTCGTTAGAGGAGACTGCTTTGAAGAGTTTGCACGACCCAGGATTTAGCTCAGTAGTTCCACCACCTGCCTTGCAAGCGCAAGGTCCCGAGTTCAATCCCCTGTACCAAAAGAAAAGAGTTTGCAGAGGTGACCAGCAAGACTACTTTCACTCACTTTGTGTGTGAGAAAAGTGGCACTCAGAGAAGTTAACTTGGTTTTGCCTGGAGAGGCAGGCGTCAACCCAGGTGGCCTGGGACCACGTCTCAGGAAGCAAACCAGGGAGGACGGAGCAGCAGCAAGTTTGCCAGACAAACAGCAGGGTGCACCCCTGTAATCCCAGCACTCTGGGAGGCTGAGGCAGGAGGATCACAAGTTAAAGTCCAAGTGGCTGGGCAACTTAGCAAGACTCTGTCTCAAAATAAATTTTTTGAAGGGCTGGGGATGTAGCTCAGTGCAAAGGTCCCAAGTTCAATTCCCAGAGCCATATTTAAAAAAAAAAAAAAAGTGCCACCTCAGTAACTGCAGCTTGAGACCATCCCTGTCCGGGGAAGGGGAGGCCAGCTGGCAGGACGTGTGAACATCTGGGTCTTCTGTGGCCTTTTCTAGTTTGTTTTAGCATCCTTTCTTCATATTACTATCCACACCCCTCAAATATCAGCACTTTCCACCTCTGAGTGGAGTGAAGTCACCTCTCAAGGCCGTTGCTACCAGAGAATAAGTTCTTGACCATCAAGCATCCTGCTCAGATGCGGAGAGGTCAGCCTGCAGCCATGGCAATGAGGCCCCACGCCACTGAAGCAACTCCCCCAGCAACACCCCAAGCGCCAGCTCCTCTGAGATTCCTTTCCCAAGCCCCCCTCACCCCTGCAGCGTAGGTGGGGCAGGGTGCCCATCCAGGGGGCTTTGGGCCGGCTCTGTTTCTTCCAATGCTACCTGATGAAGGTGTGCAGGGTGGGCACAATTTAGGGTCAGGGCTGAAGCTCCCTAGCTGCCCATAGGACCCAAAGGGAATAGGGCAGGGTGGTGGGGAATACGGCCCTCACTTTAAGACTGAGTGTGGGGAGGTCTCAACCTTAAACCCTGTGGGCCCTGTGGGTTTGGAGTCCACTGAAAACCCATCCATGTCTATATTCATTTGTCTAAAAGCTGGAAGAGCCAGGTGTGGTGGTGCACTGGGGAGGCTGAGACAGGACATTCCCAGTATAGTGCCTCCTTCATCACTATGCACAGAACCAATCAGAAAAGTGCTATTGTGGACCAATCAGAAACTTCAGTCCTTTATTTGAATCTAGTGCTGTTCACAGGACCAATCAGAAGACGTGCTTTTGATCCTTCGGTTGCATGTCAACACAGCCAATCAAAAGACACTGTTCCTGATCCCTCATTTGCATACAGCAGGAAGCCAGAGTTTTTTGATAGGACAGTGTGTTGCCAAGTGTTCGCTAAGCCTACCTTCCCAATGTTTTCTTTGCAAGAAAGAGAGGTAACCTGCAACTATTGGATACAGAAGACCCCTTTCCCTTCTCCAGCTCTGTGAGCTCTTTCACCAGCTGCTGTCCCCTGAGGAGTGTATTTCTTTTCCACTGTCAGTGGAAGTACACCTTCCCTCCCTTTTCTCTGTGTCTCACCCAATTCTCTGTCGGGTACACCAGCGGCCTGGCAAGAAGCCTGTGGGACCCCCGAGCAGTACCAGTGCCACCCACCCAGTAAGAGGACCCCAGGCCCCAACTGCTCCCACCAGCCCTGCCCTGCTTCCTGGGGGCGTAGCCCTCCATGAGCCCCGTGCTGCCCGACCCGAGTCTCTTCTTCCCTCCTCTCCAAAGTCATCGGGAGGACGTAGGCTGCTCTGCTGCTCTGGGGGCCGAGTTTGCAATGTGCAAGGCCAAAGCCTCAGCAAATCATGAGGACCCAGGAGGAAGTTCAGCATGGCTGCCAGGGTCCAGTGAGTGGGGAAAAGTCTCAGCTCACTGCCTCACCGGGGAGGCCGGCCATGCCCAGGCCACAGGGGACACCAGAGGCACCCTTACCCTTGGAGGGCCCAGGGCCAGCGCTGCAAACTCGGAGCAGACGTTGAGGAGTGTGGCATGGGGCTCTTCGATGCAGCTTGACATGTCTGCCAGCCAGAATCCAATCTAGGAGGAGGCAGAATTAAACAGAGCCCCAGAGAAAAGGCACCCCCTTTTATTACATGGCCTTGCGTGAGCCTGTCTCTGCCCCAGTGTCTCTTTCTGTCTCTCCATACATACTCTTTCACAGGGCTTTAGTATATCTTGTGAGTATAGAAACCTACCTGCAATCCCAGCATTTAGGGAGGCTGAGGCAGGAGGATTGCAAATTGGAGCCCAGCCTGTGTAACTTAGGAAGAACTTGTCTCAAAATTAAAAACATTAAGGGCCAAGGATTTAGCTCAGTGGTTCCACTGCCTGCCTCAGAAGCACAAGGTCCCATGTTCGATTCCCGGTACAAAAAAAAAGAGAAAAATTAAAAAATTAAAAAGGGCTGGGGACAGAGTCGATGTGAAGGCCGTGGCTCAGCTCCCAGTATATATGAAGAAGAAAAAGAAAAATCTAAGCCAGCCTTTAACTGACCTTCACCCGCTTCTGGGGATGGAGGAGGCAGTGATATGTCCTCTCACGGAGGCTACAAGGAGATGCTGTGTCGTCTTTGAAACCTAGCACCTCAATAAAATAAGTGACTACTCATTTCCAATGAATCTTCTTGTTGGGAGGGTTCTGTCTTATAATTGGAAGCTGGTTCTTATAAATATTTGGCTAATTAGCTGTACTATCTGAAATAAATGTTTTCTTCTTGATTTTTCTGGTGGTTAACAGTTTGTGAAGCCGTTTTTATAGGCAGGAGCGATTGGCTGGAACTTAGTGCTAAATTAAAGTTGATTGAGTTCAATTGAGTTATCCGATCTGATTTTCACCGTGGCCTAGGAGGGTGAGCCTGGGAGGGAGGGGTTGCCTCGGACTTCTCACAGGCCCTGGTGACCAAATTCAACTGGTGTACAGTCATACAGTCTCGAGCTGGCTTTCCACCCACTGTACAAAGTGAGATTTTAAAAAAATACAATGTGCTTAAATTTAAAATATTTGTAACAGTGAAAGAAATGTCTCCAGGAATCCCTCTGGACATCTTTCCCTTGCTTTGAACACATTCATCCCATCGTCCTTGCTGCTTCCTGCAGCAGCTCTGGAGTCCTCTTTCCTGAGTGTATTTAGCTGCGCTGTCCTGGCTGCCTTCATGTTCTGAGTGGATTCAAAACATTTCCCTGTCATGGTCATTTGGACCTTGGGGAAGAGCCCAAGTCCCATGGTGCTACATCCAGTGACATAGGTGGATGAGGACACAGCGTCCTGTCTTTATGAGCTGCCTTTCTGCTGCATGGTGCTCAGCAGCAGCAGTCACCACATTTGTGATCACACCTGGCAAAGGCACTCAGGAAAGAGGGCTCCTGAGCTGCTGCAGGCAGTGGCCAGCACGGTGTTGGGCCTGGATGAGGAGCAGGAGGAGCCTGCTCGCTCGTCTGGGGACAGCCGGGCCTGACGTCCTCTCCCAGGAAGATAGGGTGGCCTCTCAGAGCAACTTGATCCCAGGAAGTGTCCACTGCTTCCTGGCTGCCTCCCCAGTGGTGCCACACCCAGGAAGCCAGGCCGGGGCAGGGCCTGTGGTGCCCAGCACAAAGCTGCCTCCCCCAGCCAGGTCTCAGGTGTCCCATCTGAGCCATCAGCCAGCACCCCAGGGTCCTGTTCACCCTCCATGCCAGCACCTCCAGTCCAGGGCTGGCATCAGCCCGACGCACCAGTGGCAGACACCAAACCAAACTTTCATGGGAAGCCAGGTCCTGACTCAGCCACGAGCTGCCTCCAGCATCCTTGGTCCTTTAGGCCTCCATAAAAGAATTCAGTAGGGGTGGGGATGTAGCTCAGTGGCGCTGCAGCTGCCTGGCAAGTGCAAGGTCCTGATTTCGATCCCTGGTACCAAAAAAAAGAATTGTTGAGACTCCACGACCATGCAGAAGTCTCAGCAGAGTCTATGGGGAAACAGATAGAGAGCAAGTTACACCTTCAAGCAAGGAGGTGAGCAGTGCCAGGAAGGCATCCACCCCGTGTGCAGTCTGGACATCTTTTTATTTGTTTTTTTTGAGACAGGGTCTCTATGTAGTTCAGGCTGGTTTGAACTCATGGGGCTCCTCCTGCCTCAGCATCCTGAGTGCTAAGACTACAGTGCTGCCCTCCATGCCCAGCCTGGATACTTTTTACGCACACAGGACTTACCCTGGGGCTCACAGTAGTTATGTTTATTAATATTTTACTTAGACATTTCTTTGGAATTACAAAATGTCTTCCTATCCTTTTTAGATGATCAGTGTTTCCTCAGGGGCTTTCATCATGAAAGAAACATAAAAAATTCTTTGTTGTTGTTTTGTTTTGTTTTGTTTTTTGAGACAGGGTCTCATGACCTGGCTGGCCTCAAATTCACAGGGATCCTCCTGCCTCAGCCTCTTCAGTGCTGGAAGGACAGGTGTGTACCACCATGCCTAGCTTGATAAATTCTTAATTTAAACCAGGCTCACAAGCACAAGGTCTCAAGTTCAATCCCCAGTACCCCCCGCCAAAAAAAAACACCTTAATTTGCTGCCTGCTGCTCAAGCACAAGGACCTGAGTTCGATCTCAGGTATCAAAAAACAAACAAACAAACAAAAAACCCTTAATTTAAACCAGGCTTACAGCCATCTGGTTCCACACTACAAAGACGCAGAGGACACCGGACCACCAGACCACAGTACTGAGTCCCGCCGCTCCTGGCCCAGAGGAAGGGGCTTTCGGGCCACCATCCCTCTCGCCGCTCCCAGCCCCTGTCCCACCTCTCCCAGCTCAGAGGAGGTAATCCGTGCAGGTGCCAACAGCCTCCCCCCAGCCGAAATGAGAAAACATGCAAATAAGTCTTAAACCAGGCTTAACCCCAGGGAAAGACTCTTTAAAGACCATTTCCTTTCCTGGCGCCACTGTGCTGTAGGCTACAGCAGCCAGGAACTCGCTGAACTCTGCTCTGGTCCAAGATGCCTGAGTGGTCACACTCCACACACAACCTTAAAACATCATGGTGCCTGTGGGTTGCTTCAGGTCTGACCCTAACGGATGACTCTAAGTGGATCACACGTGCCTCTGTCTCTCTGCATGACAGGTGACCATGCTATTTGTACACACACCTAAAGTCCAACTCTCTGCCTAAGTAGACTATGTCCAGGGTCCCACAGAGGTCACAGGATGTCCCGGTCCCTTCCTTCCAAGCTCAGATAACCAGTGTTACATGCGGGGTCCCATGGGATCCTTTCCAGATCCTTGGTGTCCCCAACCAAGAATTGAACAAGACACACAGAGAAGGCAGCAGAAGTGTGCGTCTCTTGAAAGTGGAAAAGAAACATTCTCTGCAGAGTGAGAACAGCAAGTGAAAAGGCTGTAAGAAAAGGGAAAGGTGTCTTTTGTAGCCAAAATCCCTGGGTTATCTCTTTCATGTGAATAAGGCATTGGGATAGTTGTCCCATCAAAAAGCTCCTAGCTGGGGCTGGGGATTTAGCTCAGTGGTTCTGCTGCCTGCCTCAAAAGCACAGGGTCCCGAGTTCGATCCCCGGTACCAAAAAAAAAAAAGCTCCTAGCTTCCTGTTACATGTAAATGAGGGATCAGGAAGTGTCTTCTGATTGGCTGTGCCAACATGCAAATGAAGCATTGAAAAGAGCATGCTCTGATTGGTCCTGTGAACAGCACCAGATTCAAATGCAGGACTGAAAATGGCAAGTTTCTGATCTTCCACAATAGCACCTTTCTGATTGGCTTTGTGTACAGTATGTGTGCAGCCCCCTTACTGGGGGTGTCCTTCCCCTGGGGGTCCCTCATCCTATTGTCCCTTCTTACCAACACCGGCCCCAGGACAGACACGTCTGGACTGGCCAAGTAGAAGTGGGTGACGGGACATTGTAGACAGTGAGGCTCCTGGGATGGGGGTTCTACTTAATAGTCTTGGATGATGAGTCCCCACGCAGAGGGAGGGCTCCTCACCAACAGTGGCCACCATCTCCAGACGCTGTGGCAGATCTCCCAGCCCAGGGCCACCTGTGGGACCACACACTGTGGAATCCACTCAGACCTCTGCACACCCTGCCTGGGCCCGCCACTGTGCAGTGATGGTGGGGTGAGGAAGAGCCAGGCTGCGGGCTGTGTACCTTTGCAATCAGAAGATAAAATAGCGTGGGCCATGAGGGTGCACACCTGCAAGCCCAGATTGGGGGAGGCTAGGGCAGGAGGATCACAAGTTCCAGCCCAGCCTGGGCAACTTAGTGACTTAGTGAGACCCTGTCTCAACATAAAAAGTGAAAGGGCTGGGGCTGGAGCTTAGTGTGAAGGCCCTGGGTTCAGTCCCTAGCACCAAAAAGAAGAGAGGAAGAGGAGAAGGAGAACAGGAGGAGAGGAAGGAGGAGGATGAGGAGGAAGTTAAACAGTCATCAGTGACAAGTCACTGTGGGAGTCACCCAGAGCTGCCATCGCAAAATGGCACAGACCAGTGGCTGATGCAGCACAGATTCATGTCCCATCACTCAGAGGCCGATGACCGAAGCTAGGCCAAGCTCTGTCTGCGACATTCCAGGCTAAAAGCTGTGGAACCGAGCTGGAGCCTCCCTGGCTGCCACTCACCAGTGTCTCCTTCCCAGCTTCAAACGGGCAGCACCCAGCCGGGTCCTGGGTCCCGCGTCTCCAGGGGGCCCTGTGCTCTAAGACTGGCGGGCACCCCCTGCTCTCCTGAGGATGACGGCCACGTCCCGCTGATTTCACCACCACGCCCCATCCACCTCCAAGCAAAGCAATCAAAGGCTGCAAGGTCACACGTTTGGCAGTTTCGTATCTGCCCTTCGTCCTAGGAGGCCACACTTCTGCCTGTGGAGCAAGTCCACCGGCCCGGGACTGTCTCTGCTGGACAGAAGCCACGCCGAAGTCCCGGCAGTAGGGCCACTCTGCTGACCACAGACAAGTCCTGTGCAGCAGGGACACCCTCTCACAGCCGGCCCCTGCCATGGAGGGGGAGCTGAGCCACTCAAGGGCCCCAGGCTGGACGCCGCTCAGTGCCCGCCACAGGGCTCAGCCAGCACGAATGAGGCTGGGCTTCCGGCCTCAGCTCAGAGAAGCCGAGCGACAGCATGGTCAGCTGCAGACACGGAGCACCATTAATCTCTTCGGCCCACCCATGGTCAGCTTCTTGTAAACCGAAATCCCATGAGCTGTGGAGATTCTCTATTTGCTGCTTCCACTGCCAGAGAAGACACACGTCCTTTACAAACACTGCAAATGTGTCAAGTAATTTGGCCTCACTGAGCCACCATCCATCTCTGCAGATTATGCATGAATAGGTGTTGGATTTGGGGTTTTTTGAGGGGATGGTGCTGGAGATTGAACCCGGGACTTTCTCACCGAGCTACATCCCCAGGCCTTTTTTTATTTTTTTGAGACAGGGCCTCACTAAACTGCTAAGTTGCCCAAGCAGGGCCTGAATTTGTGATCTTCCTGCCTCACCCTCCTACAGTGCTGAGGTCACAGGCACGCACCCCCGTGTCCACCTAAAAGTGGTTTTACTAACTTAGAGACACCTCAATAAATATAATAATACATATGGACAACTACTGTATATCAACTAAAAATTTAATTTTGGGAGAGAGACAGGGAATTAAACAAGGGGCCTTCACCCTGAGCCACACTTTGGGCCCTTTTTTATATTTTATTCTGAGACAGGGGCTCACGAGGTCCTCAAGTTGTCCAAGCAGGGCTCAAAGTTGCAATCCTCCTGCCCCAGCCTCCTAAAGTGCTAAGATTATAGGCTTACACCATCACACCCAGTTTTAAAAATTAAAAGCAAAGGTGACCATGCTGAAGCAGGAGTGGCCATGCAGTCTGGGTGTTCTCCTGGGTTTCCCCCAAGATAGCTTCCGCCCGTATCAGGCACATCGATCTGACCCAGTCGTGGGCACGCAAGGTGAGCTGTCTGTAGCTGCCACAGGTTGAGCACCCAGCTCGGTGCCCCAGACCCCTCTCCCCTCAGAGACTCTCTCCTCCGTGTCACAGTCACAGTTTGATGGATCAGGAAGCGAAGAACCTGGGAAGCTCAGTTACCTGCAGAAATAAATGGAGCTGGTGGTAGAAAGAAAGCAAGCAGCCCACTGCAGGTAAGCTGGCAGCCAGCCCGGTCCGGTCGAGAGGCCCAATACATGCTTCTCGTGAATGTTGTCCCCTACCCTACTGAAGGACACCAGCTTCTCCACTACCAGGACAGCCTAGGAAAACAGAAGGACAGAGCTGGGTGCGGTGGCGCACACCTGTCATTCCAGCACTTGGGAGGCTGAGGCAGGAGGATCGGAGTGAGTTCAAAACCAACCTGTAGTACACAGTGGGACCATGTGTCAAAACTAAAACTATCAAACAAAAAAACAGGAGGACAGAACCCCAGGGGGTCATACAAAACTCTACCCATGGTTACTCAACAAAGCCAAGGCATGATGCCTCTCTTCCAGGCTTGTTCGTGAAGAGCTAGCGCCCATCTGACCCAGGAGCTCCTGGAAGTCCCACGCAGGTCACACGGGGTAAAGTGGGGTGGTCACCACACCCATCCCTCTGCGCCCACAGGAAGGGTGTCTGTCCTTGCGGACTCAGGGTTCCATAGCTGGTTTGTGTTGGCTTTGATCCATCCTCCTTCGTGCGTGTAGAGTTACCCTGAACACAAACCCTTTTGTTCTGACCCAAAGCCCAGGCCCACCTGCCTCCCTTCCAGTGGCCAGGCTGTCCCTGCAGGCCTCACGGTGGGGACGGAGCAGCCCTCACCTGAGTGACTAGGAGCCTGCTGTCAGACACCTGTGGTCAGCACGGGGACCAGGTGAGTGCGGCCCGGGCTGGGACCAGGGCCAAGGACCAGGAGTGAGACAGAGCTAGGAGGAAGGCAGAAGTCAGCTCCAGGCCCAGCTGCAGCCTGCAACACCATGGCTTTCGAGCAGGCATGTCCTTCCACTCCCTGCCTCAGTTCCCCACTCTCGTTTGAAACAGAAGCAGAGTAGCACTTTTCTGATGGACAGGGCTGAGATTCGGGGAGTTAAAACCCGTGACACTCCTAGACCTGTGCCCGGTGCGCGGGGAGGCTGTGACCTTCTGTGTGGTGGAAAAAGCTACTCAGAAAAGCAAATTCGATAAAATACCCAGTTGGCTGCGCTTGGCAATACACACCTGTGGTCTCAGCTCCTGGAGAGGCTGAGGCAGGAGGATGGCAAGTTTGAGCCCAGCTTGAGCAATTTAGCAACTTAGCAAGATTCTGTCTTTAAATAAAAATAAATACATTTAATTGAAAAAGGGCTGGGAGGTGCTGCATAGTGCCTAGGCCCTGGGTTCACCTGGCAGTGCCACAAAAAAAAAAAGAAGTGTCAAAACTTGTGAAAGGGGAGCGAGACTGTGCGCTCTGACTTCAACACATGCGTAACCTGAAACCCAGATTCATTTATCTTAATACAAAACTAAAATGGGCACGAAAGTCAGGAAGTGTGAAGTGCTTCTGTGCTTCTCAGTCTCCTCTTACTGCCCCTTTGCAGGCGCAGGGCAGGAAGCCAACATGTGGGTGTGTGGACCTCATTGGGGTCACAAAACACAGTTGGACACAGGGAAAGATGTTTGTCCTTGCACAGCAGCTTTTTTTGATTCCCAGGAAAGGAGAAAGTAGAGAAGAAAAACTTCTGTGGGAAGAAGGGTGACTCCAGAGGTGAATTCTTTTTTTTGAGACAGGTCTTACTATGTGGTTCAGGCTGGCCTTGAATTCGAAGTCATCCTCCTGCCTCAGCCTCCCAGGTGCTGGGATCACAGGCATGCGCCTCCATGCCCAGCCTCAGCTCCTCTGCCACAGGGAAGGTGACAAACGGTGCTGTAGGGCTGGAGGAGGGAGCCGACCCCGGCAGCCACTCCACAGACACACTGCCCGCTCTCCCACCAGCTCAGAAGTGACTACTGGAGCAGTACAACCCCGCAGGATCTGTGAGACACGCGCATCTCCACCATCCAGGCCGGAGGCTGGCTGCCTGCAGGGTCACAGGTCAGGCAGGATTTCCAAAGACCCCAAGTCCGTTTTGGGATGGAGACACACACCTGACTCCATCATTCAGGCCGAGCCAGGAGGATAGCGAGACCCTGTCTCAAAAAACAAAGAAACAAACAAACATAAATATTTAAAAATATAAAAAAGCTGAGGCTCTTATTTGGGATTGAGAAAGAAATGCCCCCAACGCTCCTCTAGGAAAGACAAGGCCCCTCCCTTTTCTGCGCCTCGCTGTGCCTTAAGAGCCCAGTTAATGAGCACACCCCTAAGAGGCTGGCCAGAGTTGCCTGTCACCTCTCAGAATTTTTAGGTGTGGGAACGCTCAGAAATCAGCACGGTTCTAATTTCTCCTCTACAAGTCATCGTGGCAGATTCGGAAGTGACAATGTGTCACCAACAGCAAAATTCCCTCTCTTCCTGGCGAGCTGCAGGCCAGGGTCCTTCCCATGGCTAAGGACCTCTCAGTCCCCTGTGCACAGCAAGGAGCCTGACCCCCTGCACCCTGGAGGCAGGAACCCACCCTTGAGGAGCCTGCAGCTCCACTACCTGATCCTTGTGCGCTTTGGTTTCGCTGTCTCCAAATTAAGGGTCTCGATAGAATCTCATGATGAGTCAGTCAAAAGGAGGCAAAGGAATCATGCATGGTAGGCAGCTTGGACACAGGAACCAAGCCACAAACTGTGGCTATGATTATGACCCAGATGCGGAGGGTTCAATCAATGATCAGCAATTGCTCACATTAGTTAATAGAGACATTAAAGGGGAAGAATCTTGCTGGATATGGTGGTGGTGGGTGCAAGAGGCTGAGGTAAGGTAGGAGGATCGCCAGGAGTCCAAAGTGCGCCAGGGCTACATAGTGAGCCTGAATTACCCGGCGAGACCCTGCCTCAAAAACCAAAACAAAAAGAATCTTAGCTCATACATGAATGTTACGGTTTTATGCCATTTTAAAGACATATAAATGGCTCTCTATGTACTTTATACTTTGAGTTAAAAATTTCTTTTAAAAGGCTCTGGTCTACCATTAATGTATATGAATAATCTTGCACCTGTAAGCATTTTTTACCCATAAAATAATACAATAAGTGCTAATAATGTACTTTCTAGTGGAATACTGCTATTGGTTTCACTGATTCCAAACTTAAAATTATCAAATTTTAGTCAACCATGGTGGCCCCTGCCTGCAATCCTAGCACTCTAATCCCAGGCAGGAAGAAGGAGCATGAGTTCAAGCACTGCCTGGGCAACTTAGCAAATTAGGGGGACTCTGATTCAAAAATAAAAAAGGGCTGGGCTATAGCTTGTTGTGTAGGCCCTTGGTTCAATCCCAAATACCAGGGGGAAGATAGTCTCAAATTTTTATCTTCCAAAACCTTCAGTTTTACCAGCTCCTGTTCTAGCCAAGTCTAAACATAACTGCTTTCAAACAAAATGAGTTGCACGTTGCTGTGGAACCTTCCAGCACTCAGCTTCCTCAGTGAGGGCCACAGACTAAAGTCCCCAAGAAGACAGATAAAACTCATGCGGGCGGAGCAGAGCAGAGCAGAGTCGGGACAAGTTTCCAAACTGGAACCACGTGCTGGAGGCAGGGCAGTTAGGAACTCTCCCCGAGCGACCTTCGCCCCTCTGTGCCCCAGGGCTTGGCCCTGTCCTGCCCTCCAGGCTCCTGGACTTCCCATGAACTCACACTGCTGATTTCCGGCCTCACAAACGCTCCCTTCCCCAGACCATGGGGCCAGGGCTAAGCCCACAGGAAGGCTGGGCCATGTCCCCCGCACCCAGGTCCCTGAGGGGCTGAGGCCTGGGCCCCCCAAGGCAGAGGCAAAGGGGCCACAGCTGGGTCCCTGCCTCCCTGGGACGGAGCCAGCAGGCTGGGGCAGGAGTCAGCTGGAGCTCTAAGCCACCCCGGTCCTCTTGAGCGCTGTGGCTGCGTCCTAGGCACTGGCGTCCCAACTGGAGAGAATCTGGAGTCAGCGCAGGCCTCAGTCCTCCCTCCTCACTCCCAGCTGGCCACCAGCTCAAGAGAAGCTTCTGTAACCCCAAGAACTGTCGCCTGCCCAGAGCAGGTGAGGAAATGCTCTGAGTCAGGGCGTTTCAGGCTAGCTGTGAGGGCACAAAGGAAGCTGTTTCTCCGAGCTTGGCACTGAGGAGTCATAGCCATGCTGGTAAATGAGGTGAGAACCTTCGATTCTGCCCAGATGCCTCACTTCCTGCGGCCTGGTTGCCACTGTGGGCCTGTACTTCCTGCAGCGTGCCACCAGAAACGATGCTGCCAGGGTGTTCTTTTTCTAGTCCTGCTCTAATGAATTATCACAAATGTGGAGGCTAAAATGAAACAAATTTATTACCTGCAGGTTCTGAAATGGGTCTTACCAGGCAACACCACAGTGTGGAAAGGGCTGTGTTTCCTCTCAGGTGTGAGGGGAGAGTTTTCTAGAAGCTTCCTGCCACCTTCAAAGCCAGTCGTGGCCACTGAGTCTGCCACCTCTCACAGCCAGACTCCTGCACCCCTGTTCCCCATGGAAGGAGACTCAGGTGCCATCAAACCCACCTGGCTAAACCAGGCCAATTGCCATCTTGATATCCGTAACCTCTTGGGATCTAAGACTTAAGGTGTCTCTTGGGGGGCCATGGTTCTGCCCACCAAAGCCCAAGGAAGGCATTTCCTTGCAGACACTCTATAGTCAGAGTCCCTCAGGCCCAGGACAGAGCCTGGGAGGAACTGGAGGGTTTGGGGGGGGCCCCACCTGAGTCCTGCATTGTCATAGGGGAGCGATGCTGCAGGCCCTGGGGATGGGCAGGCAAGAACACAGTGGCTGTCTCACTCTGGGAAGAGGTGGCATTGCTGTTCTGCTCTAAGCCGTGAGGGAGAAGCAGCTGGGAAACTGGGATCAGGAGGGCAGTGCCAGCAGCATCCCCACCCCCAGAAGAGAGAGGGGCTGCAAGCCCTGGGCTTTCGGGCTGTGACATCATGGGCACCGGACAAGTCCCGGAAGCAGGAATAAAAGAGTGTGAGGCCAGAGCCCTGAGGGAACCGGGGGTCCTCTGAGACACAACAGCT
Organism: Heterocephalus glaber; assembly: GCF_053883595.1. Classification (NCBI taxonomy): domain Eukaryota; kingdom Metazoa; phylum Chordata; class Mammalia; order Rodentia; family Bathyergidae; genus Heterocephalus; species Heterocephalus glaber. Next base: position 9,484,759 of record NW_028258435.1, read on the forward strand.
TTGTCAGAAAGGGCGACACACTAGGGCAGACCCTGGAGGGGTCTCAGGGCCAAGCACTGCCGGGGGAGATGGAACAGGTCCCTTTATAGGAGCCACAAGGCCCTCTGGGTCACAGAGCCAATAGTGGTGGCCACTTTCAAAAAATCCAGAGGCAGGAAGACAGCCAGGGAGATACTTTGGTCAATCATGTAATGCCTTGAGCCTCAGTTTCCCTTATGGAAAAAATAGGCTGACCGTCCCCACCTCACCCAGAAAGCTCATCAAATATCCTTCCCCCAAAAATTGTTGTCAGCTATTCCTCAGATGAAAGACTAACACCTAGAATATCTGAAGAACTTAAAAAAATTAGACCCCCAAAGGAAAAGTCCCAATCAAAAAATGGGCAACTGAAATGAACAGGCTTCTCAGAAGAAAAAGTACAAATGGTTAATAAGTACGTGCAAAAGTGTTCAGCATCACTGGCCAGTAGAGAAATGCAAATTAAAACAACACTGATACTCCTAGGTGAAATAAACAGGACACACGTGTAAATAGCGAATGGTTTCTCTAGGGTGAGAAGCTGAAAGTGTAAATAAGGACTAAAGGTATAATAGGTCATGTGAAATAGGAAGAAAGGGGCAAAGGGGAGGGGAAGTGGGAGGCGTGGGGAAAGAAAAGAAGGGAATGGGATTAATATGAGAAAAGCAAAAAATGGAAACAAAGTCTTTGCAAATAGGGAGGGATGGAGGGGTTGAAGGGAGGGCAGGGGAAGGGGGAAAAATAAGAACCAAGAGAGATTATGTGAAGGTGCAAATTTCCAATGATGAATTTAAAAAAAAAAACATTGAGGCCAGGGATTTAGCTCAGTGGTGCTGCTGCCTGCCTCACAAGCGTAAGATCCTGAGTTCGATTCCCAGTACCAAAAAAAAAAAAAAACATTGATTTACCATCTCCAGAAAGAATGGCTACCATCAAGAAATCAATAATAGGGCGGGGGGTTAGCGTAATGGTTTTGCTGCTTGCTGCGCAAGCACAAGGACCCAAGTTCTATCCCCGGTACCAAAAAAAAAAAAAAAAGAAAGAAAGAAATCAAGAATAATAAAGGCTGGCAAGGCTGTGGAGGAAAGGAGCCCTTCTACACTGTTGGTGGAAGTGTAGACTGGTACAGCCACTGTGGAAATCAGGGTGGAGATTCCTTAGGAAACTAAAACTAGAAATTCCATTTGACCCAGCTATTCCCCGTCTAGTATCTTCCTGAAAGAGGTAAAGACATCATACCACAGTGACTCATGCACACCCATATTTACAGCAGCACAATTCAAATAGTTAAACCTTGGAAGCAGTCTATATGTCCACCAACAGAGGAATGGATACAGAAAGTGGTGTTTACACACAATGAAGCACTACTCTGCCACAGAGAAGGATAAATTTGAGTCATTTGTAGGAAAATGGAAGCACTTGGAAACCGTAACATTAAGTGAAATAAATCAGACACACAGCTTAAATATCACATGGTTTCTTAAATGAGAAACCCAGAGTATAAGTAAATTAAAGAGCAGAATGAAAGATAGACATTAAGAAGTAGGGATGGGCTGGGGATTTAGCTCAGTGGTTTCACTGCCTGCTGCACAAGCACAAGGACCTGAGTTCGATCCCCAGTACCAAAAAAAATAAATAAATGAAGTAGGGAGATGGATCTTGTGCAAAACAGAAGGGGACCGAGAGATGGCAGAGGCAGGGATGAGGAGAGATGGGAGGGGAGGAAGAAAGAGTGGAGCTGTGTTCTGTCCACGCAGCAGTGTGCCGTGAGCAGTGCATTCATTACATCCTAAACCGCTAGAAATGCCCTCCCCCGTCCCAGGCTTCCCTCGCCTCCTTGCTTAATGCCACTCGGGCCAAACTGATTTTCTTAATCAGCTGCACTCCCTTCCGGTCCTGGGGGTGTCAAAGCCACCTGTCTTTCCTGCCAGCGCTTCCTGATGCTCCTGTAGACACCGCATGCCCATGGGGGGGCGTGGGGGCTGCCGGACAGCCCACCAGCCTGGGCTGGGTGGTGGCAGAGGGTTTGGTTATTAACTCTTTCCCGCACCCTGAGACAGGGGCCTTCCTGTCCTTCCCATAAGGGGGCTGAGGCCAGCAGGGCCACAGCCCCAGCACCCTGGCTTCTGAGTCATGCACCCCCACCAGGTCCGTGCACCTGGCCTTTCCCTGCATGGCAGCCCATTTCCTGTGGAGCTGCTTCCTTTTCTTCCTGTCTGGGCACACCGATTTCCCTCCACCGCCTCTGTCCCTGGACGGCTGGCATTTTCCATGTCCACACCACCCTCTCCTCCGGTCGACTACTGGCTTCCAAACTCCTGAAGTTCAAATGCTCTGTCTGGATTTCAGAATCTCAGCCTTGACTTGGCCCTGCTCATCCAGTCATCGCCGATCCCAGCAAGAGGTGTCATCTGCAGGTCCACAGCAGGGTGTGCAGGGCCCGTGTGGCATCTTAGCACTGTGGGGTCACAAACCCAACCCCAGCAGGGGCAATTCAGTGACTCCATGAGAACCTGTCTCAGAATACAAAGTCAAAAGGGCTGGGGACAAGCTCCGTGCAAAGGCCCTGGGTTCTATCCCCGGGGCCAGAAGAGAAGCAATAAACAGACTTACTTGCTCACTGCTTTGCTGGCCAGAAACCCCAGGTCGAGGCCCAGGGGAGGACCCTTCCTGCCTCTCCAGGGCCCGCTCTGCCCCCAAGCCTGGTGTCCCAGCCTGTACTATCTGTGTATGTGCTGATCTCCCTTTCTGACCGGCCTGGGCTGCCCTCCAGGACCTGCCTCCAGAGGAGCCGGTTCGAAGCAGGGCAGGCCCTGGATGAAGCTTCAGGGGACTGCGATATTCCCCACAGCAAGGCGCTGATGCCTGTGGCTGCCTGACTCTAAGCCTCCTGACTGACCTCCAAGATTGTGCACACACACTCACGCAGGCACACTTACACCCACACACACCCAGGGAGCTTGTGCAGCGAGGCGGGGCCCAGTGCGGCTGGGTCTCTCCAGCTGTGGAGCCCACAGATGTTCTCACAGGTAGAGCTCCAAGCTGGGCAGCTGCTGCTCCCCACCCCTCACTAACAGACCCAGAGTGACAATAGTGTACCCAAAACCTCGACTCTGTCAATTTATGTTTTTAACTAAGGAATCACTGGAAAAACATGCTACTTTATAACAAATAATTTTCTTAGAACTTACTGATCTTATTTATTTATTTTGCAATACTGGAGGCTGAACCCACAGCTGTCACACTGGGCTGCAGCCCCAGCCATTTTTGTGCTTTTTATTTGGAGACAGGGTTTTGTTACCTAGCTCAGATGCCTAGGATGGGTTCGACCATGCAACCCTACCGCCTCAGCCTCCCAGAGTACTGGGAATAGAGGCCTGCACCACCACGCCCGACCTTATTAACTGTTCTTAAACAATGAAGAGCGGTCAGCAGAGAACACAACTGTCTGCAGAACTCTGTCTCCTTTCTCTTCTGCAGAGCCCAGGGCAGCAGTGGCAGGAGTTGAGTGTTTCCAAACCATACTGCCGCATGCCACACAACTATGGACAAGCTGTGTCCACCTTCTGGGCCTCAATTTCCCATCTCTGAAGTCAAGCTGCTGTCAGCAAGGCGGGAGAGAACAGGGTGGGAACATACCCCGACTTTGTGCCCACCCCAGCCGCAGGTAAGGCTGTCCCCCAAAATCACAGGGAACGAAAGACTCAGTCCAAAAAGCCTTTGTCCATTGGATTTGCTGCTCACCAGTTCCAGGAAGAAGGGGACCCCCAGCTCCCCTCTAGAAAAAGTGGGTCTTGGGAAATGCAGAGGGTATGGCCTCTGTCCCCAGGAAGTGTCCTCCCCTGCCACTCTGTGGCCCTCTCTCCTGGATACCTGCTCCTGGACAGCAGTCCTCAAGCCTGCTCCACAGTCTTCAAGCCTACTCGCAATAGGAAAAGCAGAGCCATTATCCACTCAGGTGCATTCAGTTTTGTTTTGAGACAGGGCCTCGGTGTGTAGTCCAGGCTGGCGTTGAACTCACTATGCAGCCCAGGCTGGCCTCCCACTTGTGATCCTCCTACCTCAGCTTCCTGGGTGCTAAGATTATAGATGTGTGCCACCACACCTGGCTTTTCGTTTTAGTTTTTTAAAATTTTGAGACTGGGTCTCACTGAGACACTAAATTCCCCAGGCTGGGCTTGACTGTGAGATCCTCCTGCCTCAACCTCTCACAGTGCTGGGATTACAGACATGTACCACCATGCCCAGCTTACAGTTAAATTCTTTATAACAGATTTGCTATGATTTGCTTTGAATGGATGTGGGCAATGTGTGCTCACTACATATTCCACCAGTGAGTCCAGGCAGCTGTGGATAAGTGTGAGTCCATGAACAAGGTGTTCCTATGAGGGCACAACCTCAGAAATAGCATGCTTCACTCAAAATCCTTGCTAGAGACCAAAGTGGGCACCCAGCGGAGGGACAAGGCTGCAACTAATATCCCAGAAGCCAGGGACAGTGCCTCACAGCAAAGCACTATGGGAGCCTAAGAGTCAACAGGGATAGGCTGAGAATCCCGCTCTGGCTCTGGCTGACCCTAGGGGCCTCCCTGCACCAATGGGCACAATGGTAGATCCTGTCCCTCTGTCAGGAGAAACTGAGGTCAGCAGGGCAACACAGCTCCGGGCCTTATTTCCAGGCCTCAATTTCCCCTTTCCCAAAAGAAGAGGCTTAAGGGTTGCTCGGATGAAGGACCCCAAAGGTGGAGCTGTTTTTACCCCTCCCTGTCTTTGCCATTAAATGCTCCTTCTACTCGCACAGATTTTAAATTAGGAACGCTTGGTGATGCGATCGTGTCTGTTTAAAGCCAAACAGAAACTTCCTGTTCCTCAGCACCAAATAAAGCAGGCGCTTTCTTTTCTTACACCACTTCATTAGTGCGCTTCTAACAGAGGCTCTCCAGCCCGCTTCTGAGAGCACACGACTTTAAAGCACAAGACAGGTGAGGGAGGCTCCCTGTCCTATTGACTCCGAGCCTGGGGGACGTCCCAGAAGCTGGGGGACACAGCCCAGGATGGAGTGTGGCCCCAGGGCCATGGCCCGCAATCCTCGCCGGGTGGGTCTGCACTCAGCCCGCTGGCAGCCAGATGGCTAATTTCTAGCTCTTTGCTACTTCAGTGGACCAGATTTTCTTGATTAATAACAAAAGGTTTTGTTGGGATCAGAGCTGTTTCCCACCATCTCTATGCAAACCCTGGCAACAAAACCCGAGCCATTAACATTTCAAGGCGCTTCCTCCGAAGGAGGCCAGGAAAAGACCTTTCGTGGGTAAAATCCACTTTCTCCTCTCTTGTGACACTTGTTCTAACTTTTAAGCAGAAAGAAAACTGCAGGATGCGGAGTCCTTTGATTTACGTGCTGTCCTGCAGACACCTCGGCCCTGAAAGCCCCCAAGCTCTGCCCTCCGGGTGGGTTTCCCTCACACAGAAGCCCAGGGGGGTTCTGAAAGCAAGTTTCACTTTTCATTGTCTTTTTTATGATTTTCAATGACTGCCAACCCTCCCCAAAAGACCTCTCCTCAAATTTCCATTTTTCAAAAAGCAAAACTTGAATGTTAATGGCTGCGTAAGCTGTTTCATTTCATCTCAGATTCCCCCGACCTGAAGCAGATTCGGCTCTGGTGGAGGAGGAAAAGGGACACACATATAAAAAAGGAAACACTGCAAGGGAGAGAAAAGAAAAGGAGAGGAGCCCAGCAGATCCTCCAGCCCCTGCCGCCATCTGTGCCACAAGCCCTGGGGTCCCTCACGTCGGTCAACCCCGAGACAATGCTGGAGGCAGATTCCAGGCAGTTTTTTATTCACGGCTCTTTGAGGGGTCTCCGCTCCATATGCGTTCAGCCCACCGCTGTGGTAAAGCCTGCGGCTCCCAGGATTGACATGGTAATGAAGCCCTGCAGCAGCCGCCCTAGGTCTGCCCTGTGCACAGCATCTTGCCTGCCAGCGCTGGGCCTGTTTGTCCCTGGCCCAAGCCTCCCTTTGTACCCCACAGCGGCTTTGCCCAGAAACCAAAGTGCCCGGATGCTGCATTCCAGGAAGTTGAGTTTGATCATTTTCAGGCACTGACAGTGGGCCTCAGAGCTAAGCAACTTCATGCACTTGCTGTTGGGAAACCTTGTTAGCCAAAGAGGAAAGCCAGCCCCCCGGAAAAGTGAGGCGCAGGAGGAAGGCAGTGGGAAGAGAGGGAAATTTGGCTAATGAATTTTCCTCGGACTCTACCAAAAGGCATTTGCTCAAGTAATTAGTGTATGTGAACTTTATTTAAATAGGATCCTGTCAATGAAAGGTTTCTACAGGGAAGCAGTGAAACCTGGGAGGGTTTACAGAAGGGCGCTGCCATCTTTAGCAAATATGCACTCTGCCACATCCAATGATTTCATTTAATTTGATTTGACATTTATGAGCCTTGCTGGGGCAAGATGGGTATTTCTGTACTCTCTTTGCTGTAACCTCACCTGACTGCACACAGCCCGGAAGAATAAATGTCACAGGCATCATGCTGCAGAGCCAGGGACTATCCTGGGGAGGTGCAGCTTGGCTGGAAGGTGCAAGTGGACCCATGCAGTGGGGGCTCTTGCGAGCTTCCACAGGCAGGCCCACCTGGGGCTCAGCATGTTTTGTTTGGTTTTCTCACAGCCAGAATGAATTAGGGAAAATAAAATGTCCTTGACCACCTATGAGAGCAACTTTTCCAGGCAGGGGTCCAGGAAGTCATTTCATTGTAAGAGAATAGAGAGACAAGGTCTCTGTGAACATCAAAGGCAAGAATGACCCCCACTGCAGAACTCTCAAGCATGCAGAGCAGGGCCTTGGAAAGGTGGTTGACTGGAACTGGCTGTAGGAGGTGACCCTGGGGTGAGACCTGGAGGGGTGTAGTCTGGTCCGCTCCCACCCCCTGCTCTCTCGGCTTCCTGGCCCCCATGCCATGAGCAGCTCTCCTCCACCAGGCCCTCTGCCATGCTGTTCCCATTTTGGAGCCACCCAGCCACTGACCAGTAACCATGCGCCCAAATGAGCCTTCCTCCTCTGGTTTCTGGTGTCAGGTATTGACTAAGGCTGAGCGTGGTGGTGCATGCCTGTGATCCCAGCACTCAGGAGGCTAAGGCAGGGGGATTTCTTTGCGTTTGAGGCCAGCCTGGGCTACATAGTGAGTTCAGGAGCAAAAAAGATGAAGGAAGGAAGGAAGGAAGGAAGGAAGGAAGGAAGGAAGGAAGGAAGGAGAAGGAAGGGGGGAGAGAGGAAGAAAGAAAGAAAGAAAGAAAGAAAGAAAGAAAGAAAGAAAGAAAGAAAGAAAGAAAGAAAAGAAAAGAAAAACTGACTGAGCTAGTCAACATGGTCCCACTTTCTTTCAACACCTTTCAGAATGGGTCTAAAAAAATCACAGGACTTAGAAATGCTTTCTTGGCACAGAGGTTTTCTCAAGTCATTCTTAAAAAAGAAGCCCTCTGCCTGCCTGCTGACTTCCAGGAGACAGAGGCTAGGGACAGGACAAGGAGCAAGAGAGGAGGGTAATGTGGGGCGTTCAGGCCTCTGACATCCTCGAATCCCCAGAACATGGGCACTGGAACCCACAGCTGACTTCAGAACTGTGTCCTAGTGATACCCGGATCACTTCCTCCTACACAGAGTCCTCCAGAGGAACAGGGTCCACAGGCCAGAGGGAGAGATAGGAAGAGATTCAGTACAGAGGCTGAGAAGCCCTGTGACCTGCCCCCGGCCAGCTAGAGACCCAGAGAGCAGAGGGTCTGAAGACCCGGGCAAGTGATGGGGACTTCTGGCTTGAGGTCGAAGTGCAGGTCCCAGAGTCCAAAGTGGAAGAGCCAGGGGCAGGGAAATGAATGTCCCAGTTCAAGAAGACAGACGGCCTCTCGCCCGCCTTCTGCGGTCTGCTCCTTCGACAGATTAGACAACGCGGCTGTCCTGAAGTCTGCCTACTGTCCATAGTGCACCTGGGGCGGCCCGCTCCTCTCCACTGACTGGAACCTGGCGGCACCTCAGGGTCACCCTCCCTGACCTTTGTCCCGAGCCTACTATCCGGATGCAGAGATTAGAAAGACAAAGACCCTTGGGAAATTCCACAGTCCCAAACCGGGACACTTGCGCAGGGCCTCGCAGCATGACCTGCTGCGACCTCGCTCCACGTGGAGCTCAAAGGTTCGCGCTGTGTGGGGCATCTCCGTCCTCCAGTTGCACCAGAGTGAACTACGGGAGCGGACACGCGCAGTAGATGGCCGACGCGACCCGGCACCTGTCAATCACGCCGTCGCTCCCACCCAGTGGGCGGTGCCCAGACCTGCGGGACGTCTTCAGTTCCTCAGCGCTGGCGCTTTCCTTTCCATCGGCAGCGCCTCCGCCTGATTAAACTTCCTTACGCGTTCCTGCTTTTTCCCACCCCCGTCACGGGGGACCCTGGGGATGGGGCGCCCCAGTGTATGCACACCCCGAGGCTCTGAGGGGCCTGGGGAAGGCGCCTGGTCAGGCTGAGGTTCAGGCGCAGACTGCCAGGCGCCAGGGCAGCCGCTTCCCCAGGGCAGGGCCGGCGACTGGAGGGGTGGACGTGTGGCAGAGGCGCACAGGGCCTGTCTCGGGGCCCAGCGGCCACACACGCAGGAGCCAGCGGTTTGGCGCCCCGAGAGCTCGGCAAGGGTGCAGCAGAAGCCAAGTCCCAGCTAAGCAACAACCCTGGGGAGGCAGACTTGGGAAACGCCGGGAATGGGCCAGTAGTAGTCCAGGCCCCGCTTCCAGCCATGCCTGGGGTGTGGGGCAGGGCAGGGCCACCTTCGCCATCCTCAGGGCCAGGGCAAGGGGACAGGGTGGCCTGTGGAGGAGGTGGTGCTGTGACCAGGGGAGACCTGGCTAGGCCTTCTCAGCTCCCTCCCCACGCCAACCCCTAACTTTCCTCCTGAAACCCTGTTTCCCAAGATGTCCACAGTCCCCTGTGTGGGCTTAGCTGGCTGCAGCTTCACTCTGCTCCTCAACAGGGAGTGTCCTTAGCCAGGCGTGGTGGTGCACACCTGTATCCCCAGCACTCAGGAGGCTGAGGCAGGAGGATCATCTCAAGTCAATGCCAGCCTAGGCTACATAAAGAAAGCCTGTCTCAAAAAAAAAAAAGAAAAGGGAATGTCTTCCCCTTCTTGAGTCTGGACATGCTTGGGGAGCAGAGATGGGCAGAGCTGTGTGGCTCTTCAGCCTCTCAGCAGACAGACATCAGGTGGACAGAGTGTGGGGACCTGGGGAGGTGCCCCACCTGCCACCAGGCTCTGTGGCTTCCACCCCTGAATTCCAGAGCCTTATCTCACGGTCATCCATCCTAGATAACCATCTCCATGCAGGCCTGAACTATGTCTTGGATTCTTTGCTTTGGGATTTCACTTTTCCACATTTTATGACCTTGAATCGCTGCTCACTGCTTCTGCAGAAGTGTGGCTGCAAATGGCCAAGCAGTCTGCGAGCCTTTCTTGAGCCAAAGACCTTAAACATCTGGAACAGTACAGTTAAATATGCTGGGGATCGAACTCAGGACCTTGCTCTTGCCAGGCAGGTGCAGCACCACTGAGCTACACCCTGGCCCAAAAATATAAAAATATTACCAACTTGCTTTGGCTGGAGTTTTCTATCGGTGTTTCCATAGCATTTCACTTTCTTTTTCTCTTATCTAAGCTTTTAAAAAATGCACGTGTGCACACGCGTGTGTGAGTGCATGCATGTGCATGTGTGTGTATGCTCATGTGTGTGCATCAAGGTAGCCAGGATCAAGCAGCTAAAGACCCTCAGGAAAGAGGACTCCAGAGCAGCTGCTGCAGGAAGCAGCAAGGACGATGGGATGAGTGTGTTCAAAGCAAGGGGAGGGATCTTGAGGGAGATTCGTTGCAAAGCATCATCATTTTTCAGATTTAATCCTTTCCAGTAGTTTTCGGTCACACCAAGTACACAGTGGAAGCTCCTGAGGCCAAGCCTAGGGTGAGTCTGATCAGCGAGGCCTTGGTCAGAGATGTCAGAAAATTCAGGGATCCAGATAAATATTTAATGCAATATTTAAGAAGTCAAATGCAATATTTAAGAAGTCAAAACTGATGCAAAACTCCATGGTGAACAAAACACCAAATCTGTAAGTAGAGGCAGGATCACACATCCACATAGACACCGTAGAACAGTTGGGGGGCAGAGGTCGCTGGAATGGGACCCCAGGCCTGAGGTCCACGCTGCATTTCCACAGGACAGGACACATTATCCTAATTAGACCTGGAACACAGCACGAGGCGGCTGGTTAGTGACACATCCTGTGTTTGGAATTCGTCAAAGGAGTAGATTTCCGGTACTCTTCCAGGGGCAGAGGGCTCTGTTCCTTTACCCAATGGTAGCAGCGGCTTCACTGTACACATGAGCATCGCATCATGCTGCACACCTGAAATATGTATGTGCAGTTTCATCTAAAAGACAGGATAAAAAAAAAGAAAACTGGAAGAAAAAAATGGAAATAAGGCTTTTGTAGATAAAGAAGGGAGGGGGGTTGAAGGTTGGGGCGAGGAATGGGAAAAAAAGAAGCACCATGATACATCATGTCCAGGTATAATTTCCCTATGTGAGTGTTATCATTATGCATATCTAAAATGTACCAGTAAGGTCATTGGAGAGATGCAAATGAAAGCAATGCTGAGATTCCACCTCACCCCAGAAAGAATGGCTGCTACCAAGAAATCAACCAATAACAAATGCTGGCGGGGCTGTGGGGAAAGAGGAACCCTGCTCCACTGCTGGTGGGAGTGCAGACTGGTTCAACCACTGTGGAAATCAGCATGGAATTACCTCAAAGAACTAGGACTGCAAGTCCCATTTGACCCAGCTGTTCCCCTGCTGGGCATCTTCCCCAAAGAATTAAAAGAATCATACCACAGTGATATATGTGCACCCATGTTCATAGTGGCAGAGTTTGTAATAGCTAAAACTGGGAAACAGCCCAAATGCCCATCAACTGGAGGCTGGATAAAGAAAGTTTTTATAAAATGGAGTACTACTCAGCCATATAAAATGAGAAATTAGAGGCATTTATAGCTAAATGGATGCACACTGAGGCCATCCTCTTAAGTGAAATAAATAGGACACACGTGTAAATACCGAATAGTTTCTCTAGTGTGAGAAACTGAAAGTGTAAATAAGGACTAAAGGTATAATAGATAATGTGAAATAGGAAGAAAAGGAGCAAAAGGGAAGGGGAAGTGGGAGGGGTAGGGGAAAGGAAAGAAGGGAATGGAATTAATATGAGAAAGTGAAAAAAAGTAATCAAAGTCTCTGTAAATAGGGAGGGGTGGAGGGGTTGAAGGAGGGCAGGGGAATGGGGAAAAGAATAAGAACCAAGAGAGACTATGTAAAGGTGCAGATTTCCAATGATGAATATCATTATATTGTACACCTAAAATGTACCAATAAAAGGATATACAGTTAAAAAATAAAATAAAATGTACCAGTAAAATAAAAATTTTTTTTAAATGTAAAGACAGGATCGATAGTATCGATTTCTCCTTTTGCCTCTGGCTCATTTTCACCGTTAAAATCCAATGTTTCAAGCGTTCACGGCTGTGTTATTTGTACTTGTTTTTTTATTGTTCCATTTTGTTTTGTTGGCAGTATCCCACTGGACTTTATTTCTCGGAGGAAATGAAAGAAAACGTCACGAGGATTGTGCCCAACGCTCATTCACTTCTGGTCGCCGGGAAGCCTCTGGCTGCCCCTGCGCAGTGGAGCTGTTTGTGCCAAGCTGCAGACCGGCCCTGGACGCTGCCCTCCACCCCCTAAGGACAAATCCCAGCCGTAGGGGCCAGGCCCTGGCCAGTGGACACCCAAGTGCTGGGCAGTGCTGCCACAGGAAGGAGCGCCGGCAGCAAGGGCCTTGTGACTGGGCCCCAGAGGAAGGCGCCGGGCAAATCTGGGAATTAAGGGCACTAGTGTACATTCCAAAGGGAAGGGAGAGGCGCCTTGAATACTCCAGGACTTTCCTAAAGGAACGGACAGGAACTGGCCAGCGGCCAGCGGTCAGCACGGCCACACCCCAGGTCCCGGGCCTCTCCTCGCTGCCAGCAGCAGCCTGGAACCCGGCCGAGGTCAAGGTGCCCCTCTCCCACCACTACTGACGCCTTCTTGTGTTTTCAGGATAATGACAGTTTGGACATGGGTCCCTGCTCTCTCGAATCTCAACCAAGAGGCCAGCTGATTTTCAGAGTTTGCGGATGATTTTCAATTGACTCATGTTGGTTCCGGCTTCCACTGATCTTTTTTTTCAGTACCAGGAACTGAACCCAGGGCCTTCACACTGAATTACATCCCCAGGCCTTTTTTTATTTTGAGACAGGGTCTTGCTAAGTCACCAAGTTGTTCAGGCCGGGCTTCAACTTTCAGCCCTGCTGCCTCGGCCTCCCAGCTTGCTGGGATCACAGGTGTGCAGGAAACCATACCCAACTTTTGCTGATCTTAAACAGAGCTTCAGATGAGCAGCTACATATTCCAAGTTTGTATTTCCATGGAAACAACTCTGAAGGCCTGAAGTGGCCACACAGAGAACCCGGGTTTTCCGGAGACCAAGGATGAAGCTCCCTATGATTCTGCACCACCCTGTCTGTCCCTAACTTCGCTCTCTGGGGACCCAGCAGCAGCCACAGTGGCAGCACTGCCCTCCCGTGCCACCTGATTGGCTGTCAAACCCTGCAGCTACCCCAAGCAAGCTGGCTACCTCGGTGGCCCCACAAAGCCACAGCCGTGCTGTGAAGCAGAGCTCCCTTCCCTGACCCGAGAGACACAATGGAGCCTGGGCCGGATGGAGATGCCGACAAAACCCCAGGGGGACCACGGTCAGTGTCTCTGGGGGAGACTGTGGCTTCCTGGGAGTCCAGACCCTGCCACACACCTTCAGGCGCTGAGGGCCACGCTGAGCTCAGTAAGCCCCTCCTCTGGAGCCCTCTGCAGGGGCCCAGGGCCCCTTCAGAGCCAGCCTAGCTGTCACCTGCTCCACAGTCGCTGCTGCCTGCAGGCCAACTTTGTGCTCCAGTTCTGCAAGTCCTGCAGGGCCATGGGGCCTGGTTCACCTTGGCCATCACCTGTGTCCCCCAGTGCTGGCTCTACATCAAACGCAGGGTGACCATGCCATTCCAGAGGCTTCCTGTGCTGCTCCACACTCCTGCTGTGTCTCTCTCCACACTCTTTATCCTCAATGTCACCTTCTCAATCCCCTCCTGGGATCACTGGATTCAAGCTTTTCTCTTGTCCTGCCCCGAATGTGCATCTCAGCCCCTCCCTGCTATAGCCACACAGTTAACCCACCTGGAGAATGCAGTTAACTCTCCACCAGATGGGGCCTCTGGCAGTGATGCGTCAGTTTAGTTCACTGATGTTTCCCAAACTCCTGGAGTATCATGACACATAATAGGTGTTCAGTAAATACTGAATATATGGATGGCTGGAGAATGGCTAGATGAATAGGTGGATGGATGGACGAAGGAATAGATGGATGGAGAGGTGGACGAATGAACAGACAGATGGATGGATGGACGACAGGTGGATGGATGACGGATGAATAGGTGGACAGATGATGGATGGAGAGATGAATAGATGAAAAGATGGACGGATGATGAATTAATGGATGAATGGGTGGATGGCTGGATAGTTGGGGGATGGATGGGTGGATGGATGAATAGTTGGATGGGTGGGTGGACAGATAGATGAACAGATGGGTAGATGATGGATGGGTGGATGCCTTTCATCTCTATTTTGCTGGTGGCAGCAAAATAGCACATATAGCACACTGACTATAATTTCTGAACTTGGAAAACCTGTCCACTCTTCAGCCTGAGGAGAGATCTGACCCTCTCCAGCCTATGACTGTTCCCATTGAAGGTCACTCTTGTTTTAGCATGGCATGTTCTATCCGTGTCTGCATGCTCACTGACACAGACGCTTTTGAGGACATCGTGAACACAGCCCTGCTAATCTCCTTTCTCACTCAGTGTGACTACACGAAGCCTGGACACACCACGTGTGGATGGGGCCTTCACCGTGCTTCCAAGTGACAGCTCTTCCCTGGTACACACCCAATACTGTGTGCCCACACTGCTCCCAGCCTCCACCTGCTCTCCAAATGACTCAAGTCCTCAAGGATGACCAAGGTATTTTGTTTCTTTGAGACAGGGTCTCACTATGTGGCCCAGGCTGGCCTTGAGCTAGAAGCAATCCTGCTTCAGCCTCCAAAGTGCTGGGGTCACAGGTGTGCACCAGTACACCTGGCTTCGAGAGTGGATATTTAACAGTAGTCTTCTCAGCTGGACACAGTGGCACAAGCCTGTAATCCCAGCACTCTGGGAGACTGAGGCAGGAGGATTGAAAGTTGGAACCTAGCCTGGACAACAAAGTGACTTAGCAAGACCCTCCTCAAAATAGTTTTTTTAAGAGAGCTGAGAAAAAAAAATTAAAATAAAAAATAAATAAATAGGTGTCCTGCATTTGCTCTGGTAACTTATTTACCAAGCACTTCTATTCTCCCAGATATTACATGTGAGAGCCATCGAATTCTCAAAATAGAATCTGAGGAAGGCGCTATGATCCTCATTCCCAAATTGGATGACAGACTGGGAAAAATGCTTTCAGGGGTCCCCTCCTCACTGCTGTCAAACAGGCTGGGGTCCCTGAGCAGCTCATCCCGTGTGCAGGACAGGCCTAGAGGACGTCCTGACTCCAACAGCCACTCCTAACCCTCTGGAGAGCTCAGTCCTTTCTGCCTGGGCAGTGACCAGCACACTAGGGAGGAGACATAAGCACAACTCATTTCAAATTTCATGTTCTGAAAGGGTTGTAAAATATCCATGGTAAATATTTCCCTTTTGGGGGGGGCGGGGTACTGGGGATCGAACTCAGGACCTTGCGCCTGCGAGGCAGGCAGCAGCACCACTGAGCTAAATCCCTGACCCAATATTTACCTTTTTTTGAGACAGGGTCTCACTGTGTAGTTCAGGCTGGCCTCAAACTTGTGGCAGTCCTCCTGCCTGTCTCCTGAGTGCTGGGATTACAGGTGTGTGCCAGCATACCAAGCAGTATTTCCTTTCTGAAAGCTAGTATTTCTCCTTGGAGGTAATTTTTCTTTTTCCAGCGCTGGGGATTGAACCCAGGGCCTCCACACTAAGCTACATCTCCAGCCCTTTTTAAATTTTTTAAAATTTTGACACAGGGTCTTACTAAATCGCTAAATTGCCCAGGCTGGACTGGAACTTTCGATCCTCCAGCCTCAGCCTCCCACTAGAGTGCTGGGAGGTACTATACACTGAAGTTTGAAAAGTCCTGAGTCGACCTTTAGTTAATTAGGTCGCAGCCCCAGCTGGGCTCAAGTTCCAGGCTCTACGGAATCTAGGGCTGGGTTAAAGTTCAAGGTTAAAACAACAAAAAGGTAATCAATACTCCACCTGGAGTCAGGTCACAAGCCTCCTGGCAGGGCAAGGTGCTGTTCTAGGAAATGTGGGCTGGAGTGCAGTCCGCCATGGATGAAAGGGGTGTATCATTGATCTGTGCTCGTGTCTCCTTCTGAGAAATGGGGTAAGCACCTGCCTTGCTAACTTCCAAAATTTTTTTTGTGCGGTACTGGGGATTGAACCAGGGCCTTCACACCTAGCTACATCCTCAGCCCTTTTTATTTATTTATCCATTGATTCATTTATTTATTTTTGAAACAGGTTCTCTCTAAATTGCCCGCACTGGGCTGCAATTTGGGACCCTCCCGCCTCTGCCTCTCAGGGTGCTGGGATTACACACGAGCGTCACCACCAGAGGGAAGATCTGTGTTCTTCACGCGGATTCCGGGGAGGCAGGCAGCCGGTTTAAGTTAAACTCGCAGCTAAAGCACGCGCCTCCTATTCCAAGTCCTGGCCCCACGCCTGGGGTTCTCCTCCAGCCGCCCCCTCCCCTCCAGGGTCGCAGCCTCGGCCCTGCCCTCTGCCGCGGAACCGGGCGCGACGCGCGATGGGCGCGTGGCGGGGCTCGCAAGTCCCGAGCCTGCTGTCCCGTACTGGGGAGCGGGAGGCTGCACAGGGCGACTGTGCGGGGAAGGCACAGCTGCAGGCGAACGCCCAGGCCTGCGGCTCACACTGGGTTTTAACAACCAAGCCTGAACCCGACAGCCCGCGCTGGCGCTGCCGTGACGCGTGGCACCAGGCGCAGGACGACTAGCCCGCCGGTTTCCTGGACGCGCGAGGTGGCCGGAGCGGACGCGCACGAGGGTGGAGTGGGCGCGCGGCACAGCCCTGTGAGGTCAGAGCTCGGCTCACGCGCAGACGCGGGGCGGGACGGGCGCGCGGCTCCTCCCCGTGAGGTCTGGGCTCTGCTAGTGCGCAGACGCGGCCGGGGCGGGGCGTAGCGCAATGTGTTTCTAGTTAGGCGCCGCAGCCTGGGCTCGGCCGGGTTTGCTTTGCAGCCGCGTGGTAATATTAGATGCGATGCGGCTTGATTCCCGGACAAGCCCGCCCTCGTCGCTGGCTGCTGCGGTTCCCACAGACACACGCAGGTCGGAGGGCGAGAGCGGCGCGCGGGGTCCCTGGCGGTCGGACTCGGCGACGCCAGCCCCCTCCCGCCAGCTCGCGGGCCGCTCGAGATTGTTTTCCAAGACCTTATCTCTCGCTCGAGTTAATGTGCTTTCTTTCCTTCTTTCTTTTTTAAAAATTTGGTAACAAAGGAAATTCCTTTGGAAAAGCCAAAGGCGACCCCAAGTCGGGGCACTTAACAGCATTTGCCCAAAACACGGGCAGCGTAGGTAGTGAAATCTACCCCTCCGTCAAACTTCCCCAAACTTTGGTTTCTTTGAACTGAAAAGTGATCCCTCCTTAGAACTGGGGGTCAGAGGGTGGCGCGCTACTGGGTTTGGCACGGGTGTTTCACCGGGGGCTCCGGAGGCTCACAGGAGTGCGCTGCAGTCCTAGGAGTTAGGCCGAGTGGAAGGGCAGAGCAGGGAAGCGCCTGGCTAGTACTGTTCCCTAGCTTGGGCCCCCGAGAAGTAGGCGGGTCCCGGGCGAGACCCAAAGCGAGGAAAATAGACCTCGTGCTGGGCTTGCTCGCTGGCCCCCGCGCCCTCCCGGGCTGTTACCCAAATCGGGTATCTGGTTTGGGTATGGGCGGCTCTTGCCAAGATACTAAGTAAACAAGGAAAGCCAAAACTCGGTCCTTATGCGATCCAGATGCTGATTCCTAGAAGACCACAGCAGACCGGCCCCCCAGCGCGCCCCACTTTTGGGCAGGCGGAGGACGCCCGCGCCTGGCGGCTCCTCCCGGGACAGGCGATAAATAACCGCCTCTCGGTCCAGAGGCCAAAGAAGTCCGGGACCCTGGCCGCTGGCCCTCAAGGCGGAGCTTTCCCTGGATAAATCGCCGAGGAGGCGGCGCCGGCCCAGAGTCCTCGCGCGGAGCCGCTGTGCGCTGAGGACCGAGGGCGAAGGGGGCTGGGCGTGGGCGGGGATCCTCGAGGTGATTTTAGGAGCCCAGGATAAAAGCCGTCGCAGTGAGGGCCCCGAGGTTCCAGAGGAATAAACCAACCTGGCCAGCGCGGAGCCCTGACCTCCTCCCGTCGCGCCTGCCCCACCCTGCACGCCTTCGGTTGCAAAAACAAATGAAGCAAAACCTTTTGCTTTGGCCACGTGGAAAGCCACACTACACCTCCCGTTTTTTGTGTTTTTTTTTCCAAAAGGAAGATTCCTTTTTTCTTCCTCTCCCCAAATCGCGGGAAACCCAAGTCGACGGCGACGCAGGTGTGCGCGGGCCGGGTCTCGCAGGCATTGATCCGCCGGGCGCAAGCGCTGAGTGACGGCGTGGTTGCCATGGCAGCCGCCGGAGCGGCGCCGGGAGGACCCGGCCGCGGGCGTTGTGAATGGGCGGCGTCAAGCGCCTGGCGCCGGAGAGTCTGCTCCGGGCCCCGGCTCCAGCCCAGCCGCAGCCCGGCCCCGCGCGCCGCCGCTGCCAATTCATCACCTGTCAGGGATGGCTCGGGGGGTCACGGGCGGAATGGACCGAGCTGTGAGAACAAAACCGCGCGGGCGAAGGGGGAAGGGGAGGCAGCACCCCGTTGCGCCAGATGTGCAGGGAGGAACGCGCCCCCACCCGTGGATCCCCACGCGTGGATCCAGGCCAAGATCGCCGCGCCGAGCTCCTTCTCATTACCGGGTGGGGGGCGCCGGCAGAGCCTGCGAGCCGCGCAGCTGGGCTTGGGGAGCCTGAGAAGCGCCCCTGTGCCCTGCAATGGGGGACAGCCCTGTGGGGAGCGGAGGCTGGGCCCCACCCTCGCGCCCCAGCCCCTCCGGAAACCGTTCACATCTTCCCACCGCCCACAGATCCAGCCCTTCCTGCAGCGGGGACCCTGTGAGCTTCAGAGCCTCAAGTGCAAACCCGCAGGACACGAATCGGCAGATTTAAGTCACCCCCAAAATGCTCCGACCTGATCGTCCCCTCCTCATCCTCCTCCCCAAGAAAGCTTAATTTTAAAGGTGATTTCATCTCCAGCTTGCCGAGACAACGTAACTCATTAGCTTATACAGCTTTCTAGTACCCCTCGGAATGATCTTTAAATGAATGCAGAACTGCATAGCTTGCCAATAGAATCGAATTCAACGCGGCCAGGCAGACTGGACTCCGAGAGGTAGCTAAAGAAAGCAACACCAGAAAACTTGCACCATATTTAGCAGTTTTACTACAGCGGGATACAGAAACGGCCCTGGAGGAGCGCGGCTGGAAGCCACTCGGAGCCTCGTTAGCGTCTGGCCCCAGCTCCAGCCCCAGCCCCACTGCTGTGGGACGAGAGGCTGGCTGGACTAGACACACAGTGTCCTTGGGCAAAGCAGAGGAGGGTGTCAGGATCGCAGAGTGTCCAAGAATCACAAGCAATAATGTGCGAATCCCAAAGATGTTTGTTTACCTTGGCTATTATTGTAGAATAGTCAGAGTATAACATCATGAACCAAAACAATGTCAAAACAAAATCTGTTCTGCTGTGGCACGTATGTGACAGAGAAACATGCACCCAAAGTACATCAAAAGGCTCGAACTCTGGGGACTCGGATGGTGAGTCATTCCCAGGCTTGATATCAGAGGCCACCTCAATCATCAGACTTTATCGAGAAGCCAGGGCCCAGGGAAGGTCTTGGTGGCCGAGCCCTCAGCCTTCCTCCAAGCTCAAGCATCTGGGCTTTATGGAGTGACACCCACTTCAGTGCCACAGCTGCCTCCCAGAGAAAGCCCAGGGCACTTGGCTGTCACACCGAGGTCAGCCTGGCCCACCACGGAGGACTTAATCATTAATTGAAGGAAAAAGTACTGTTTCACCCCCTAGGGCTTTTTTTTCCATCTCTGGCCTTCTTCCTGTCTTAAATACAAAGGACGTGGAGATGGAGAAAAAAGCAAGGTACTAAGATGACGTTTTCCAGGGTTCTCTAGTTTGTTTTCCACTATGATTTTTATATGACCTCAGTAGGATTTTTTTTCCCCAAGCACACCAGTAAATACACTGTGGTCTTCAGTTGAGCAGGACTTCCATGTGAATTAAAGTATTTGAGTCAGGAGCTGGAAACTTATTTAGATCGGAAGGATGAGTTCTCAGGACTGACAGCAGAACAAATCCTGAAGTTGCCTCCACTACCTGTGTTGAACAGCTTCCAAATCTTATACATAACAAAATATTCTTTAAATAAAGTGTTAAGGTGTCGATGAATGGATAGAGCTTCTGAAACACAGTAGGTGGTGGAATGTGAAGCCAGAAATCAGGATTGTGCATAATTAACGCACAAACCCAAGGCTCTGGGCAGTGTGGAAAGGGGCTTCTGAGAGCTCTCCTCGCGATTTCCATGCACAGGATCGGCCTGGCCGCCTGGCCAGGTTCCTGAAGAGAGCGCCCTCCCCGGGCTCCTCAGCGGTCAGGGTGGGCCCGGATTCCCAGTGCAGTCATCTTACTGATTTGCCAATAATGCCTCCTGCTCTGCACAATCCCACACTAACCTGTCCTTGAATGGATAGGGTTTTTTTCTTTAACAAAGTCCTTCCTTATCTGAAGTGACAGGACTCACTCTGCACACGTGGCCTCCCTCAGCTCAACTACCCGGCGGCCTCCCTCTGCTACTGAAGGGCTAGCTGGGTCCTGACGCTGTCCCGGAGACTGCAAGGCACTGTGACATTTTCCCCTGACTCTGT
This sequence comes from Heterocephalus glaber, assembly GCF_053883595.1. Classification (NCBI taxonomy): domain Eukaryota; kingdom Metazoa; phylum Chordata; class Mammalia; order Rodentia; family Bathyergidae; genus Heterocephalus; species Heterocephalus glaber. The sequence continues at coordinate 9,505,011 of NW_028258435.1, forward strand.
GACTTTCGGGCTGCTTCAAGCTGCTAGCTTTCGTCGGGACACACCTCCCGGGCTAGGGTCCTACATCCATTGAAAATTAAAATCAAGGACGCCCCTTACCCTGACAACCCCACGCGCCTGCTTACTGTACTCTATTTACCAGCCCAGCTGGGCTCGCGCCGGCCACGCCCACCTCTCGGAGATTGGCCGCAAATGCGGAAGAACCGATCGCTCGCCCCGCGCCCGGATCAGCCAATGGGAGCGCTCTCTCAGCCTGATGGACGCGCCGCTTTCCACCAATAGGAATGAAAGGGTAGCCGCTCGTGGGGCCCCGGCAAGAGCAAATAAAATCCGCCCAGCCTGGGCTCGCGCTTCATTCTGAGCCGAGCTCGGTCCTAGTGCAACTCTCTCTGCAGGCGGCGGCCTGAGCTCAGGGCAGCCCGGTTTTTCCTTCCTCGCTCCGCGATCAGCATGAAAGCTTTCAGTCCGGTGAGGTCCGTTAGGAAAAACAGCCTGTCGGACCACAGCTTGGGCATCTCCCGGAGCAAAACCCCGGTGGACGACCCGATGAGCCTGCTGTACAACATGAACGACTGCTACTCCAAGCTGAAGGAGCTGGTGCCCAGCATTCCCCAGAACAAGAAGGTGAGCAAGATGGAAATCCTGCAGCACGTCATCGACTACATCCTGGACCTGCAGATCGCCCTCGACTCGCACCCCGCGATCGTCACCTTGCACCACCCGAGGCCCGGACAGACCCAGGCGTCCAGGACGCCGCTGACCACGCTCAACACGGACATCAGCATCCTGTCCTTGCAGGTGAGCCCAGCCACGGGGCTGTCACTCCCCGGCTTTGTCCGCGCTAACCGGCGAGGAGGCCAGGCCACTTCGTTCGCTAAAACCCGTGCTGCACACCGGCCGAGCGTGAGCTGCTAGTGAGTCCCGACGTGTAACTAGCGCGTGCGGTGTGCCCGGCCGAACGGGCTTCCTGAACTTGCTGGTATGTGGAGTGCTTTAATAAGAGGCCCTTTCTTCCCGCAGATTGTCTAACACCATGCCTTTATCCTCTTCCCCTCCAGGCGTCTGAATTCCCTTCTGACTTAACGTCAGACGACAGCAAAGCGCTCTGTGGCTGAATAAAGGGTGAGTGTTCGCTTGTGTCTCTTAGAGTGCGTGCGTGTGTTTTTGTAATTTGCTTCTGTGAGGTCGCTTAAGAGCCAGCGAAACGTTTTAGTTAGTGAACGGGTGCCTACGTTGCTGTGATATGTGTGCTATGTTGTCCTGCCAGACAAGAAGGGGCTTGTAGCTCTGGTTGCTCCCCATGGCAGAGCGTTCCCCGGGAACTTACCAGGAAGGTGGCCAGGGAAGTAAGTGTGCGTTTGGCTTTGGTAGCAAACGTGATGCCTCGGCTGGCTGCTATTTATTTCTCCGGTCCTACAGGCACTAACCTCCACTGTAATTAATCTTATCGCCACAAATTCCACAGCGATCCTCCTTCCCTGACAGCACAGTCCTGTGATTCTCCCCGCGCGAGGGCCGGGCTGGGGGAGCAGGCGCCTATCTGCTCGCTGAAGGGCTGTTTCCAATCAAATAATTGTTACAAGAAGCGGCCTGGCGCCTGTGAGCACAGCCGCTGGAATCCAAAGAGGAGATTGGGTCGGGAAGTTTTCCCCTGGAGTCTCTGTTATTTTCATGTTTAATTTGCGCCTTGGAGGCCGTCTGTGTGCTGCGTGTGGACGCCAGGCTTTGCCCAATCTCTAGTGTTTGGTTAAATAGTCAAACTGCGGCTTCCTCGGAGGCGCCAGGTTGCCGGCCTCTGCCCTTGGCTTACGTTCTGCTAAACACGCCTTTCTCTCCCAATCTTTTGCAGGTGTTCATGAGGTGTTTTTTTTCTTTCTTTCTTTCTTTCTTCTTTTCCTTTCTTTTTCTTTTTTGCACAACAACAAAAACAACAAATCCACAGGATCTTTTAAGATGCCGAACTTTTCAACCATTTCACCAGGACAAGTTTGAATGGACCTTTTTCAAAAGAAAAATAAGAAGGAAAACTAAGAATGCTCATCTTCCCAGGGTGTTGTCTGCCCTGGACTGTGATATTCGTTATTTATGAAAAAAGACTTTTAAATGCCCTTTCTGCAGTTGGAAGGTTTTCTTTATATACTATTCCCACCATGGGGAGTTAAAATCACAAGGAATTGCCCAATCTAAGTAGACTTTGCCTTTTTTCGAAGGTGGAGCGTGAATACCAGAAGGATTCAGTGTTCAGTTTACTTAAATGAAGTCTTTGGTCAGAAATTACCTTTTTGACGCAAGCCTACTGAATGCTGTGTATATATTTATATATAAATATATATATATATTGAGTGGAACATGGTGAACTCTTTAATTAGAGTTTTCTTGTATAGTGGCAGAGATGTATATTTCTGCATAAAACGTGTAACGATGTACTTATTCATGCTAAACTTTTTATAAAAGTTTAGTTGTAAACTTAACCCTTTTATACAAAATAAATCAAGTGTGTTTATTGACTGGTGATTGCCTGCTTTATTTCAGAGTACCAGTGCTTTGATTTTTATTATGCTATGTTATAACTGAACCCAAATAAATACAAGTTCAAATTTATGTAGACTGTATCAAGATGACAATAAAATGTGTCTGAAGTAATGCCTGGATTCTGAATGGTTTTTGAGATCTGTCTTGCATGCCTTGTCCTGCATTCATCTCTCCTTTTCTTTCAGTTTAACCCTTTCTCTTTCCTCTTCTTTGCACCCACTAAGCTTTGTGCTCAGGGCCAGCAATTTGGGACATAGGGCTCCCGCTGCTGTGTAGGAGTTGGCCAGAACTGGAAAGGCTGCACACCCAGAAGTTGCTGCTAGTCCTTTAGAAGGGACAACTGAGTTCTAAGATGGGCGGTGGGGGGTCAGGTCAGTCAGTGTGGAATCTGGAAGGACTTCCTGCCTGCGTGGGTGAAGCTCTTCAGGGTTCGCATCCTAAGACCACTGCAGATGTTTGAGAGAGAACTGGGGATTGAACCCATGGCCTTTGCATTGAGCTACATCCCCATCCTTTCTATTTTCTTTTTTGAGATTTTTGAGTCAGGTTCTCAAATAGCCCAGGCAAACTTTAATCTTCCTGCCTCAGCCTCCCAGAGTGCTGGGATCACAGATATGCAACGCGCCAGGCTAAAGCCTCCTGGGAACCGGGCCCATACCCTGGGAAGCGCCCTCCATCCGTGGCCGCCGGGAACACCCTGGCTGCAGACCTCGGCGCGTGGGACCCCGGGCGCCCCGAGGCAGGCGTGGGAGCGCCGCCGAGCGGACCCCGAGTCCCTCACGGCCGCCGCGGGGTGCCTGACCTACGCCTGACCGCAGGGAGGACTGCGGCGGCACCCAGCGAGGCGCAGACCCGGCTTGGCGACCGGCGGGGACAGCCGGGTGCCAGACGGGCTCGGGCCGGGCCGGGCCGGGCCGGGCCGGGCCGGGCCAGGGCGGGCTGCGATCGCTTCTGCGGGGCGCGGGGCCGCGACCGGAGCTGCGACGCCACCTAGCGGCGGGACCCATGGCCGCAGCGCTCCCGGCTGGAGGGCCGCGCCGTGGAGGCCGCGTGCCACCTGCTGGCCAGCACGGGAACTGCGGGTCCGGGTGCGCAGAGAGAACCTAGCGGGTGACCGAGAGCAAGCTTCAGACTGAGGCAGCCTTTTTTGTCTTTCTTTTCCTTTTTCCTGGGTTTTTTTTTTTTTTTTCAGTATTGGGCCTTTGCACTGAGCTACATCCCCAGCCTCTTTTATTTTTTGTTTTGAGATAGGGTCCAAGTTGCTAAATTGCCCAGGCTGTGTTTAAACTTGTGATCCTCCCGCCTCAGCCTCCCAGAGTGCTGGGATGACAGGCGTGTGCCATCACACTTGGCAAATTCGGTAAAAGTCTTTATCGTTTTTATTGATATTGTTTCTCTGGTCGATTTCACGGATTCCTGTGCTCCTGTGGTGCCCATGCATTTCTGAACTAATTCTTCAGCCTGACGTGGAATTACTTCCTATGGCATTGTGAATTCCTCTCCCCTGCCACTGCCATTGTGAGGAGAACGTGAAGAATGCCCGCCTTTCTACATTCGAGAGGTGACCAAAATACACGGGCAACTTTACATTCTAAAACTTCATTACAGTAAAAGTCACACTGCCATGAATCCCACTCAAAATCTTCCCCCTGACTTTGAACACACTCATCCCATCATACTTGCCACTTTCTGCGGCAGCTTTTGTGAGGGTCTTTATTAGGCGGGATCAAAAATGAACGCTGGTCCCGAGCGCCATCCAGCAGAAAGGCGGCCCCTAAATACACGCCCCTGTGTTCTCATCCACCTTAGTCCCCGGATCTGGCACCATGTGACTCCTGGCTCTTCCCCAAAGTCACAATGACCATGAAAGGGACACGTTTTGAATCCATTCAGGACAATGAGGCAGCCAGGACAGCGCAGCTAAAGACCCTCAGGAAAGAGGACTCCAGAGCTGCTGCAGAAAGTGGCGAGGGCGATGGGATGAGTGTGTTGGAAGCAAGAGGGAGGATTTTCAGGGGATTCATGGCAGTGTGTCTTTTGCTGTAATGAATTCTAAAACAAAAACAAAAACAAAAAACCTCTAAATACTCACCATTTTTTGATCACCCTGTGTACATGAGCGTGCTGTCTTGTTTCAGACTCTCTTGCTGGTCACAGTGCTGGAAATCTTGTTTGACCCACAGTCCTCTAATTAAGCTCTAAATTAGTTCCTTTGGCTCTGCAGGGAAAGTTCCTTAGAGCACACACATTTCTTCAAACTTTTTGTCTTAAAAACGCTATGAAAGCAAGGCAAGCCCCTAAAAGGAAAGGCCATTCTCTTTTTTTTTTTTTTTTTTTTTTTTGGTACTGGGGATCAAACTCGGGACCTTGTGCTTGTGAGGCAGGTGCTGGAACCACTGAGCTAAATCCCCAGCCCAAGGAAAGGCCATTCTTAATGTTCTAATTTTATCAGAGTTTCCCAAAGCCTATCATGGGAAAAATAATCTCATAAAAATGTCAACTGAAACTTGAATTCCATAAAGCAAAACACTAAAAGAGTGAAAAATCTCAAGTTTAAATTTAATGCCAACTGATTGAGTCTATTAGATTTTTAAATGTCTTGACTAGGAAGAAAAACTCTGGACAAACTTGTCAAGTTCAGATTTGTGGCTGGGGTGACTTCCAACAGTCGCCTGAGCACCAGCCCCCATTGTAGCCCTGAGGTTTTAGTGGATGTGGAGCAATTCCAAACCAGAAGAGGACAAGGAATGACAGACAGGACTCTCTGTGTGATACACCACGGCTGGACAAATAGAGAACATCGGTAAAGAAATAGAAACTGCACTCTCTGGCAGGCTGAAGCAGGAGGATTGCAGATAGTTCAGCGCCAACCTGGGCCACAGAGCGAGACCCTGTCTCAAAGCAAAGCAAAACAGAACAAAACAAAATAGGGCCAAGTGAAATGCCATTTCTCAGAGCAGCTTACTAAGCAATGATACGGGCACTTTCTGTGGGGGAAAAAACCAAATTTAACCCTTACAGCACCAGGCAACAGGCCACGCATTAAGCTTTGTGTGTTTGCACGCTCAGCGCAGTAAGCTACTTTGTTCCTACATCTGATCGGCACTGCTTCGCTCAGGGTTTCAGTAGCTGTAGTCACCACATTGCCTTGGACGCTAAAGTTGAATGCTCCACTTACGATAACATTTCTATCGTTAATGCAGGGACTCAAAAATAATCTTTCTTGTTCTCCAAACTTTTAGCCTTTCCAAAATATTCAATTTCAGTTTAAAATTTCCTGCAAAAGTGCTCTCTGGTACTCTTCTACATTGGTCTGCCTTTCATTTGTCACTTACAGGAGATAGTAAAAACCTATTTTGGGCCATACTTCCAAAACTACTATATAGATTTAATGCAATCCTGATTGAAATTCCAACAATATACTTCACAGAACTAGAGAAAACAATCCACAAATTTATTTGGAACCAGAAGAGACCTAGAATAGCAAAACCAATTCTAGACAGCAGAGACTTGGCTGGGGGGTATCACAATCCCCAACTTGAAACTATACTACAAAGCTACTGTGATAAAAAACAGCATGGTACTGGCAAAGAAACAGACCTAAGGATCAGTGGAATAGATTAGAAGATGCAGAAACAACTCCAGACATACTCAGCCACCTCATCTTTGACAAAGGAGCCAACCACCCTCATTGGAGGAAAGGTAGCCTACTTAATAAATGGTGCTGGAAAAATTGAATTTCAACCTGCCAAAGATTAAAACTACACCCATACCTATCACCATGAACTAAACTAAGATCAAAGTGGATTAAAGATCTAAATATTAAGACAAACACTAAACTTGCTGGAAGATAAGTTAGGTAGAACTCTTGAAGACATTGGCATAGGAAAAGACTTTATGAACAAAACCTCAGTAGCATGGGAACTAGCACAAAGAATCAACAACTGGGATCTCATCTTATTAAAAAGCTTCTGCACTGCAAGAGAAACTACCAACAGAGCTAAGAGACCACCTACAATGTGGGGAAAAATTATAGCAGCTGTACCCCAAAGGACTACTATCTAGAATATATAAAGAATTGAAAACAATCAGACCCTCCAAATTCAAAGACCCAATTCAAAAATGGGCATCTGAAATGAACAGACATTTCTCAAACAGAGAAGTAAAAGTAGCAAATAAATATATGAAAAAATGTTCAACATCACTGGTCACTCAAGAGATGCAAATGAAAACAATGCTGAAATTCCACCTCACCCCAGAAAGAATGGCTGCTATCATGAAATCAACCAATAACAAATGCTGGCGGGGCTGTGGGGAAAGAGGAACCCTGCTCCACTGCTGGTGGGAGTGTAGACTGGTGCAACCACTGTGGAAATCAGTATGGAGATACCTCAAAGAACTAGGATTGCAAGTCCCATTTGACCCAGCTATTCCCCTGCTGGGGATCTTCCTCAAAGAATTAAAAGAATCATACCACAGTGATATATGTGCACTTATGTTTATAGCAGCACAGTTTGTAATAGCTAAAGCTTGGAAACAGCCCAATTGCCCATCAACTGGAAACTGGATAAAGAAGATGTGGTTTTTTTATAAAATGGAGTACTCGGCCGGGGATTTAGCTCAGTGGTTTCGCTGCCTGCTGCGCAAGCACAAAGACCCAAGTTCGATCCCCGGCACCAAAATGGAGTACTACTCAGCCATAAAGAAAGAGGAACTAGAGACATTTATAGCTAAATGGATGCACATTGAGGCCATCCTGTGAAGTGAAATAAATAGGACACACATGTGTAAATACTGAATAGTTTCTCTAGTGTGAGAAACTGAAAGTGTAAATAAGGATTAAAATGAATAATTGATAATTTGAAATATTAAAAGGTTCAAACGTGTAGGGGTGGTGGGAGGGGAAGGGGAAAGGAAAAATTATGAGAAAAGAAAAAAATGGAAATGAAGTCTATGTAAATAGGGAAGCGTGGAGGGGGTGAAGGGCACACAGGTAATGGGGGAAAAAATAACCAAGATACATCATGTACAGGCACAAGCTCCCAATGATAAATGTAAACGTATTGTATACCTAAAATGTACCAATAAAAGAATTTTTTTAAAAAAGCAAGAATCCCCCAAAAAAGAAATGGGATGAGGATAATTATAGTTTTGATATACTACTACAAAAAAAGGAATTTGACTTGACTGCTCAATAGAATGACTATCAAAATAAAGGAGTAAACTGGTTAATTTAAAAAACCCTATTTTTGCTAAATACGTGCACACTGTATAACTATGTCTTCTATTTATATGAAGAGGGAGAAGCCAGGCCCGGTGGCACACGCCTGTCATCCTAGAACTGTGGAGGCTGAGGCAGGAGCATCGCTGAGAATTTAAGGCCATCCTGGACTACAGAGCAAGACCCTGTCTCAAAAACAAACAGGAAAAGCACTTGGGGCCGTGGGGTGGAGCGGGAGCCCGCCCTAAGCAGCCCCCGGGCCCTCTGTGGAGAAGGCGCCTCCCCTGCAGCCTCCTCGGGTTGGGTCTGCTGGAAACATGTGGTCCAAATGGCAGGGATAATTTTGGCCGCCGCCCCGGGCTTATCTCGCTTTGCCACTACCGCTCTCGATTTAGGAGAGGCTGGCATTTCCTCCAGCTGCTGAAACGCTAGGTGTCGTGGTGCTGGGTCTTTTTTAGCACTAGTCAAGATATCACGAAGGGATCTGGCACGAGCCCCGCGCAGTGTGGGACCACTCCGCGTGCAGACAGCGGTGATTTCCGCTTCTGGGGCGGCAGGGGTGACGCTGGCACAGCCGATGGTGTAATATGTATCGTGTGTAACAATGATAATATAAACTATGTAGAATGCAAGTATATGAAATTCGTGCTTTTCAGGTATACCGAAATTATCCCTCCTCTGTAGAATGCGCGCGCGCGCGCGCACGCGTGTGTGTGTGTGTGATTTTTTTTTTTTCAGTACTGGGGATGAAACCCAAGGCCTTCACACTGAGCTGCATCCCCAGCCCTCTTTGTTTTTCATTTGAAACAGCATCCCACTAAGTCACTAAGTTGTCCAGGCTGGGCTTGAACTTGCGATCCTCCAGCCTCGGCTCCCAAAGTGCTGGGATGACAGGTGTGTACCACCATGCCCTGCTTATACATGTATAATTTTTATATATGCACACGTGTATAATTTCCATGCATAATTCATATGTATCCCACGTATATAATCTCTATTTAGGAAATCCTACTATTAAATGTTTTGGATTTGAAATGATTATTTCAGTAATAACAAAGGGGTTAGGTGGAATGAATTTCAGGTATTATAGCCAACGACAAAATTCAGTTCTTCGCCCCGTCCCCCCTGCCCCCAAGATGGATACAGCTTGCCTGTTGGAAAATCTTTTAATACTGGAAATGTAGATACAATTGATGGTGTTCTTCAGTCTCATAACTGAAAGTGACACCCTCCAAGTCTTTTTTTTTTTTTTTTTTTTTTTTTTTTTTTTTGGTACTGGGGATTTAAAACGTTTCTTCTTTCAAAGTGAAAACTGTCATTTTATTTTCCCTCTCTGAACTTCCCACTTCTCCATAGGGTTTTTTTTGTTTTGTTTTTTTGGTTTTTTGTTACTGGAGATCGAACTCAGGACCTTGCGCTTGCTGGGCAGGCAGCAGCACCACTGAGCTAAATTCTCAGCCCCTTTCCATAGGGTTTTATTCTAACATGACGCACATTTGCATTTGGAAGTTATTTGTTAATTAAATTACACTGTCGTACTTTCCCACAATGATACAGAATTAAAATTGTTTTGTTTTGTGATCATAAATCCTTCTTCAATACCTAGTGTTTTTATAAACACTAAGAATATTTTATAGGCACACTCTTAATGAGATGAGTAAGAATGTTTTTCAATTATTTTAAGTTTCTGTGAATGCAAAGTTTTAAACAGAATAAGCAGGAATTTGGCACCAATTTTATTCCTGCTTTTAAAAAATTGTTCAGGTATAGGTGCCAAGAAATCTTATTCACCAAAATAAGTAGATGGAAATGAAAGCAGATTTTAATGAAATAGAGTCATTGCCTCTTTCAGCTTCCAGATGATGTGCTAGAAGCTGCACGGTGATTCATCTGCAGACTTTAGTCTTCAGAGTTCTGTCCAAGGGGAGCTCAAGGACATCTGCCTTCAATTTTATCAAGGGCAAAGAATTTAAAATCACTTGGCTGGAACATTCTCCAGTCTTTTGGAGTCCTCCATTTCTGGGAATTATAGAATAAAGACTTTACCAAGATTTATCAAGTAACTATTATTTTAACCTTTAGTCTTTCACACAGAGGTACCCTGTCTAACTGAATATAAAATAGAAATATCTGTTCTTTCAAGAAGTCTTTTATCCACCAATATTTTCGGTAGAATGCTTATCTCATGTGCTTTCTATATAACTGGAGCCACAGAAATTGCTTAGATTATTATGCAAAATGTCCCTATAAAAATTCTCATTCTGAAACAGATCAACCCATTCAGACTTACTTCTGATCATTAAGAAAACTAACTTTGGCCAGGCAAGGTGGCACACTCTGGGAGGCTGAGGCAGGAGGCTCACAAGTTCTACCCTAGCCTGGGGAATTTAACGAAATTCTGTCTCAAAATAAAAAATAAAAAAAATTGAGGATGTAGCTCATTGCAGAGGCCCTGGGTTCAATTCCCACAAAAACAAACAAACAAAAAACCACTAACTTATTTTTTAACTCAGAATTCAAATAAACATGTCAGTACGGAACTTTCCTTTATTTGCAGAAGGTTCATTCAAAGACCCGTTGATGCCTGAAGTCAGAGAATCGAACCCATTATATACTACTTTTCCATACATATAGACCTTCTGAGGCAGGAGATTAAGGTACAGCAAAGCAGCGGGGCTCTTGAGGGTGACACCTGTCAATCACGGCAGGACACATGCGCAGAACAGATTCGGACTCCTGCACAGGACCGGATCTGACGTCAGAACAGGGTAGAAGATGGCTGCCTTGGGCTTCGGGGGCTCCCTGCGCATTCTGCAGGCCGGCGGCTTCTCTCGACTTACTCTTCTCTTCAGAGGACGTTTTTGTCTTCAGACATTTTTTTCGCTCTTCTTTTCTCCCTACTTTTACCTTTAATAACTATAAAGCCGCTCCATTCTTCAGCTGTCCTTCTCTGAAGAGGGCAGTAAGGTCCTGGAGGGGACCCAGGGCACCCCAGCGTCCAGTAACACTATGAGAAGGCCCCGTTGATAAACTAGACCCTGCAGGAGGTGAATAACATAACTAAAAATGAGCTAGAACAAGGGCAGCCATCTGCCATAGTAAAAGTTATGCAAGACTTAACTGGTTTTAGAATCCTCTATTTGATATTTTCAGACAGTGGTTGATCACAGATAACTTTGAAACTGCTGGTAAGGGAGGCTTATAAGGGTAAGAAGCAGCCAGCCCTGAGTGGACAGCCCAAGTGAACTACCTTTTCAATGATTCTTTATTCTTTGTTTGTTTTACTGGGTTTTTTTGAGACAGGATCTCACTGTGTAGCCACAAACTCACTATGTAGTCCAGGCTGGTCTTGAACTTTCAGCGATCCTCCTGCCTCAGCCTCTCAAGTGCTGGGATCATAGGAGTGCACCACCACATGCTGCTCCCTTCAACTTTCTTACTGATGCTTTAAGCGCTGGAGATTCTCCCAGGGTAGCAACATCCTTGGTGATGTTAACAGAAGGAAGAAAGAGGGCTGGCCCCTACAGTCTGTCTAAACTGAGAGCATTCTGGAGTGGGCAGACACTCCCTCCTTGGAGGGCATCGCAGGCGCTTGTGGCCCGTGCCTGACCCTCGGTGGCTGATAGCTGTGTTGGGATGGAGGGCAGCACCCAACCGTCCCATCCTCCTGGTGCCCGGTGTCTGCCCGGGGGGAGAGCCTTGGGTGGTGCTCTCCTGTTGGAACCAGCGATGTAAATGGAGCTCTCTGAAAGCGCTCAATGATTTTTGGAAACTTCGAGAAAGTTTCTGGACCCTGGGGTCAGCCTGTCTCGTTTTCCACTCCCAAGCCCACAGGTGTTCTCTGTGGGATACTGCTGAGGGCCTAGAAAGACGTGTTTAAAACCATTTAACATTCTTTCCTTGGGGTTTAAGAAGTTACATTACTACACTATAAGTTCCAACAGATTGTGTAACAAAGTGATCTATTTGGTTGGAATTTTCGGAACCACAGATCCAGGGGTATTGTTTGCTTATTGAACCCAGGACCTTCACACTGAGTTATATCCCCAGTCAGTTTTTAACTTTTGAGTTAAAAAATTAAGTCACTAAGTTGCCCAGGCTAAGCTTCAATTTGCAAGCCTCCTGCCTCAGCCTCCCAGAATGCCAGGATTTCAGGCATGCACCACCATGCCTGTCTGGATCTGTTTCTTTGGGGTGGGGTTGTTTTTTAAGTAACATGTGCTACCCTCTTGGCAGACCCCAATTTCCACAGAACACCCCAAGGGAAAGGTGGAGATAATAAACCCAGTAACCAGTTATACCCAGAAAATGCTCCCCTGCACACCCATCCCAGTGGACTGGTGCCAGGGTTGGGTAGCAGCGGCGCCGGTCGGTCCCTCACCTGCTGGGACTGTGTGTGAGCGGCAATGCGGGCCTTGCTGACCCCTCGGCTCCAACAGCAGCGCAGATGGCAGAGGCACAGGCCATGTGCTTCACATTTGTGATTTTGAGGAGTGCGCTTCTTGGGATCTGGGGAATGCTGTAATTTTCCAGGGCAAACTTTGACACTTTTGTTTCTGGGTCACAGAGAAACACCACCTTTCATCACCAATTACTGTTTTCCTCAAATCCAAGCTATTTTTGTCCAGTTTCCTTTGAAAAACCAGAACAAGTGCTAAACCTCTGATTTCTCCACTTGTCATTCAAAGCCATGGTGTGGATTTTGAAAAGTCTTACCTTGTATTAAAGTCATCTTTTTGTGATGTAGGCTCAGAACTTCAGTCATTCTCCCTGTAGTTGGCTTTGTCAGCTTTGTTTTTTGAGACAGAGTTTCACTATGTAGCCCAGGCTGGCCTTGAACTCTCAGCAATGATCCTCCTGTCTCAGCCTCCCCAGTGCTGACATTATGGTATGTGCCACCACACCTGGCTATCCCACACTCACTTTTGATGTCATTTTATTCCTGTCAAGTCCCTTTTTATGCATTTCAGTTTTACATGAAAACCTGACACCACACACACACAATCCTTGCTGTTAATTCCTGACTCTACATAATGGTCACTTCCTTCCAAGCTAATGCATAATAACACATTCTTCTATTTGTTAAGGCTCCAAGTACATTAACTTAGGCAATGTTGGGATTAATTCTGCTGCAAGTTGAAACAAGTTGCAGCATGCTAGAGAACGGTCTGCACCTGGAATTTTCAATTTACAAATAATGTTGGGCTGGGGATTTGCTCAGTGGTTCCGCCGCCTGCTACGCAAGCGGAAGGGCCTGAGTTCGATCCCCGGTAGCAAAAAAAACAAAACAAAACAAAAAAACAAATAAAGAATGTTGAGCTAAAACCAAAGTTCTCTTTGGAGAACTTCATGTTTGTATATATTACTATATTCAGGACTCAGTTTTATGAGTTAACTAAGAACTTCCTGCTATTGTTGTTCTCGGGATTGAACCTAGGACCCAGTGCTTGCCACTGAGCTACATCCCCACCCCTTTATAAATTTTATTTCGAGACAGGGTCTCCTTGAGTTGCCCAGGCTGGTCTTAAACTTGGTGATCCTCTTGCCTCAGCCTCCTGAGGGCTGGGATCACAGGTGTGCACCATCATGGCCAGTACCTACTATGTGTTGAACAGAAACATTTCCTTTTCTGTCCTTCATATAAAATGAAGTCCATAAAACTTCTAACAGTAGGCTACACCACACTTTAAGCAAACCATTCTGTTCAGCACAAACCTTTAACCAGGCCGCACTCTGGGCAGTGTTCTCCCCTCTGCCTGCGAAAGTCCTTTCACACCAATCGGGGCCTGAGGACCAGGGGCCCGCCCACCGGGGAGGGGAGGGCCCCAGGGGAGACTGGGGCCTCACACTGCTGGGGCCGGGCTGCCTCCGCTGCTCCCCTGGGCCCCAGCTGCAGGGAGCCCTGAGCTGTCTCCCCTCGCGGTTTGCAAAGTGACTCGCACCGTGCACCGGACCTGGGCGTGACACTGGGAAGAAGGACCGATTATCAGAGGAATGGCCCTTTACCACTTCCATTCCAAGACAGGATCTTGCTAACTTGTGATCCTCCTGCCTCTGCCTCCCGAGGGCTGGGCTCACTGGAGTGCACCACCCTGCCGGCTCATCTGTATTTTTTGTAGATGAAGGGACCGAGGCTGGTGACTAGATAAGTAAGGCAGCCAGGACCGGTCAGCCCTCCACCATGGGACCCTGGTCCTGCCGGCGTCTGCTCAGGCACAGTTTAAACGCACACCGGCGCGAGGCCGGCGGCGCCAATGCACGCGGGCCCGGCAGCTCCGTCCGCACAGAGCAGAAGCCGCGGAATGGAGGGCAGCACTGAAGGTCAGGTGGGCGTGGGCAGCGAGAGGAGAAAGCGCGGCGGCCTGGGGCGAGGGAGCGGAGCGGAAGGCAACCAAACACCACCAGAACAAAGAGCGCACGCACCTAAGACTGGGAAGGCTAAAAGGAAGCTGGGGAGAGGAGAAGAAAAACACGAGGAACCCCGAAAGAAAATAACTCATTTCAAAATAAAAACAGCTGAATTTGCATTAAACAGAATGATCCGCAGTTTGCGAACGCTCAGAAGCAGAGCAGTAGGCTGATGGGCGGCTCGGCCCGACAGGCGCCTTTTCCCGCGGAGCCCGGCGCCGCTTTCCGGACTTTCCCGAAGGTGGGAGCCGCCCGGCCGGGGCCCCTGGGGCCGCCGGGGTCTGCAGCAGAGGCCGGCGAGGTGGGGCGTTCTGTGAAGAAGTAGGGTGCGGGCCGGGGCTGGGCACTCAGCTCTCGAGCCCAATGCCTGATGCCTTCAAAGAAACAAGGGAACAAGCGCAAAGTGTGTTACAACTACAAACGTTAGTGAACAATCAAGGTGGCTTTCAAGCGGATTCTTAATTCGAATTTTTAAATGTATTTTTTAAAGTAAAATTTATGAAAAAATTTTTTTTGCTATTATCCCACATTTTGCTCACAGGAAAACTAAGGAAGGGCTCCTGACAATATATCACTAGGAAACAAACAAAAAAAGCCCAGAAAGACCTCGTATGTGTGTAACGTAGTTCAGGCTGGCCTCAAACTCCCAGCCATCTTCCCGCCTCAGCCTCCCAAAGTGCTGGGATTGCCTCCCTAACCGGAGGCAGCAGGCCCCTGTGGACCTGTAACCCAGACTACTAACCACTCCCCGCCGGCAGCTTCGGGGCACTCTGGTCCAGGAGAGTGAGCCGCCTGTACTTTCACAGCAGGACGGACTCGACTCTTTTGCCATTTGGGGCTGGACTCGAGTCAGGTTTGTACTGGCTTCGCAAGAGCCACCTAGGGGAAGGCTGGGGGACAGGAGCAGAAACCTCACCTATCACAATGTCCTCTCTCCCCTCGTGCAGGAGCATTTCCCTCCTAAGTGTGGACATGGCCCCTTCCCGGGTGGGGACCCGTCCTGGCCATGATCTGAGGCGCCGGCTGCTAAGCTGCGTTTTCTTAGATTGCAGTCTACTAGGTGATGGCGTCTGGACCCAGTCGGGGCCCTGCGCCTGCTCTCCCCCCTGCACCCTGTCCTTATCAATTCATTTCCCCAATGCTGCCCTGTCCCCATAAACCAGGAGGGCTCCTGAAGCCACTGCACCCACACCCAGGGCTTCGGCTCTCAGGGCTTTGGGAAGCCTCCGCCCTGCAGGCCGGGACCAGCAGACTCTGGCGGTGACCCAGCCAGGCCTGTGCCTCAGTCCCGTGTCCCTGCAGAGCCTCCTCCGGCAATGACCGTGGTTACTTCCCACAATCACTCCAGAAGCCTCTGACGGGTGTCTGGCAGCATGCTGAGAACACTAACTTGGAAACTACCTTCTCACATACCTTAATCTGTGTCCTTGGAGAAGCTATCTATGTCAAGGACGGCATTTTCTTCCTAGGCAGGAAAAGTTTAAAATTACATAAGGCTTTCAAGTCTATTTAGTCAGTCCCAACCAGGGATTCTCAACCTTTGAGAAATGACGAATCATTAAAAAGCCATCTAGTGCTGGCCTGCCGTTACCTACAGCAAATTTCTATTTTCCAATTCACTGTCACGACTGCAAAAGGGGACAATGGAGCCTGTGAGCCAGTTTCAAGGGCTGGCCAAGAGTAAACATCATGGCCTCTTCCTTCCTACCTGTGTGTCCAAGATCTCTCACCCACAGAATAAAGGGAACAGCTTCCCTTTGCTCCTGGTCATTCGGAGACTTAGGAGTTAGCCAGGAACAGGCTGAGAATTCCCAGTGTAACCAAACGATATGTGATCTTCAGGCTTTTTAAGTTAGTACAGTATTTTAGGCAGAAGGAAAAAAGGGTTCAGTTTCATTTAAAGATGCTAATGATTACTAAGGGGAAATGATCACAGCTACCTCACTGCAGCACTGGGACGTGCAGATAATGTAGTCTCTGATGAGGGTTTTAGCAAATATACTTCTAAAATTACTTGACTGGATAATTAAAATCATTCTGATTACTGTATAAACAAATCTCATGGAAGTAAAATATAACCGAAGACAAGTTTTCCTTCTGATACTGGAGATGCTGGTTTAGCTACGGATGCTTGTTTCCCAGCAAGGTGGAGCTGTCCTCGAAACTCAGGTGCTGGTAAAGCCATCTGACTCGAGTCTGGTCCAGAAGGCTGGGTTGGTGGGGCCGGCTCCGAAGGGTGCTGCACTCCCTGACCCACCCTCGGCTTCCATCGCAGGGAGCTCAGCTCACCCAAGACTATGCAACCCCAGTTCCTATCATGTTCGCCTTGCTTCGTGTGAAGCAGACAGGGCTGTGTATTAGTCACAGATGCACACGCACACACGTCCAAAGCAAGGGGCATGGGACTCAGAACCCACCTGGCTCTCGGATCTCTGCATGGGAATGAAAGAGCAAGCTTGTCCAGAATGCTCCTGTGCTAAATCTTCTCCCCCAGGGGTCTCAAGAGTGACTCTCACTGCAGAAGGGCGCCACGAAGTGCTTGTGGCTTCCAGGAAGCACAGGGTAGGCCCGGGGCCCACATTGCAGGCTCCTCCAGAGGCCTGGTGGTGCGGCTGGCCAGTGCCCACCACCTGGCTCTGAGCCCAGAAGTGCTCACAAACTTCACAGGAGTGCCCACACAAGCACACAAATGACTATTTTTAATAAAAATGTGAATCATTATCACTGTCGTGAATAAAAACTTACAAGTCAGAATAGCATGCAGTTCTTTATTGTTTTCTGAATCTAGTTGTATACTTAACACCGGCATCACTGTCACAAATGGACACAAATGTCGCCAACGACAGGGAGCGGCACTACTCACCCGAGAGTACAAGAGGGCCACAAAGAATCACTAAGCACACAGAGTGGCGCTATAGGACACTAAAATGTTACCACCTCAGTATACAATGCAGATACATCCTGCCTTCTTCAGTGCTTACAGTATTTGTTGAAGATCATGCAGAACACACACTTTACGGAAATGCTCACTACACCCAAACACCACGGCACTGGGCAGATGGGCAGGAGTCAGCTTGAGGACGGACCACGAAGATGGCTCCCGGTACAGCAGGGCCTCGGCTCTCCAACTTAATTTGACTTGGGGAAAGATGGCTGTGGTTGTGTTCGTTACCCGATGCAGAGTTTGCAAACAAAAACAAAATCTTACCAAATGCTTCTGTCTGCGAATCAAACTGCCAGCAGAAGCATTTAAGAACTGAGGCGCCACTTCCTATGAAGATGAATGCTGCAGGAGGAGCCCAGGGCCAGCCAGCCACACCCACTGTCCCATGTGCGTCCCGCCCTTGCCTCCTGTCAGTGAGCTGTTGGAACAAGAAGGAAGTTCACTGCATGCTGACGTCCACCTCAGTGGTCTCTTCTGTGAGCTGGGCTCACAGAAGCACAAAGCAGCAAGATCTATGGTCACTCCAGTTTTAGCTTCATGTTCCTCTTGCTTTTACTTTTAAATGCTTTCCTTTTTTATAGTATTCCTCCAGAATTAGTGCTGATTTAGCAACAGACGAAAGAAGTAAACTGTGACCTGCCATAGGAGATAACGGCTTTGTTTCGTCTATTAAATATTTCCTGGCCATTTGTCAGCTGCTACCAACATTTCTGATACGATTTCCTCACACATTCATCCCATGAACTTTTTGTGTCTGTTCTTACCCACACCTCCCCAGTTTTCTCCAGAGAAGAATTCGAGATGCTCAGTTCACTGAGAAAGGCTGGCACCAGTGGATGAGAGCTGCACATCCTGTATAAGGTGCTCAGGCTTGGCTGGAAGGTGCTGGAATGGAGGCTGGGCCCCTGGGATGAGAGACCTGGGCCTTGGGCAAGAGCTCCACTGCTGGCTCACTTTCTCATCAGCTCTGAGGGTCTGAGGGACTGAACCCAGGACCTTCATGCTGGGCTGCATCCCCAACGCTTTCTTATTTTGAGATAAGGTCTCGCCAAGTTGCCGAGTGGCCCAACTTGCAATCTTCCTGCTTTAGCTTCCCAGAGTGCTGGGGTTACCAGTGTGTGCCATCATACCTGGGTTTCCTCATCCAATTTTTTTTTTTGTTTTTTGGTATCAGGGATTGAACTTGGGACCTTGCATTTTCAAGGCAGGCGGCAGAACCACTAAGCTAAATCCTTGGCCCTCCTCGTCCATTTTTAAAGCCTTATCATTCTGTATTTTCTACTTAAAGTTTCACATCTCTTTGACAGCAATTTTCCTATTAGAATGAACTGAGGCTCCTAACTCACTGGGCATCCATCCACCTTGAGTCTGCGCTGCTCCAGATCCTACATTTCTTCTCTATATTAAAGCCTCAGGAGGGAGACTGGCTTCTGCTCCATCCAGCACCAGGTCTTCCTTCCATGTTTGATGAATGCATGTTCTGAAAAGGGATCCCTAGATTTTTTTTTTTTTTTTTTGCAAACGAAGCTGGTTCAATGTCTCTGAGCTGGCTCTCTCCTCAGATCTCCTCTCAGAGACGCTGACTGCACTGCATGAGAAAGAAAGGTCTGATAAGAGCAGGGAGAACTGGACAGGGGCCAGCTGGTGACCGCCTCCCCGGGCTGTGGTCTGGAAGGAAGGAAGGGAGGGAGGGTGGGCAGGGACAGCGTGGACGGGTGCTCTTGCGGGACGGAGGCGCTGCTCCCCGAAAGGCAGGCATCTCACAGGATGCTCTCTCTCTCTTCTCCGAAGCCTGTGCTGTCAGACGGGGCTCCCGAGTGCAGCTCTGAGGGCTCCTTGGGGAGTCTGATGTAGCTGGTGCGCGGACCCCGCTTGTGTGGCAAGCTCTTGAGATTTTCATTCTGCAGCGTGGTGGGGCTGGGGCCGGGGCCGGGGCCAGAGCTGGGCCGCAGCAGGACCTGCGAGGTCTCCCGCACACCCTCCACGTCATCCAAGCCCTGTCCAGGCCTGTTGGCAGGTGCGGAGTTGTTGTTGAGCGTGACAGTGCTGGGCGTGCGGTTGAGGTTGTAGGCCCGGGAGCAGGCGGGCCAGCCCTCCTCGGGGCTGCTGGCGATGAGGCTGCACTCGGAAGGGCTCTGCTTGTCCTCCGAACAGATGGACATTCGGGCGAGCACAGGGTCGGGCAGGCCGCTCAGGCTGTGCGGCAGCCCCCGCCGGGCACCATGGCCCTCGTCCTCCAGCTCGATGAGGTTGGCCTTCTCCAGCTGTGCGCCGTCGGATGCCTCATTGTGCAGAGAGTGGTTGGGCGAGCTCTCGCTGGAGCGCACCCCCGAGTCTGACGAGTCCTTCTTGTCCAGCAGCGCATCCGACAGGTACTCCTTGGCCTTGGCGAAGGTCCGCAGGGGCTCGGGGCCGTGCTCCGGGGCCTTGCCCTCAGCCTTCCTGTCCTTGTCGTCCCTGAGCAATGGCGTGTGGTCCGACTCCTCGGGCCCAGACTCATCCTCGTCGCTGGGCAGCTTCTGGTACCGCAGCCCGCCGCCCTTCAGCTTCAGCTCTGTCTGGAAGAGGCTGGGCCTCTCAGCACCCTTCCTGCCCGGGAGCAGCTTGCTGCCCGACTGGTCGGACTTCTCATCCTCCTCCGTGATGGGGTCTAGGGGTGACGCATCGCTCGTGGACACGCCTGAGGATGAGTAGTCCAGGACATCTGTGCGCTTCGCCAAGAAGGGCTTCCGTGCCTCATCTGGCTTCGGCTCACCCTCCTTCCCCTTCTCCAGCTCCAGGCCGGAATGGATCGAGCCCCCCGACGAGCTGGGCCCCAGGTAGTAGGTGCTGTGTGGGGAGGAGCGGCCACTGACAGCGGCAGAGCCCGGGCCCCCTTCCAGCTGGGACATCTGCGCGATGTACTCTCGGTAGGCATCCCGGTACTCGGCCTGCACCTTGTCTGTCAGCTTGGAGATCTCGATGCTGGAGTCCTGCGAGTTGAGACTCGAGAGACTCGGTGTTCTGCGAGTTTGCGACTGTGAAGACAGAAGAGATACTCAGATGGGAAAACATAAAGAGACATCAGCTCAGGGAACAGATATATATACACACAATTTCAAAATTCATCAAAATACCAAGTTTTCTGAAAGGAATTCTACCTGATGTGAGTTAACAAAAGCTGTTAACTTAGTAATAATTCTGTTATTAGGACGCTTAGCAAAATTTTAAAATTAACTCACTGTTAATATTTAAAAGTATAATGAAAGATTATGTTAGGTAATCTTAACATTTGCTTTTATAACTTCAAATTTTTAAATTTTATTTAAGACCGGTTATTTTTTCTAAAAATTCCTCTCGGAAGAGACAAAGAAGAGTTAAAACAAAATGCTGTAGTCTTCAAGGTGTGTAAAAGTCTTTCTCAGTTTGTATAAGTATGAAGTTTCTTTCAAATATCAATTTAGAGGAAGAGAATATATTCAACTACCAAGAAAAATGAGGAGGAGAGGGAGGAAAAAAGGGGGGGAGGGGGAGGGGGAGGAGGAGGAGGAGCCCAAAAGGAACAGTGTAATAGAAGAGATAAGGAAGGTTTCTGATGTGCAGCACAGGTGGCATGAGACCTCAGCTGGACCCTACTACACAGTGGAATCACACATTAAAACGGCTATAAGCATGTGACATCACCCCAGATTTCAGGAAGCAGCACACAGGGGACCCCATCATCTTCCATGAAGACAGGCATTAACGGATGGCAAAACAATCCCATCCTCATTTGACTTTGTTTTGAAAAATATAAAAATGTAATTTTTCATAACGATGTTATTTATGTTAACGTATAATAAATTTATTTTAAATACATTAAGAAATACATAGAAACACTTCCGTTTGGGTCTGTGACACCGGAAGTACGTGGGGTACAGTTCTCTGGGACCCCTGGGAATGCTGAGGGGGAGAGGGGCGCTAGGCCTCAGGGCTGGGCCGGGAGAGGGCTCCCTAGGAGACAGGGGCTCCTCAGGGAATAGGGGCACAGCAGGGTTCGAGACAGACACTGAGGTTCCAGGAGTGGTCTTGGCTTATCCCAAATACCTCACTCTTCCCTGAAGGAGCCAATATGCAATGATAAAATGAGCTAAGGTAGACAGTATGGTGCAAAGGAACAGTAAATACCTTCAGCATGGAACAGAACACCTGTAGAAAGCCGCCTGCCAGGTGCCACCTGTCCATGGGCTGCTGGCTTCTGTTCCCCACTCCCTCTCACCGCAGCTGACTCCCTCCTGGTCCTTCACCTGTCTCTCCCCCTGCCTCTTCCTGCTCCTTACTGTCCCTCCCAAGACCACGCCACGGGGCATGCAGTGCCCAAGGCCAGGCTGGGGGTGCTGCTCCCAGTGGGGATGCTCTGTGGCCGGAGCCTCCCGAGGGCCACACGACACCGAGTTGCTGTCATGGAAACGAGAAGGTGGACTTCCTGAAAGGGGTTTCTAGTGAGCATGTGCTACATCTTACTTTTCACTTATTAACAGTATGAAAGAAAGAATGGCAGGGACCACTCCATACACAGAGCATGCTCTAATCTGCCCATAGTTGCGGCCCCCGACTCTGGTGCAGACACTGGAGCACTGTGCACTGTGTATTCTCGGGAACGGGGTGCACCCAACCCTCCAGTCACACAAGGAGAGCCACACACACCTGCCAGCTCAGGTTGCTGTGCCTTGGGGCCCCCTCATCCAGGCCCAGCGTGTTGAGCTCCTCAAAGCTGAAGTTGAGCGTGTAGGGCGCCTGGCCGGAGAGCTCAGTGTGCGGCAGCTCAGTGTGTGAGGACCGGCGGGCGGACTCCCCGTGGGCAGCTACGGTGCTGGCGTTCTCAGGGAGGAAACGGGGGTCTTCGGGCACCACCTGGTTCTCTGCGTTTCTCATTTCTAGTATCTGGACAGGAGGGAAAACATCACATCTACACTGACATATCATACATTAGAAATAGTTGGTGTGGTGGTGCACGCCAGTAATCCCAGCACTCAGGAGACTGAGGCAGGGATTCTAGGCCAGCCTGAACTACATAGCAAGACCTTGTTTCCAAAATAAAAAATGAATGAATGAATAAATAAAAATTTAAAGAGTTTTTGAAAATAAAATATAAATTATGATGGAGGCGAGAAAGTGTACTTCCTGTCAGGGAATTTCTTTTTCTTTGGTACTGGGGATCAGACTTGGTACCTTGCGCTTTCACGGCAGGTGGCGGAACCACTGAGCTAAATCCCCAGCCCTTGTCAGGGAGTTTCTAATGAATGTACACTACATCGTATTTTTAAGCAATAAAGTAATGGCAGAAATCATTTCAGTACAGCAAGCCACTCTGGCTCATCCCTTACATGGTTACTTCAGCTTAAAACTTGAGAAGGGAATGAAAAGTGGCTGGAGTGTGTCCCTGAAGCAGGAAGAGCAGACTTTAATCAGGGAAAAGAGAACCCAGTCTAGAGCCGGGTCAGCTCCGAAGACAGCAGGACACGGGGGAGCCGTGGCCAGAAGCGGGCAGGAGTAGGGTGCGGGACTCGGGTGACAGACCTGATGGGTTCTTGGTGCCGCTGGGGGCAGACAGTGAGGAGTCTGACCAGACAGCAGGGGTGAGCAGGGCCAGGCAAGTGACACAGCTGGGCAGCACCCTGACAGGCAGGGCAGCCGCTGCAGGGAGGCTCGAGGCCTCCCAGGGCTTCTGCAGTTAGTTCAGGAAGACTCTGGCAACCGGAAGCTGAGAGGAGCAGCGCCACCACGCCCTGGGGCTTCTGCATGCAACATCGCGAAGGCAGAGTTGCTCCCCCTCACAGGGGTCTCCCAAGTTAAGACTCAGTTTGATGCTAACGACAGGACACTACCAGTTTGCACCCGAATGCTTGGTACTGGTTGTGTATAATGTCATAAATAATTTGACTGGTTGTAATAAACTGATGTTATAATTATCTTACCGTGCTTCTGAAAAGGTGCCAGTCTCCAAAATTCATATTCATCTCTTTCTTCAGTTCATCAATGTTACACTGAGCTAACACCCGGCCATTTATGTTTGCCTAAGAAAAAAATAAAAACAACTATAAAGACAAACAAAATGCAAAATATGCTAAGTTACCAGCGATTAAAAAGTACACTTATAGTTTTAAGGAAGTCTTTAAAGACTGGAACAGCTGACCCCAAAAAGGTCACCGTCCCGTGCGATAATGTAATAAATGAGCTGAGTTTGAGCAGAAGCTCCTCCTCCTTTTCCCAAGTGTCGAGCACTCCAGTGAAATCAATCCCTCCTCAGGGACCACGCCAAGAGCCAATCCTCCCCGACACCGCCCACCGCAAACAAACTGCTAAGGTTTTTTTTTTTCTAATCTCAGAGAAGATGAAGATGAACAGAGTTGCTTGGAGGTGAGAAAGACATTTGTCCTGAGGGTGTTGGGTGGTGATAAAGTTAAATCTAAATAAAGTGTGCCTGACAAGCTGGTTCATCAGTTATAGGGCCTGTACAGAAATGACGGCATCTCCTAACTCCCAGACATATGTTAAACTCACACTTACACGCGCACACACACATGCTTATCTCATCACTTTTCAGTCTCTCTAATGGTAGTTTCCCTCAAATAAGCAGTAGTGTTTCCTTTGCTGACAATAGGTAGCTCATTGGTTTTATGAACTATAAAACCTGACTTTACTAACTGTGGTAGAATTTCAGAACACTTGTGCTTAGAATTAGGGGGATGTTCGGATTCCCTGCAAACTCTGAAGAGAACACCGGATGCAGCCGGCCTGCTCTGACTGGCCTCAGGTCTTCAGTGTGGGGAGCACTGGGAACCTCCAGGTACCAGGTTCCAAGAAGCCAGGGCTGGAGTAACAATCAGTGGAAAGAAGCTCCCTGTCCTAATGGGAACTGAATCACTGTGAGGGCCGGGCAGAGCCCTTGCTTTCCCGCACTCCCAGTGGCCAGAGGCTGGGTCTGCACACCGGCCAGGCTGCCAGGCTGCCAGGGTGCCAGCTCCCACAGGCAGCACAGACAGAGCTCAGGAGGAAGCGGGAATCGCTGACGCCTGCCTGGCCCAATGCAGGCTGAGATTAGTACAATGGTGCCTACACATGCTGGTGATTGTTTTAAAATGTTCTCTTCCATTCCATTTTTTCAAGTATGCCAACATCAGAGGCTTACTGCTGATACTCTAATTCTCTGACACAAAAGTGAAACTAGATAGGGAAACCCACTCTAAGAAGACTCAGTTAACTCTGCCTGGGGAACACCTTCCCTGCCAGCCCAAGAATAGGGTTTCAAAAGAAACAGCCTCACACACAGGTGTTAGCTCTGCAAACCCATGTTTACGTGGTTTCATCAAGTGTGACAGGGTCGTAAGTCCTGTCTGATGCAAAAATGAGTTAGCTCAGTGGTTCCACTGCCTGCCTCATAAGCACAAGGTCCCAAGTTCAATCCCCGGTACCAAAAAAAAACCCGAAAAAATCCCCCACAAAAATGAGTCTGTGGGAAACAAAGCAAGTGTGGCTGGCTTTGATAATTACGAAATCCTGCAAATAATACACTGCAGGTTGAGTATCTTCTTCTAAATGACCCGCTCACAGTGCCTCTGATTCCAGAGTCCTCCTGGTTTTGGAATAAGGACTTCAGCAGCTAAGCATCCTGATCTAAAAATCTGAAGTGTGAAACTTATATTGATCCTCATGGTCACAAATTTAAGATTTCAGGGCATTCTGGATTTCAGATTTTCAGATTAGGGACACTTGACCTATACAGTTAAGAAAACAGACCACCTAAGAAGGCCTTCAAGTGCTCTCTGCTCCACACTGGGCAGATGACCTGCTCAGCTCAGGGGGAATCCCAAGCCCTGTGCTTCTTGGCGAGGCATCTTACACTCAGGTAACGCTGTCATCCAGTTCCTTTACTTTCTCTGATCCATTCACCAACTGAGAGATAAAGGGCAGTGCTGGGATACAAACTGGCGTGGTCCTGTTCTCACCCAGTGCCCCCGTTCCAGCAAGACCCTCCCCAAGACTCGGTCTGAGCCAGCGGCCATGAGTGCACATGCCACACCTTTCTGATCGTGGCACAGTACTGTGGTAGCAGGCTCTGGTCCAGCCCCTCGATCTGCTTCAGCTTCTCACACACAGCGTCCACGTTCATTGAGTTCAGGGACAGCACTGGTCCAGTGGCCGGGCCTGATCCCTGGGAAGTCAAGGAAAAAACACAAGTAGGACAGCATTTAACACCAGATATATGGGGTGAGGCGACAGAACAATTCACTCAGTGACACTATGGAAACAAAGTATGTACAAGAACTGTGGAGATGGCCAGGAAACGGCATCAGGGACAGACTCACCACTGTTAACCCTTACTGAGTAGCAGGGAGGGCCTGTCACAGCCATTTCCAGGACAGAACACTCACGAGGCAGGCCAGGGGGGGTTTGCAGTTGTTTACAGCCTAACCTCAAGAGAGAAGGGGCTGCCCTATTACGTGAGAGGAGCGAGGTTTCAATAACAAGAGCAAGTCTTGAGCGAGTCTCTGACGTGCTGACGCACACTCGAGAGGCACTATGGCCCCTTAGTGCCTGCGTGAGGGCTTCCACATCACGGTACAGCCAGTCCGGGGTCCACTGGACCAGAACCCAGGGGCTCTACTTTCCCTACTCAATTTGCTTCAACTACTTCTGAGGAGGTTAGGGAGAGGACAAAGCAAGGAATAAAGAGGATAAAGATAAAGATGTTATAGTCTATCCTGTTTACCTTCAATCTAACCTTCAGATGATAAAATTTACTATATCCTCAAAGGTATGTGCATTTATAATGTACTTTTTGCTCCCTCATCACTTTTGGGACAAAAGTAGACTACTAAACAGTCAAAAACATGTTAGCCACTTATTAACATTATTTGTAACATGAAAGTGTAATGTGATACTGCTGCTACTGACAGTTCTATACTACACATAGTGTGTGTGTGTGTATACAGCATATACAGGTGTTAAATATAAGCATAAATAGAGCTAAGGAATGAGGCCATATTGAACAGACAGAGCAGTAATTTTGTGAGCGTTAGGGAGTCTTAGCAAGTAAGATATAGGTCCACACAAGTTTGGAGATTAATGCCTGGAATGTATTGTATAAAGCACATATATTTATAGTTTGTTTTTAATTAAATATAAATTGAATATGTAACACATATGGTCCAGGGTTGAATGATATTAAAGCACTAAGAGCAAAACACTCATCTTTCTATGATTTAGTTTCCATATCATTATACGTTGTTTTGTTTCCTGCCTGGATGAACACACCCAATATTCAAAGTATTAATTATCCATTAGCTACTCTGGAAATGCTTTCTATGAATTTTTAATACTATACTTGTATTATCTTTGTTTTTCTTTTTAAACAGTTTTATTGAGATACAATTCACATGCCATATAATTCTCTCATTTAAAGCATGCAACTCAGTAATTTGTAAAGTGTATTTTCCCAGTGTGAACATCTTCACCCCCAGCAGAAGCCCCTGTACTCCTCCCCGCACCCCCAGCAGCCACGCTCTCCCTCCCAATCTGACAGCCTGTTCCAAGCACTTCACAAGGACGCCATCACCTAAGCGGGAGCTTCCTCATCTGATTTCTTCCTCTCATGATGCCTCCCAGGGTCACATGCGACACAATGTGTGTCAGGCCTCATCTCCTCTGGCTGCTGGACAATACTTATCTTCAGGGGACCTTTACTTCTGTCCTTCAAAGGCTCTTTTCCCTCAACCTGTCTCCTCCTGCATACATCTGCATTTACATACTGGTTTTGATTCAAAACTCACAAAAGAATATTTTTCCCACATTGTGGAGTATATAAAATATTTATTTACTATTTTTGAATGACTTTATAAGAGATGATGCACACAGACATCAGATTCTAACAAAATTACAATCTTACACGACTATTTGTAAGTTGGGCTTTATCAAGGGATAAATTCTCAGTTAATGAAAACCATTAAAAGTTTCTTTGAATAAGGGAAAATAGTAATTACCTGCCAGGTTTTGCCTATAATAATCATATACAGTAGAATTATTTTGAAACCAAATAAATCTTATAATCCAGATAATGATTGTTAGATAGAAACCTCAGGAAAGGAAGAAGAGCATAAAAGTTCTAAGGAAATAAAAAGCATTTTCAACCATTCAACAGATAAATTATTAATAGAAACAATATATTACTTGGAGAATACACAGAATAGTTCAAATTATAACATTTATCATGCATTCTTACTTGAAATTTACCTGTTATAAGAATAGATGATTTCAACATACTGATTTTATAAATCAGAATTTATCTTTTAAAAACATTTTCTTACATAGAAAATTGAACAGCAAATGTTAGTGTGTTTAAACTGTTAAAATAAACTTCAAAATCCATACAAATCAGAATTTCTTCAGGTAAAAGTAATCAAAACATTAAAATTACCACGCGGTGTTTCATTTTACAATGTAAGTAGATTAAAACTATACTCTGAAACATTATCTGATAAATTTATTAAGTAAGTGCAAAGTTGATTAGCCAGAAATGAGTGCCATGGAAAGGCTGAAAGCAACTATAAAATAAACCCAAGGCACTGAAATAAGCAGAAATTTATAAACAGCCCGGCATGCGTAGCGAATGATTGCTTCTAGCAGTCTAAAAGCATGAGGCTTCACCGAGAGTGTCTGTACCTGTCTCTGTCTGTCAGACCCAGCGTCACACAGCTTTAGGGAAAGAATAGAAGAGAGTGAAGGACAACATCAGAAAGACAAGGATGATGTACTCTACATGCCTGTCATTCCCTAACTCTGAACACCATCCTTCTGCACATACTCGCATGCACGCAAGCAGGCACACATTAATTTCATGAACATGTGCTCGGTAATTTTAAAACTCTACGCTCAAAATTCTTACTTTCTCTATTAAAGGAATAAACTGTACCACACAATCAATAAGAAAACTAGGTAGGTCAATTTTGCAGTGAAAATTCAATGCCCCTTCAACTTTTACAAGGCTAAATTTTTAAACCATTTAATAATGAGGCTTAATTACTTAAGACTACCATGTGATCATGTCATAAAATGAAATGCCTAGTCACATGCAGTTTATGTTTGGAAATACACTTGCACTTTGGGGATTGTTTCATTGGATGTATAGATCGTAACGGATGCCTTACAAGGCATTTCAAAAGCAAGGCCTTGAGAACCTCTCAGCCCAAGAAATCATAACTGTAACAGAGAAAAAAACCTACAGCCTATGATTAACATAACTATTTTAGTGATGCAGACTTTTCAAAGCTCTAATTCAAACAACCACTGCTGTTAATTATTATTAAATTGGTGGCAAATAGTCTTTCTTTTTTTTTTTTTCTTTCTTTTTTTTTTTTTGAGGCAGGATCTCCCTATGCAGTTGAGCCTGGGCTTGAACTCACTTGTAGCCCAGGTTGGCCTCAAACTTGCAATGATCCTCCTGCCTCAGCCTCTGGAGTGGTGGGATTACAGGCATTTGCCCCATACCTGAAAAATACTCTTAAAATGATTAAAATAGTGTAGAGACAAACTGATAACCCTGTATCAAAGTTAATTTACACCACTGTTTTAGTAGAACAAAAAGCAGGGTTTTGCTAGCCTAACACCAGATGTCTTAACAGAGCAGTACCTGGAGTATGTCACGGGAACCTTATTTCCTAGATTATCAATCTTATTATAAATAAATTTTAAACAGTAACTATATATGCATCCATGAAGACTTGCAAAAATATTTTTAAAACAGTGCTAATGAAATTACAGTTAGGGCCGGGGATTTAGCTCAGTGGTTTCACCAACTGCCTCGCAAGCTCAAGGTCCCGAGTTCAATCCCCGGGACCAAGAAAAAAAAAGAAATTACAGTTGACTTTAGGACTCCCTGAAACATAAGAGAAAGCTGTTGTTAACCTAGCTGGACAATACAACTGACTCTTCAAACTACCTGAGAAATAATAATCCTGTCAAAGTTGACAGATAGGGCTTAACACTGTATTTTACGGGCAATCTAAAAAAAAACACAAGTACTAAGCAACTACGATAAATGTGATTGGTTCTTTTGTAAACTTTTAATGGTATGCTTGACTTTCACAGATAAGAATACTGTAATTTCATTTCTGTGAACACAGCCCAGTCAATTTAGTTGACATTTATTAATTGTTTAGAGGGAAATGATTCCTTGATTGAAGTCTGGTACAAAGACTTGCAAGCAGGAAGTAATACAGTGTTTTCTTCTCCAAACTCAAACAGATCAATGAAAATACTACTAAAATGTTGCTTAGTATGTGGGGCCCAGACTGGCTGAAGCTGCTGCAGGTCCTCGGCCCAAGCCTCAGCCCAGTGGAACGCTAAGGCGCCCGGCCCCTTACCCTCGGCGTCTGTGACTTGTTCATACGAGTCTTCTCCTGAGCAGACAGAGGCAGCCTGGTTGGGCATACACTTACTTGAACACAGCTTACATGTTGTAAACCAGTGGTGGAAATAAAAATTCTCTACAGGTGAGCCCCTCTTTTTCACTGTTTTGTTGGTTTTTTTTGGTACCGGGGATAGAACTCGGGACCTTGCACTTGAGAGGCAGGCGCTGGAACCACTGAGCTAAATCCCCAGCCCTTTTTCACTTTTTACTTGGTCACTCCATTTAACTGGATCTTATTTAATGAAAAGCAAGACCTGCGTTAAGCCGATAGTTTTCATCAATTTCTCCAAATAAAGGCAAGAGCAGCCTGGAAATCACAACATTGGATTAATGCTGCCTTAGTGATTCTAAAATTCCTTACAACTAGACCCCTGCTAACCTCTGCTGTGTCGTTCCTGAAAAGCCACCTGAAGCTGGAGAGGCCCTGAGAAGGTGGGGACTGCAGGCTGCTGGCAACGCCATGGCCTTGGTGGTCACTATGGAGTGCTGCTCCTGCTCGGTCCCCTGCCTGGAGCTCCGCATCAGCCATGGCACCCAGGCATCAGTAGTGCTGGTGTGGGATGGGCTGGGGCTCGACAGAAGGCTGCGGGAGGGCCACGCTATTCCTTCCTTTGAAAACAAACCGCCAAGGGACAGACGCCGCCAGGAGCAGGAGACGTGCAGCTCTTCAGGGCAGCCCTTGGAGGTCGCAGCACAGAGTCAGTGTCACTGAGGGACCCTGGCCCCATACAGGCCCTCTGAGTGGTTCTTCCCTCCACGAGGGCACAGGGTTACCCAGATGACACTGCCGTGGAGCCAGAGCAATGTGGGGGTCAGACTCAGTGTGAGCTTCTGACACCCTAAAACCTTCATGGCTGACAGCCGGCTGCTGCCCGGAAGCTTTACTAGTAAGGGCAGTTACCCCAGATCTTGCATGCTAGGGGTCTACACACAGTAAAAACACACTAGCTCCCTGAAGACCACTCTGTACCTCAACACCCAGTTTACCGCAGGGATAGACTTCTCACAGCATGGTACAGCAGATCTGTTGCTGGTTTTTGTGATACTGGGGATTTCACCCAGGGCCTCCTCACTGAGCTATATCTCCAGCCCCATTCCATTCCATTCCATTCTTTAAAGACGGGGTCTTGCTAAGTGGCTAAGCTACTCAGGCTGGGCTCCAACTTGCAATTCTCTTGCCTCAGCCTCCCAGAGTTCTGGATTACAAGTATGCACCACCACACCTGACTCACCAGGTGTTGTAAGTGGATTCTTGCAGCTTGTAGGCTCCCCACAATAGCCACAGGAGGTGGCCACAAGATTACAGCAGGACAGTAAGCTAATTCTATGCAGTAAGGATTTCATACTGCATCTGTCTGCTTGTTTCCATTTCTCCTGCTGCAACTGTGCTATATATGGTCTCTGTGTGCCTACATCCAGGTAAATTCTAACTGTCCCCAGGAGCCTCAGGAAGGGAGACACCACAAGGTGGGGGCTAGGCCTACTCTCCTGGTTTTATGAAATGGAGTTCAGATTTAGACCTCATTCCTGAAAAAGAATTCTCTGCCTAGAAAAGCTGGGAAACACTAGTCCACCATATTGTGGGTCTAACTTATTTTTCCATTTTTAAAGAACTGGCGGGCCAGGGATTTAACTCAGTGGCACTGCACCTGCCTCCCAAGCACAGGTCCTCAGTTCCATCCCTGGCACCAAAAAAAAAAAAAAAGAAAAACAATTGGCATTTACTCTCCCTCAGTGATAAAATTTTAGGGGAAACTAGCGTGGACACATATTTTATAAGTCCTTTCCTTTGTGAAACACGTGGATGTATTATAACCGATCTGATCAATCCATGGCTAGACTTCATAAGCTATATAATCCTTACAATGTTAAATGAAAGAAAACTCAACTATTTTCCTAAGGCTCAGTCTTTTAAAGTTTGATCAGAAACTCCTGTGGTAAAAAAAGAAGACTCCACCTATTATTTAGAAAATACCATAGCTGGTTAACCCTTTTCAGTCTGGCTTTTTTCCCCCTTACATTATTCTTTATCTGTAATGACAATTTGCTCAAAAATGTTTGTTTAGCTCCTAAATTTTTTTTTCCTCAGTACCAGGGATCGAACTCTGGACCTTGTGCTTGCCAGGCAGACCCCGGCACCACTGAGCTAAATCCCCAGCCCTAGCTCCTGACCTATTATAGCAGCCTTTCTCATAAAAACTACATGCAGCGGACAGGTGACCAAGTGACAAGAGTCAGCCATCAGTCCTGCTGGAGAACACCTGGTGATGGTCACATGCATGAGTCCTTTGCATTTCCACTGCTGCTTTGGATTCAACATTGAACTATGTGTCTATGTAGACTAGTCTTGTACAAAACATATCTTACATGCTATGCCAGTGGTAAATTCTCAACAGCAAAGGAAGCCTGGTGAGCATCTAGTACGAACTACAGCAATTATTAAACTATATTTTAAAAGAACAACAAATCATATGGTTATTTTACTAAACAAAGGCACTAAAAGCAGGTAGAGGACTTTCATACGTTGTTACTGGGTGTCTAACATGGCTCAGGAACTGCATTATTTCCCCTTCCCCCCAAAACTCACTGCAAAACTGGCCTTTTCCAGTGGTCTCTGGAAGAAAAAAGCTACTATACCTTTTCTGTCGAGTGTTTGCCGACATTTTTGAGCACAGGAATGGCTACTGCTACAGTAGGTCTATATCACAAAAACCATGAACTTCCGCAAAGGATCTGATTTCCATCAAAATCTGCTGAGAAACTGTAGCTCCAAGAATGGCAGTACAGGGGCTGGGGATGTAGCTCAGCATTTGCCTACCATGCTTAAGGTTCTAGGTTCGATTCCCAGCTCCAGAAAAAAAAGAAAAAAAAAAAAAGAATGGTGGTACACACAGGAATTGTACTACGTTAAAAGTCACTCCTGTGTGGAGTGGTGATGACCCACAGAGATTCCCTACATGCTCAAACAATTTGGTTCTCTTCCTTTTTGCAGTGCTGGGAATAGAACCCAGGACCTCACACATGCTAGGCAAGTACTCGACCACTGAGCTACACCTCCAGCCCCTACAAAATTTTAAGGCTTGACACAAATATTTTTTACTAAGTATATGGTCTTGGATAATCACTGCCAAGTGACTTCCTCTATGGGTTTGTTTTTTTAAAGAAACCTAACTTAAAGTGTTAAGGAAATACAGTGATACCTCAGTTTACGAACTTCATTTGTTCTATGATTTTGGAAAAGATAGCTACATTGTGTTTGTGTGGGAAAGATGGCCGAGTTCGTGTTTGTCACCCAATGCAGAGTTTGCAAACAAAAACAAAATTTGGCCAAATGCTTCTGTTGCAATTGTTTGCAAACAAAAGCATCACCGAAATACAGTACCACTGTATAGATGTATGAAACTTCCTTCACATGCTGAACTTGCTCTGTCTAGAAATTTTATTTTAATAAACAGATAAAAGTACACTCCATCTAGCTCATGTCTTCTGTAGTCTCACAGGTGATTTTCCACATGTAGTGACAAGTACAAGCCTTATCAAAACAGTCAAAGATGAAAAGAGAGCTCAACCCTAAGGAACAAATACAGCTGCTTACTCCTCATGGCTGCTGAAAAAATTCCTTCCCTGTTGAAGAATAAAAGACCCATCCTACCCCACTGAAGAAGGGGAAAAGCAGGAGGAAATACAGGATAAAGTTAAGCATCCATTTCCGAATTAATCCACGAGCTCTAATGATTAGTAGTCGGCTATTCTATGCCTCAAGAGCTGTTAGTGAGCTGTGGCCATGGTGATTAGGGCAGCCGAGCTGCGAAGCCACGCACGCCAGCGTCCAGGCCGCAAGACTGCGCCGTTACCCTCGAGGAGTCTGTAGGGGAAGGAAGCCCCTCGGCAGCGTCCTCCTTGATAACTGCCTAGCGTGGGACAGGAGAGGGAGAGGGCAGGATGAGCCGGCTATGAAGATGAAGGGCAGAAGCACAGACCTCGCTGACCGAGGCACCGATGGGACTTCATGCCCCCTTTGAGGTATTTTAAAATTTCATTAAAATTCATCAATGGACTTTTTCATTGTCACTTGAACTCAAGTTTGTCATCAGGAACCCCTACTAAGGTATTAGGCACAAATGCATTTTGTTTTTAATACATTTGAATGATTTCCCCTTAACCTGTTTAATTTGTGCCATTAGACAGAAATGGTTTTCTTTCACTATACCCTCTATTATTTATACCACGGTGCTAATATATACATATATATTTCCTTTAAAGACATAGTAGAAATTAGCAGATGTAAAAGATTAGTTTTAAAAGTTTTGATAACGAGCACTGTATTACAAGCCAGAAATCTCTGCTTGTAAAAACTCAACATTTAGTCCTGAAACTGCTAGTCATTTTCCCTCCCCAGAAATTTACCAGTACATAGAATGAAATACATTTTATGTTAGTAATAACACTATTTATAAAATCAGTTGCACTTTTCTGCTCCGAAAGGGAAGTCACCCCATTTCCGATGCCGCCTGTGTTCATAAGACCAACATTCCAGTTCCCCTTGATATACTTACTAGGCCACTGCTCTGCTCTCTGAGAGGTAAACTTGTTTTTACAGATGGACGTGAGATGAGATGTTGGGAGCTGCCAGGGCAATACCTTGGCGTGTAAAGGTATGGGGCAAAGAATGGCTATGGAGAAACACGTAACAAAAAATGAACAATCACAGAAATCAAAGTGTCATGAGATTTAGCAAATGAAACTAACCAATCAAACACAACTCCAAAGTATTAATGCAAGTGACAAAATAAAAGAATAAAAACGTCTCCCTCGTACTTTATGAGATGTCAACCCAAATTTAAGACATATTATTCACATTCTTATATTCTTCACTTAACATAAGCTTTAAAAATAACAAGTAAAGTCTTACGC
Organism: Heterocephalus glaber; assembly: GCF_053883595.1. Taxonomy (NCBI): domain Eukaryota; kingdom Metazoa; phylum Chordata; class Mammalia; order Rodentia; family Bathyergidae; genus Heterocephalus; species Heterocephalus glaber. Next base: position 9,539,457 of record NW_028258435.1, read on the forward strand.
CTTACAGTCTGACACAAATGTATTTCACACTTTTAAGAAGTTTACAGGTTTTTCCTGTGTCGGGTCCTAAGTGATCTACATACGTTGCCTCACACTCTCTTTTATAAAAAAGATTAGAATCTTATATATTCCTTATTAGAATACTTTTCCCTTTAAAAAAAAAAACCTAAAAAGTCCCGAAAAGATTAGGATCATAGAACAACCCCAGCATGAATTCTGGGAACAGGGGCGTTCCATGTCCCCAAGTTTCCCGAGATCTGACACCAGTGTGCTCTGTACCCTAAGCACACACCCTATCTTTGAAAAGTACACAGAGACCTGTAACTGCAGCATCAGGTGATCGGGTCAGACACACAAATGCAAAGTCACTGCATTCCACTCCACCAGGGTCCATCTTCCCTTGCTGTCTTTACTCCTGACAGGGTAAGAGAACTATTCTTTTAAGGCTAAACATCCTCAATTAACAAAGGCAAAAACAGCAGAAAAATCACTAGGCTTAAAAATAAGAACATGTGAAATGTTTTAAAATTAATATAATTCCATTAAACCCAGCCTTCACACTAAGCTACATCCCAGCCTTTTTTATTTCTTATTTTTCAAACAGGGTCTCATTAAGTTGCCTAGGCTGGGCTTGAACATGTAATGCTTGCTCCTCCCTCAGCCTCCCAAGTGACTAGGGTTATAGATGTGCACTGCCAAACTTGGTAACACGACTGTTATTTTTGAAACCAGTGAACATAAGATCTCATTCAGCCTAGATGGTCTGGTAATTTTTTTTTTAAATAAACTTCTTAGTCTCAAAATTTCAACTGACAGCAGTTGACTCATTCTATGCAAAATCATATCAGATTTTAAGACTGGCAAATAAAAATCAGCATTTCATGTGCATTTCATGCCTACCACACAGTTCACTTTTTTTTTTTTTTTTGGTACCAGGGATTGAACTTGGGTCCTTGCGCTTGCGCAGCAGGCGCCAAAATCATTTGAGCTAAATCCCCTGCCCTACACAGTTCACTTTTATAAGGATAGAAATGCAGTATGAAACACCACTGTTCCACCTGTGTTTCCTTTTCTGACTGAATAGAAACAAGGAATAACATCCCCAGGGCCTTTAGAAAGAGCAGCCCTAACTACTGACATGGCCAGTATTTTTCAAAAGCTGCAAATTTAAGTTCTGGAGTTCCTTTTGGGCCACATTTATCATAAACTTCTCTTTCTTTTTTTTTGGTACCAGCGATCGAACTCGGGACCTTGTGCTTGAGAGGCAGGCACCGGAACCACTGAGCTAAATCCCTGGCCCTAAACTTCTCTTTCTTGCCAGCTCTATGAAATTTATTTAGGGAGGCAACTGGCTTCCATGAATACTGACATTTTCTTGAATTAGACTATATAGGGAGACAAAAAAAATCAGAAATTGCTACTGATCTCAAGAGTACAGGTCCAGGAAGCAACAAGCTGTGCCCACAACCTTTTTCTTACAAGAACTATTAGTGTTTAAGGTCAAAAATGAGAACAGACAGCTTGGGGCAACTAAAACCGGTAAGGCCTGGCTCCTCCTGATGACTGTGTTTTCCTCTAGAAAACTATGTATTTATATTGAGTAAGCAATTATACAGAACCGAAAGTAATTTGAAATAAAATTCTAAAAATGGACTATGGTGGTATTAATTGGCAATAATATCTGAGCCTTACAAGAAGTATTTTCCATTATTCTCTCGCATTTAAGACAAAATTAAGTACAGGAACAATGAACTACTACAGGAATTTCATTCAGTTGGTCATTGCTGTAAATGCCAATATAAGTTATTTTACAAGGTATACCAAAAAAGATAAACACGTTCTTTTTTTATTTTTGCCCTGGTACCAGGGATCAACTCAGGACCTTGTGCTTGCGAGGCAGGCACAGCACCACTGAGGTAAGCCCCAGCCCCAGAAACAGATTCTTTTAAAGCAATGGATAGTCACGGATGACCTTGCAGTTTACTTTCTTACCAAGAAAATAAAAATTACAAGCTAATATTCAGATTCTTTCGAGATCTAGAGCATACAAAAATGCAAAATAAATCTTTTGATTTTCAAAAAGCACATTTTACATTTAGATATTACCTTTTACCTAAAGTCAAAGTTCGGTTTAAAAACAGAATCTGCAGCAGAGGACTCGTGTGATTCCCTGGAAGAAACTGCTGGCCGTGAGGAGGCCCTTCTGCTTACCCTGTTGTAGAATGGGTGCTGGGGGCCCGTCATGCCGCTGTAGTAGCTGCTGTGGGGCTGCGGGGACACCACCCCGCCTGCGAATGGCCCATTGAAGGATGTGGAGGAGGAGCAGACGGAGGGGGGCTGGCTGCATCCCGACGGTGCTCGAGGAGGAGGAGCTTCGTGCAGGGGCAGGGGCGGGTAGGCCAGTCCTCCGATGTTGATCTGCTCCCTGGCAGCGCGGACGTCTGCACAAGTCCACCAGACCCAGGACGAAGAAGCCGAGGACACAAGCGTTAGTCCAACCCACTCCCTGCCCGATGTGGGACGGGGCCCTCTCTACAGAGACGACTGATCCAAGAGGACAGGAATCTGGACTACTCCATCTGAACCCGAGTTCAAGAAGCCCAATTGTTGTGCACAAAAGCTTTTGTCACCATCTGATAAGCCACAATATCTGGACTTTTCTCCTTAGTTATCCGCCTTATTAATTATTCTGGTTTTTTTTTTTTTGGTTGCAGGGATCAAACTCAGGACCTTGTGCTTGCTAGGCAGGCGTGGCACCACTGAGCTACATCCCTGGCCCCTAATTATTCTGACTTTTAAAAGATATGTGGTGCGCTAACAATCCTTATGCCTCATCAGGGGTTACCAACCCCCAGGGACTCAGCATGGACAAATACTAACTCATACAAGGTTAGCTAAGACTATTGGTGATCAAACTAGAAGGCTCCTCCACCTCCAAGGGACAGATCCCAGGCAGGAAATAACCTCGGACGCCAGTCTTGTCACAGGTGCCCTCGCAGAGCATGCAGGCCCTGTTTATGATTTAACTTCCATGGTACTGGAGGCCGAACCCAGGGCCTTGTGCATGCTTGGCAAGTGCTTCACTGCTGAGCTCCACACCATGCCTTGTATGTGACACACAATGACTGCTGATATGCACAGGGCTCAGTGTGCTACTCTGCTGCATCCGCACACTGCAGTGACACTCTCGGGGGACGCTGCCATATGCATTTCTCCACTGGTGACTACAGGCCCTGGCTGTGTAATGGAGGCAAGAACTCCCTCTTCCTGTCTAAGCATGACCCCACCAGGCCCAGCCCCTTCTGTCCGGCAAGCACTGTCCTACTCCCCGCTGCAGAACGGCTCCACGAACGTCCCCTCAGACCTGCCCTTGTGTTCCTCTTTTCACCTTCTCATCCTGCCAAACTGGTCTGAGGTGACCTTTTCCTAACTTTTGGAAAACTCCAGGGTGGGCCAGCAGAGCCACATCATGAGGAAGGCCTGGCCATGGCTGTGTCTCCATGCACCCCAGAGCCTTGGGCGGTCACAGGTGGGGCTTTTCAGGGGTGGCTAGGTCTGGCGTGTGTGATTCTGGGGGTAAGGGTGTGTGGTTACTGACTGGGCTGGCACAGATCTGGGTGTGGATAATGGGAAGCCCACCCTGGGTGTGGGTGCCACCGCCCTCAGGGGGTGCAGCCTGGATAGAATATAGGAGACAGAGAGAGGGCTGCTGCCGTCGCTGCTGCTTGCTGCCTCACTGTGGCTGCCTCCAGCCTACCTGCTTGCAGTGCACTGTCTCTCCTCTGCAAGGCCCCTCTGCCAGGCCGCTGGCCTTGGAGCCGCTGATTATGGCTGAAACCTGTACAGACTAAGTCAAATAAAGCTCTCCACCTTGAGCTGTTGGTGTTAGGCACTGTGTCTAACCGATGGGCACTGCAGGGTGGGTGCTGTGCACAGTGGTGGCTCAAGAACTTCCCTTCCTGGCCCCAAGTGGAGTCGCTTCCTCCAGCTCCAGTCTCCTCCTCAAGTTAAAAACTGAGACACTCATGAAGACTTCCTCCCTCCTCTGGAGAAAGACAAGAAAGCTGTAAGGGACTGTCATCCCAGAGTCACTGTCATATGTCTTTTTGTTTGTTTGTTTGTTGGTACTGGGGATTGAACTCAGGTCCTTGCGCTTGTGCAGCAGGCAGTGAAACCACTGAGCTAAATCCCTGGCTGTCATATGTTAAAAGCAATCAGATTCCCAAGTTCCAAAGACCTTGGGGGCAGGGTGGGAAGTGAACACATGACTTTCTTTTTTGGTGGTCGCACTGGGTGTTGAACCCAGGGCCTTTGGACTGAGCTACATTTCCAGCCCGTTTTTTTTTTTTTTTGAGACAGGGTCTCCCTAAGTCACTAATTCGTCCAGGCTAGGTTCAAACTTGTGATCCTCCTGCCTCAGCCTCCCTGAGTGCTGGGATTACAGGTGTGCTTTCACCACCCCAGCTAACATTTTCTTAACATTCCCAAACTCCTATATTTTATTTATTCTCCTGTGTGGTACTCAGCTCAGACATCTTGACTTTTCATGGAGCAGAAAAAACTTTCTGAGGACTTCAGACAGTCAAAATCAAGTGTGCCCTAACACCCACCTGCAATAATCTCCCGGAGCTTGGGGTCCAGGTTCACGGTGCACGGCAGGAAGGTTTTCACATCTCGAGCTACAAGAACGGGGGTCCTTGAAGACAAAAACACTTCGAAATTCCTTATGTCTCCATCAATTTCAAGCAGTGGCTCAACATCTTTAGTTGTTGGAATATTCTTTGATATCCTTCAAACAAGAAAGGCAAAAGGTCATTCGTGTCACTATGAGAAAGTCTAATTCTATACAACCTAAAACTTGTTACTTGCACAAACAGCACATTATATACCTTACTTTCATTTTTAAAAACTGTTTAAAGAAAAGAAATCCAAGTAAGTGGTATAGTTACAAGATGACCACAGTAACAGTGAGTGAAGTCAGGGGAGGACTTGTTCTGGGAAAGGAAGGAAAGAAAGTAACATAATGGGAGACACGAGTTTTCAACGGACCAAGGAAGACAGTGGGCTCCAGAGAGATGAAACCCCTGCTCAGCTGGGCGTGGTAGCGCACACCTCTTATCCCAGCACTTAAGAGGCTGAAACTGGAGGACTGCCATGAGTGAAGGGCCAGTCTGGGCTACAGAGCAAGACCCTGTTTCAAAAACAAAAACAAAAACAAAACCTGCCCAAAATCACACCCCTTGGGAGACTTTGGTTCTGGACCCCATGATTTAATAGAATACTATGGCTCTTTCTTTTACAGAAAAACTAAGAACTTTAAGTAAATTATAAAAACTAGAAAACTATTAGGACAGGCTTCTTTTTCTTCTTTTTTTGCAGTGCTAGGAACAAACCCAGGCAAGTGCTCTACCACTAAGCTATACACCCAGCTCAGGCTTTTTCTTTTTAAAAAACGGTTTTATCTAGGCATGGCGGTACACATCTGTAATCTCAGCACTCTGGGAGGTTGTGGCAGGAGGACCGCAAGTTTGAGCCCAGCCTGAGCCTGTCTTGAACAAAGACCCTGTCTCAATATAAAAACAATTTAAAAAAGAAAAAGAGCTGTGAATATAGCTCAATGCAAAGGTCCTGGGTTAAATCCTCAGTACCAAAAAGAAAAGGTTTATTTTTGTTATGGAAGGATACAGGAAATACAGAAAAGCAGACTGGGAAAAAAACCACGTATATTTTACTAATCACACAATAATTACTAACTTATCACTTGGTCTTTTATTATGTGGAATTTCTTACATAGTTGATTTCAAACAAACAATTTTGCATCAGGCAGAGGTTCTTGAACGCAGAAACAGTAGTCCTTATTTGTTAAAGGCACTATCAGGACTGTGACCACTGCTCAGCGGTGGAAGTGGTCCATGGAGACAAGGCCAGCAGCTCCGCGTGGGATGCCAGGTACTTGCCTGCCACTCAAGAGGCCACATATGAGGTGCACTGGAGAGAGAATGGGAACCCAGGGAGACACTGCAAGATAGGAGGGCAAAAACCTCCCAACTGCTAACAGCGGAATGAGGAAAAAGGCCTGGTCCCCACACACTGCTTTGGGACTCAGCAGTGGACAAGAATGAGCGACAGATATAGGTCATCAGAAACTACGCCGAGGAAACAGCTAGCCAAGAGTGAGCGCACAGGTGTTCTGTCATTGTTCTGTGGTACTGGGGTTGAACCCAGGGCTTCTCACAGAGCTAGAGTCCCAGCCCTTTATTACCCCAAGACGAGACTTGGGCTGGGCTCGAATTTTGGATCCTCCTGCCTCAGCCTCTCAAGCAGCTGGGATTACAGCTGTGTGCCAATGTGCACAGAGAGTTGTTTTCATTTTGCAAACAGCAGGTCAAGCTTCTCTGTGCCAGTGTGGAGGTGGCAGCAGGCGGGGGGTGGTGGTGGTGGTGTGTGTTCTCAAACACCAGGGAGAGACTTCCGGAAGCCATGGCTGACCGTGCTGACCATGGGCAGATACCTGTGAACACCAAACCTAGGGCAGTGTGTGACTGGACATGGCGGCCTACTGGGGGGTTTAGTGTTCCTCAGATCATGGCTTGAAAGTCACCAGATGGAACACCAGGCTGTACTGAGTGAGTACAGCTTCAGAGAAGCCCTCCGAAGAGAAGCGGGAACCTCACTCTGATACAAGTGACCACCTGGATTTCCTTGGGGCTAGCACTTTTCTGCTCAGACTCCACTTGACTAGTAGCCAAATATTAAAAGTCATCTAAGGGAAAATCCAGAGAACAAAATTAGCAAACAAGGAAAGAATAGCATGTTAGTGAGGAGAGAAAGATAGCAATTTGGACTTGATGCATTTCACAGACTCACACACGCCCAGAACAGAAATGCTCTCTGAAATAGGATGACTTTTAATAAAGTAAAACAGCATTCAGACTGATTATTAAATGTATTTAAAATGAAACAGAAAACCTGGAGAATGACTGCACTGGACTGTGTGCTCAAGTGGCCAGAATCTCAGAACTGAAACAGTTAAAAAGGTAGTTCGTCTATTTGAGGAGTCTCTCACATCACACAAAAGAAGAAAGGGCAGAAAGATTTAGATAAAAACACACAGCTGACGAGTCACATGAAACAAATTAACTGCGAGTTAATTCCAGTGCGCCTGAGCCTGAATGCGAACAGTGTTCTCAACAATGCTGCCATTCAGGAGCAGCAGCGGCTCCTCTCCAGGCTGCGGGCCGCGCTAACCTTCTGAGCTGGGCACACAACTCCTCTGCTAAGGAGGTATTTATGTACAGAATAATCTTTTGGCAGTGGGCCATCAAAATCATATGCGGCCATTATTTCTCGGATTCTTCCAAAGGTTAGCATTTAAAGAACTTAAGTAACTTCACTTTTCATTTAAGAGTGAATTTCCATTTCCAGTACTATGAATCATGTGAATTAAAGCTGCCAGCAGTTAAATGGCCCACAGAGAGCATTTTAAAGCCTCAGGCATCAATGAGCTCCTCGATGGTTTTAGCTCGATTCCTTCCATGCCACTAACCCACAAGCACTTGTTAATGCCAACATCAGGGCAAGTTAAAGCATTTTGATCACAAATGCCAGTGGCTTATATAAAGTTCGTATTGACTCCCTGGCAGAAATTATATAAGCCATTCACAGCACATCTATTCAAGATGAAAGTTTAAATTACATAGAAGAAATTTCTATTTTAAATTAAAATATAAGCAAGTTTTTAAAGCATAATTTGTGAAGAAGGCATTACTTATACTTTTTCTGAAGGCAGCTTCTTAACAATGTCATTACTTAATAGGAGGTCACAAACTAAGATAAATTCTTGCTCCCTCCCTCTTCTCTCTCCCTGTGTGTGCACGTGTACTGCTAGACATTGAACCCAGGCTTTACACATGTTACACAAGCTGTCAGGGCGACACTCCTAGCCCAAATTTTCTTTGGAATTTTATTGCAGTGAAACAAACAGAACATCTAGGAATGTCTCAAGTACTTTCTCTCACCGCTGGCTCATTTACTGAGTATCTCTTCTGCACAAAATGCTATGGAGATTCTAGGTGGTGGAGGGAACACAGAAAAAATCCATTCAGCACAGCAGCCTGAGTCAGAAGCAACAGAGGGCCAGGGATTTAGCTCAGTGGTGCAGCTGCCTGTCTCGCAAGTGCAAGGTCACAAGTTCGATCCCCAGTACCAAAAAAAAAGAAGCAAAAGATAACAAGAAACTCATATGCACCCCACTACTGCCTCTGAAGGTAGCCCCAAACCGGAGACACTCAGGAGCTGACCCCACTTTCCCCTTCTGCTCTCTCCTCATTATTCCCACCGTCCCCTGAACGGCACAATCTCCCCCCGCTCAGGAAGTCCCTTGAGGGCAGTGCTCCCTATACTCATACTCAAGAGCACTTCTCTCCTGCAAATCAAACTGGAAGTCACTCACTCCTTACTGTCTAGCGCCCCCTGCAGACCCTCCATCGTATCAAGTCAGGGATAAGCCGGGTTCGTCACTGCTGTATCCCCCCGTGCCCAGAAGAGAACACTGGCACAACACTGTTGTTCAAGAAGTATCTGCAGAGCAAATGAATTACATACACAAAATGTGTTCTCCCTAAGGAACTCTATTCTCATAGAATAAAATAATTGCCACGTTATCCTTTCTGATATCGACAGAGCCCTGTGCTTGCTTAGGAAGGTGTAAGCTGGTCCTTGTTGGGTTCATCTTTGTACGTGATGTGTGGTAGGCAGGGTTCCACTCCCATTCTTTTTTCCACATGAAAATCTGGTTGTCCCAGCACGAGCTGTGGGAAAGGTTGTTCTTTCTTTCCCCACTGAACGGATCTGGCAGTCTTGTCAAAAGTTCAACTAGCCATAGGGGCTTGGATTTCTGGACTCCCAATTCTATTCTTATTCTCCCTGTCTACACATCCATCTTTATGGCACTACCACACTGTTTTGACTACCACAGCTTTGTAATTGGGTTTTAAATTTGGAAAGTGTGGGCCTTCCAATTTTGCTCATTTTTCAAAACTCTTTTGGTTATTTGAGGTATACCTTGCAATTTCCTATGAATGTGAATATCAGCTTTCTGTTTCTGCAAAAAGAAAAAAAGGCTACCAGAATTTTGATAGAGATTGCATTGAATCTGTAGATCACTTTGGGTGGTACTGATAACCTAACACACACTTCATTTTTCTTACTCACAAACATGGAATGTCTTTTCATTTATTTAGATCACCTTTAATTAACCCTTGGCTAATTTATTCCTAGGTATCTTATTTTTTTAGATGCTCTTGTACATAAAAATGCTGCAGCCAAAGACACTGGTCTTGTGAGGCAGGGAAATGAGGGGTTGAGACCCTAAAGCACAGAAAGGCCCCTAGTTCCCCTGCTTCTCTGATGGAGACTGTCACATTCACTTTGGGAACAGTCAGGTGCATGCCTGAGATCCCAGCACTCGGGAGGCTGAGGCAGAAAGACTGCCGTGAGTTCAGGCCAGCTACATAGTGAGTTCAAAGCCAAACTGAACCACATAGCAAGACCCTGCCTCAAAGAAAATAAAAAAGCAAAACAAAACTATTATACACATTTTCCACGTTTTCACCTTAGAGACTTTCCATTAAATACATTTGTGAGAAAAGTGATTTCTAAGAATACAATGCCTCCATGAAATGCAACCTGGCTGTATTTTGAACAAAATAACAATTATTTTCAGTGCTGGGGATCAAATCCAGAGCTTTGTACATGATAAGTGAGTGCTCTGTTACTGGGTTAGCCCTCAGCCCCAAGAACACAACATTTATTTATGGGAGTGACTTTCCTTATACCCACACTTGGGGATCTTAAGTAACTTAGACTAAACTTTAGACTAAAGGTCTGACTACAAAGCAACGAGATTCTTTTTGGTACCGGGGATCGAACTTGGGTCCTTGCGCTTGCTCAACAGGTGGCGAAACCACTGAGCTAAATCCCCGGGCCGAGATTCATTTTTTAAAAGATACAACCAATGAAATGCTTGGTCACTATAAACTGGGGTGACATGGCACCAGCCCTCTAATGCACTCTCTGGACTCCAGACCCCTTAGTTCACAAGCGCCAGTGCTGACTTCTAAGTAGGGATCCACAGCTGCTCCCCACCTCACCGTTAGGGCAACACTGTCCTCTCCCCAGCAAGAAGGGAGGGGAAGCCCTGGGCCATACAGACACCAGGATGTTGCCCTGCCACGTCCAGGAACTCTGTCGCTGGTGTAGAAATGAGACACCTGCAGCCCCTGGGCATTAAGGCTGAGTGTTGGCAACTGCAGGGGTCAGAAAGGTCCTCAAACCAGAGAGGGCAAAAAACAGGCAGCTCAAAGAGGTAATGCCCAGGCTAAACCAATGTTGATGAGGCCCTGACTCCACTCATGTGTATTATGTTAAAGGAGGGTACACTCGGGGGCTAGGTCTCCTTTCTTATGTAAATTCTCAGAAAAGTGTACCTTTACAGGTAACAAAGACCAGAAAGAGTAGCTGAAGCTCCCTTTGGAAGCACTCATGCGATTTTAACTCAAACCCTGAGATGCCTCCTCCTGCACCGGGACACAATGCAGAGCGGGGCCTGGTCTGCCAGCCCAGGGCCCAGTTCACATGGCCCACACAGGGCCCCAAATCCCTCACCTCACGACTTACATGTTTTGAACTCCTCAGAATATAATCACAAAGAATGTTGCTACATATATTATATGGAACACACTGAAGATCAACAAACACGGGTTGCTGCTAATAAGTCACCCTGGAGTTTCCTTTCCAGTACTATGGAATGAACCCAGGCCCTTCCCACTGAGCTACACTTCCAGCCCTCTTTTATTTTTTATTTTGAGACAGAGTTTCACTAAGTCACTAACTTGCCCAGGCTGGGCTCGAATTTGTGAGCCTCTTGCCCCAGCCTCTCCGAGTGCTGGGATGACAGCTGTGTGTCAACATGCCCAAGGTTTTTGATTCTTGAGTTTCAATTGCTGTGGACTTTGAAATAAAGCCTCTCTCCAACTTCATGACCATATATAGATCCATCCATCCATAAACCCAGACCTGTACTTTTGTGTTCACACAGTGCTGCAGCCAAGTGCACAGCTGCAGGCGGCAGAGGCTGCGTGCAGGGCTCATATGGGGAGCTGCGGCCCACCCTCCCAGGAGTCTCGAGAAGGGGCCCAAGGCACACTGCTGGCCACTGACCCACACTCAGCCCTCATGTGAGGTGCAAACACTCGGCTGCTGTACAGAAGAACCTGCATTGCCAACCTCTGCGTCTATTTATGCCGGAGGACTTTCTCGGGATACTGCTACCACTCCCGGAAGAGGACTGCAACAATCACTACACCTCTTCAATTTTTAACATTCTTCAAACAGTGTAGCTTTCTCACAGACTGCATTCAAGAATGTTATAATTTGAGTGGATTAATTTACACGAATTTGGCTTTGTTTACTGGAATTCTACAAAGGATTTCGGTTGGAGAAAGAGTTTCCACTGGGGAGAAAGTCTAAGACTTGGCACATGACCCACTCAGTGTGAAAACTGTATCTTCATTAAAAAGCACAGTCTGTTGGCGTCAAAGCCTTAGACTATGACAGCATATTTTTAAATATTCAGATGAAAGTAAAAGAGCTCAAATTTTTATAGCTGTTTGAGGCAACACTAATCATGCCATGAGTTTCTCCCGAGAGATGTGCCCTCCATCATATTTATCACTTGTACAGAAGGAAGCACTGTGCAATAAAACTGAGTAACAGCCACAGGGAAGAGACGCTCTGAACTCAAAAGTCGACCTGTGAGTATGTTTCAAATTAAAATAAAAACTTTTTTACACAAGTTATCTTAAAAGATTTAATCTTGAATAAATACAGAGCCTAACTTGTTTAGTATTTAATAACTTAAATCTAAATTTGCAAGAAAATCATTTTTTAAACTAGCCTTTTTTTCATATCTACCTACCTAGTTCCCAAAAGCTAATTTAAAATAATTTTAGGAGAGGGCTGGAGTGTAACTCAGCTGTAAAGGGCCCAGGAAAAAGTTTCCACCAAGGGTAAAAGTAGAAAATGTATTTAGAAGATGAAGAGGACAAAGACAATGAAGAAGATTTATTTTAAGAGAAAAAGACAGCAGTAAACTTAAAAACTATGCAATGATTAGGTAACAATTCATTTGCCCATGTCAGTCTTTATAAATATCCAGCACAGCCATTTTTTTAAAAAGAATGAAATGGAAAGTCAACCCCCAATTAAACTGTTTTCCCACTGTTTTTCTGCAATGGAACAAAAAAGCAGACAGCACAGACTCCACTGTCTCTCCCAGCCAAATACGCCATGATGTTCCCAGGGCAACACCCCACCTGCGGGCTTCCGGGACACAGCAAGGTCCACATCAGCACTTCACCTGACCTCACATCTTCATTAGCTGGCACTCTGTTACACATTACTTTTGTTTTTTTCTTGCATCTTTAAAAGCCTTAAAATACACTGATTTGAAATTCTAAGATCACAAACCTTCACTGAAAAATTAACTTCAAGAAAAAAAATCAGCCACCTGATCTCTAAAGGCTTATTTAATTTGGGGGATAAATCTGAATCCTTCAATAATCAGATTTGATAAAAATATACAAATACACAAGATATTCTGTATTATAAACTATAAACCTGTGTATGTAACGATTTTTTTTACAGACCAAATGGTTTTATATTCTAAAACATATTTCAAAAAAACTGACTTTGGTATTTACAAACGGTCTTGCTTAATATGAGTTTTTCAAGGTTGAAGTTAAAAATATATAAGTTTGAAATACCTAAGATTCTTTTTGGGTTCTATGTTAGTATAAAACACTGAAAATGACACAATGAGTTTAACTTCTGAGAAAATATTTTAAAAAATCAATTTCAGGGCCGGGGATTTAGCTCAGTGGTTCTGCCACCTGCCTCGAAAGCATAAGGACCAGAGTTCGATCCCTGGTACCTAAATAAATAATAAAAAATCAATTTCATCCTATGAAAAGCAAAAGGAGAGCTATTGAAAAGCCACCTAGAAGAAAATTACAGTCCTTAACAGACATAAAAACAGTGCAAAGCTCACCAGAGGCACAGCTGTTAAAGAGCCAAATGTCACCAATGCGGCTGCTGACACACTCTGCACAGAACCTGCTGCAGTTTCGAGACACAATTATGACAAAATAAAGCACTGTAGCTGGGGTTTTATAGAAGCTGCTAAGAATCTTGCTTTAATATAAAAGGTAAATTCAACACTCTAGAAAATTTCTACCTGAGGTAGATACACACTGATACAACATTTTAAATATTCACAAGTACAACAATTAAAAACTGAAAAAATACATCTGGAAATAAACCATAAAAATGGTTTATAACTTTGTATTTCTCATGTGCAGCTGCAGAGGCCTGGCTCTGGAGGCTCCATGGAGTGGTGTGGGGGCCCCTCCTTCTGCCCCCGCCCCACAGCTATGGATGCTATGTGACAGGACCCAGGTCAGGGTTGAGTCCTGTGCACGGCCTGGGCTGAGCAGAATGTGCCCAGCACAACCAATATTTGTTTAACGACTGAACACAATAAAAATGTTTTAGTGTAACAAATACGGAGGCCTTTAGCCAGGAGTGGTGACCCATGCCTGTAATCCCAGCTACTCAGGAAGCTAAGGCAGGAGGACCATAAGCTCAAGACCAGCTTGGGCAACCTTGACTCAAAATAAAAAACAAAATAAAATAAAAAGGTCCTGGGGATGTAGCTAAGTGGCACAGTGCCTCTGGGTTGCATAGTCAGTACCACAAAAAAGAAAATAAAGAGTCACAGACTGAATGGCCTTTGCAGTGACATTTCCGAGTCCTCAGGAGGGAAGCGAAGCAGGCGGGCTGTCAGATCTGCCAGAACCCACCACAGTCTCAGGGGAGGACCACAAAGGAGAACCCTAAGCACAGCTGAACTCAAGTTAGAGGCAAATGACGAGATGAAAACACCTGACAGGATAAGAGCCCCAGCCGGCTGAAGCAGCTGGATTCCTGCAATGGGTTCTGTTCACTACAAGTCCTTTGGCAGTGGCGTTTGTACGGTGAGGGTCGGCAGGACATGGAGCAACTGTGGCCGCCGCAGGGACCTTGAAGCCTCCCTCGAGCAGGGGGTGAGGTTGAGGAAGAGAGTGACTTGGACGTGTCCCCCGGTTCTCCCCACTGCCCACCGCTGCCGGGCGGGGACGCGCAGATGGATGGCCATGAAATTGAGCTGGCTTGCTAAAAGCAGACAGAGTTTGTGAAGAGCTCTGTGGCATGCAAATGGAATCTTGCTGAAGCTCAGCAGAAACTTGGTAGTTTAGCACTGCATAACTCTGAGTCCTTGGATCAGGAATATGCCAAAGCACAAACAGCAGTGTCAGAACTGAGGCAGCGGGAAGAATGGGGACAGAAAGAAGCTCTAGTACACAGAGAGAGGATGTGTCTGTGGAACATGGATGCCATTAGCAAGGATGTTTTTAATGAGTTTAATAATCAAGATAAAAGAAAAGAAACAAGATAAGGATAAATCAAAATCATTCATGCAGAAATAGGAGCAAAAAAAATCAGACATTTTGGTATGAGTCAATGGGATGACAGAGATTTTTGTCTCACCACCCCTTCCTTATATGTGGAGAAACTGCTAAATATCTTATTATATGGTGTTTTCACCTAGAAGCCGAACAGAAAGGGGCTGTAATGGAACAAACAGCACATCAAGCTGTTGTAATGCAGTTTATTATGGAAATGGCCAAAAACTGTAATGTGGATCCAAGAGGGTGTTTTTGTTTATTTTTCCAGAAAAGCCAAAGCAGAGGAAGGAGGTTATTTTGAAATATTCAAAAATGAACTTGAGGGCCGGGGATTTAGCTCAGTGGTTTCGCCACCTACTGCACAAACACAAGGACCCAAGTTCGATCCCTGGTACCAAAAAAAAAAAGAACTTGAAGTTTTTAAGTCAAGAGTAAGACTTTACTCTCAGTCACAAAGTTCTCAACCTATGACAGTTCAGAATCATGTTCCCCACTCTGGTGTTGGATCTACAGGTTTATTAGAATCCTTACCACAGAATCCAGATGATCTTCAGTATTCTATCAATACAGCTACAACTCTCTGCAGTTCAAATTCAATGGTACATAAAGAAGATGATGAACCCAAAATGATGGACATTGTATAATTTGGTTAAGACTGCTGAGGCCAAGTGCTATTTTGTTACCAGAAAGGAAGAACTTGGCTATTTTCTTGACGCTTTTATGGTTGCTGCACTTTATTTTTGTTTGGTTTTTGATGGGAGGGGAAAAAAGAGTACTGAAACGTTCTGCAACTTTTTTTATGTGCTGCTAGGTTTTTTGTTTTGTTTTGTTTTTTGAAGGGAGGAGTGATACCACATGTTGGAGGAAGTCAAACTGGACTCTCCCCACCCCCCACTGGCCACTAATTTTGCCTTTAATCTAATTGTTCTCAATTTTGGAATCAAAATTATGAAAATCTGCACAAATGCAATGTTTACAAGAACTTGTTGACTCTAGGAGGCATCTGCTACACAGTCTCTTTTATATGGATATGCACATGTCCTCCTCTACAAAAATAATTCAAGATAAAAATATTTTATCCCACTGATAATTTAGCTGTCCAATCTGGTGTTTCATTAGAAGCAATAAATCTGTAAAAAAAAAAGAAAGAAAGAAAGAAAGAAAACACCTGACAAAAGGCACAAACCCCTTGGGGCTGGGAGGTGGTGAAGCTTTGTAGTCCATGGGTCTCTGTGGGCATGGACAGGCATTCTGCTCGGGGCCTGGCTGTGGTGACAGAAGACACTTCATCTGCATTGCACAGTGAAGCGTCAGCGTTGCAAGATACAGTGAGGCTTCACATCCACCTTCCCCGGCATCAGATTTCGCCCTCTCAGAAACACCCACTGCTGCCTACTCTGTACTCCACGCTTGTGCGGAAGAAGGAAGAAATTCAGCAATGCTTAAGGAAGTTCCAGTGAGAGGAGTTTACAGACACAGTTGGGAGACGAACAGTGAAGAAGGAGCAGCAGGTATTTATAAGAGGAGCCCATGGAAAGCGCTGTGAAGGTACCAGCACCCCGGGCACCCTCAACAAAAATCTCGGAAAGGCCGGGCACCACGCCCTGGTTTCCAAAAGGTTTCCCATGGTGGTAGTACTTAAGATGAGACCGGAAGACTGAAGGACAGGGGGGCCAGAGAAACGAGCACATGAGAGGGAGAAAAGACAGAGGGGAAGGCAGGAGAGGGGCTGGAAGCCACACTAGGGAGGCCCAGGACCCCGCGACGAGCCCCACGTGAACCTGACTGTGGCACAGACCAGGGTCCTCCTCCTGGCCAGTTGTCTCCCTGACCCTTAGCGCCCGGTGCGCTATGCAAAGCTCATCACTTCTGCTCTACATCACTACGACTCCACAGACTGCTTATCAACTGCCTGTGACCTAGGGGTCCTCAGAAATCACAAAGAAATCACCTCCATCCACTCTCACCTGCAGGCTCCAGGGAAAGGAGGCAGTTTCTTAATGGTGTCCAAACAGTGGGCTCCAAACCCATCATTTTATTACACAATAAAGAACAAGGTGACCCCGAGACATAAGAAACTCTTAGAGGACAGACACACAGTAAAGTGGTCTTATGAACTCCCACAGGTGTACAGAATAACGACCGACTCTCCTTCAGTGTTGGGGGTTACCGCAGGCTCTGTCATAGGCAAGCATCACAAAGTGCCAGTCTCTCACTCACGCACCTTTCCTGTGCAGTAAGGAGCTGGCCATGTTGTCCTGCACTTGTCACTTATCCTGACTCTCCCCAGGCACACAGGGCACTTCTCTTGCCTTCAGGAAGGAGATTCACCCTCCATCAGCAGGGGTCCCTAACTCAGGCCGCTCCAGCTCAGCACCAATGAGCAGCAGCACCAGAGCCTCAGGGAAACAAACAGAGCTTTTTCAAGACAACTCTGCATTTCCCTCAGAGCAAAGACCGAAGCCCTCACAGCTTCCTCCTGAGGGGGCCAGGGACCTCCCCTGACTTCCAGTCCTCACCCTGGCCCTCGGGCACCAGCTCCTGCCACATTCCTCCCAGAGCTCTCACCTCAGGTCCATCTAAATCACTCCATGCCCAGAAACATTTCCACCACTCCCTCTCGCCTGTGCTCCTCCTTCCCTTCTAGCTGAGGACCACCCTGACCCCTGGCTGAATGTGGAAGCTCCTTTCTCTGTTCACTGCCCCTCACCCCCTGCTGGAGGGGCAGCCCCGGATCTGTCCAGGATGCCTGAGCAGTGTACCCATTATAGGTGTTTGTGAACTACTGCAGAATAAATAAACAAATTTTAAGCTTTCTGCCCTTAATTTCTCTCACACCTTTGGATGTTGCTACAAATCTGATAACAACAACAGCAAAGCAAGAACTGAATCCAGAGACCCCTGTGATCTCCTGCTTGGTGCTTCAGCACAAGGCAAAGAAAAACTCAAAGATGGAATTAAAGAGAGAAACAAGGAGCCAGAATGGTCAATGCTGAGCAAGCAGCAAAAGATCCTGGCCAGGGAGACTGGGATTTAGCTCAGTGGTGCTGTCACCTGCCTTGAAAGCACAAGGACCCGGTTAACTCTACAGCCTGTACTGCTCACAGCCTGCTCTGGGCACAATCAATGGGGCGGTCCCCAAAAGTGAATATAAAAATACATAAACTCACCCAAGAACAATCAAATACCTAGTGCATTTCAGAGTTTTCTCCATACAACAAAGGTAGGCATGATTTGCAGGTGCATAAATATAAATGTTAAAAACTCTGCCTTTCACCTTTATTTGTTTAGAAATCAGATTTTTCTAATTAATTTCCATCAAAATAATAAATATAAAAAATGCAAAACTAGATGCACATTGAATTGTGAATCATATCTGATTGCAGGTATCCTTGTAAATAGATTGCAGTCTCACTTTTCACATTAAACTAGGCAAATACATTAATGTTGTTTATTTCTATCTGAATGAAGTGTGATTTCTGTTACAGACCACATAATCTTGCTTTCAGTACAAACTTGCTCAGTTTCCTCTCCTGGATGGAGAATTACCTTGTGATTTTGCAAGGAACTACATCAGGCTCTCTTTCAAAATTTAAAGGTACTGCTGAAACACTGAGCCTCTGCATTGAGAGCAAGTGTGTTTGGGGAATAAAGATGGAAACAATAGTTGTATCAGGACAGTACCAATTTTGAATGACGACAGGAACAATGCTTATAGAGAAGTGCTACCATATCAAGAATGTAGAATCCCATTAAGATTTCCAACAATATACAAAAACCCTAAAGCAGCATGGATGAAACAATGTTTGGAATAAATATTTCTACTATCTCAAAATCTAAATTAAGAAAAAAAGTATCACTACAAGGAATTACTACAAGGGAGATGAGACAACTTCACAAACCTAAACAGACCAGTTTCCAATTTCCCATGCTATTCACATTCATTTAAGTCTCCACGCAAAGAACATGAGCTGTTTGTGATCCACTGAGCATGACAAGGGGGAGAGGAGGAGAGGAGAGGCCTGAGATAGCAGGAGCGACCACTCAGCTCCGGAAACCCTGGGCGGCTATCAGGAAAAGATATCCTGTGACATCTGTTCACAATGTGAAACAGAGTAATATAGGGAGCTCGGGAAAAGTTGTAAAGGTTGTAAGTTAGACATCCACAGTGTGTATTCTGCGAACAGCTGCTTCAGAAAATGGAAAATGGCTACTACTCCTAGCTCCCTACAAACTTGTTCATTTGCTTTTTAAAAATCAAGAGAGTATCAAAATGAAGTTCATTATCTTTCACACAAAATTATCTTGACCATATGATCCTGAATAAGAGATCGCATTAGTGTCAAAATGAAAATTTAATACACTCTTACTGAAAACTATTAAAATTGATCTCTTCTCTTAAAAAAAACCTCTATCACTGCTTAAAATAGCAGAAAGAGACTTTTATATTAAAATATTTCAATGGTTGTCTAAAATGCTGTAACATGAAGTAGACAGAAAATCTTTATCTACAGTTTTTATTTTACTCTCTTTCTTCCTACTAAATGTATGTTAACAAAAAAATCCTCAAATGATCTAGACAAAAGCTTTTAGCTCAACACATAATTGCAAGAAAATTACAATAATTGTACCAATTAAAATAATCTTGAATGAACAGTATGTCATCTTAATGTGCCAATGGTGTATAGAGGGATCCACTTAATTAGCTGAAATTGCTTTCCAGTGTTAGTATCAAATGTCATTTGTTAAAAAGTTGAACAATTTAGAAAATAATTTAACAAAGCAATTTTACCAAACACCAAGAACCAACATTTTCTTTTTCAGCTGAATAAAGCAAGCAGATGTGTCATCAAATTGCTATAAAAATAAATGAGGCTTTTTATGGATTAAAAAAATACATTTTACTACTAGCGTTAAAAATACTATTTTCTGATTGTTTTTACCAAATCAGATTTCTTTAATAAAATAAATGAATATCAATTATATACTGCTGCCTTTTGTCGGCTGTAAATAAAACTTTTTATTATTCAAATGACAAGCATCAAAGAATTCAACTATGGCTAATTAGAAACCGTCATCTAAATCATTCTAACATCCACCAATACATGGCTTTCAATATGTTGATCCAATTGTCTTCCTGTAGTTTTTTCACTCTAAATCATCTTATTCTATCCACTTTAAGTCAACTCCTTATGAATTCTTAAACACTGCTTTCTATATTGTCTTTTCCTCTTCCTTGGTCTAGCTACAAATATTCTTAGTATTTGTAAGCACACAAGATACACATATTTCTCCAAAAAGAAAATCATCTCAAAGTCACTGTGAATCCAACCTGCTCATGCATAGTAAGGCTGGTAAGGCTGCTCTAACCACAAAATAAAGCTGACATCACTATACCTCCAATACAGAATATTCTATATTTACTTGAACAAAACAAAATATCCCCCTACAAAAATCCCTCCTAGTTATTTTTGTTACATATGAAAAATACCTCTCAAAACATTTCTTTCACAAACACTCTGTTTTCCATAAGCAGGGTCTAATAATTACTATTATCTCTAAGCTATATGTTAGAAAGTCTCCTTTATCTGTAATACGTATTTCAATTAATTTAAAAATATAAATTTTTTAGGGCTGGAGATGTATCTCAGTGGTAAAAGACTCACCCACCATGCTCAAGGCCCTGGGCTCAATCCCTAGCACTACCACCACCAAAAAGAAAAAAGTGAACTTTTGAAAATTTCTTATGAGGCTCAAAGTGCTAGAAATCAGAATAAAAAATTTAAAAAGTCAAGCAAATCTCTATCAACAAAGAACAGTGTTTTAGACTAAGATGTTTCCTACCATCCAGAAAACAACAATCTGGCCTGAGACTGATAAAACTTGACTGATGAACTGTTTAAATCATCTTACTTTTGCTTTCTTCCAGTTGTTTCAAATATGCATGTTTTGCTTTCAATCAGAATGTTAGTCCCTCAAAACTCAAGCATTTGGGGGCAAATCACACACACGTGGTGGACCTCACGGTGTGGGAAGAAGCATGCGCACGTGCATGCCCAAGTGGACACGGAAGCAGGTGGGAGGATGAGCATGCCAGAACCGGGTCACATGGTAGAGCAGGGCAGTAAGCAGCTCCAAATGATAGATGAGCACAGGGTGGGCAGAAGGGTGCTTCTTACTATTCTCATTCTGGCAATGGTTTTTAAAGTTTTGGAGTATTTACAAGTGGAAAATCGCTTTAAATTTAAAAACGTCTAAGTTCCTTAGAGGTATAACATGCTTTACAGTCAGCTCTCTCCACCCTATCTCCCTGGCCAGCCCCTGTGACACACAAAGCAGAAAGACAACTGTAAGTTGTCCTGATCTCAGTACAAAGCCACACTGAAACAGGTCCCTAGGGAGAAGTAACTGGAGCGAGAAACACAAACCAGGGCAGCAGAGAGGCCTCTATACTGAGCCACCCCGGTTTCTTAGGAAAGACGAGCGGGGCCAAGATGCAGCTCAGTGTAGTGCTTGTCCAGCCCATGGGAGGCCCTGCTTCCAACCCCAGCGAAGGAAACAAGGAGCCACAGCCTACGGAACTAGAGCCACCTTGAGTTACTTCTGTGACTTAAAATGTGCCTCCACTTTATCCAGGGTGTCCTAACTTCCAATCCACTACATAACTCCTCAATGATGGCTGATCCTCTCTGACATATTTTGATTTATACACAATAATAACAATACCGCAAAGATAAATGGGACCACTGAGGGCATTATGTTCAAACAGATCATGTGACAATGAAGTCCTGTGCTCTTGCTGTATGAGTCAGGTTTTAACTGAGCAGTAACATGCTCATCTAACCAGTACTGATCACTACACAGCACAGGGTCCCGACAGACATCTATCTGGATGTGCCCTGAGGTAAGGTCTATCCAAAGGAGCTGGGCAAGTACCTCTCATAGATGGCTTTCAAGGTCATCTGGTCGGGAACACCTTCGGTCTCCTCCAGGTACAGGATGAGCCACGAGGTGCGGTAGGGCCACTGCTCAGTGAGGTTGATCCAGCTCGCCAGCCGATCCCAGTTGAAAGTAATCTGATTGGCTCTCAGTAACCGCCCTTCAAGGAATGCAAACACACTTGAAAATTAATAGATGTGTGACATTACGTTAAGTAAAACATTTTGTATATCCATAATTTAAACTTTTTAAATCTTCCATTAAATTATATACAAATTCAAATTTAGTGTTTATAGAGTTTCTAAAGTCCAGAGAGCTGCACTATAAAGATTCTAAGGACTTGAACATAATTCTGTTTAAGTCTACAGTGATTTTTTTTACTTTGATTTGCTACTGATTTGACCACATATATGCAGGCAAAAATCTCTCAAACCGTGTATCATGCAGTCTGTGCTCCCTACAATGATGCCCAGAATATAAGTCACCAGGGCGGTGCCATCTTCTACGTGCCACCTGCTAAGATCCTGCCGACGGCCCCCAATGGGCCAAACACCCTGGCCCACCCTTGTTTAGTTACAGGCAGACTTGCAAGCCCACACACTTTCATCTCTATGTGCTACGGCTGACTATGCAACTGACCCACCAACTGACTTCCGTCCCTAAAACCTGTTATTCGGGAAGATTCTGGGTTGCTGATGTGGCTCTGTGCATCTTTGCATGGGTACATGTGTGTTCTGTTTTGGGTGCTGGACTGAATCCAAGGGCACTCTGCTGCTGAACTACATCCTCAGCCCTATCTATTTATCTAGCTATCTACCTTTTAGTCAATCAACCAACCAACCAACCAATCTCACTAAGTTCCCCAGGCTGGCCTCGAACTTGTCATCCTGCCTCAGCCTTCCAGGAAGCAATTAAGCACATGGCACCACATCCAGCTATTATTGCTTTCTCCATTACTGTCAGCTGAGTTTGTGTCTCAGCTCAGATTCCTGTTTCTCTAGTTCAAATATGAACGAGCCCTTTCTCTACTACTGATGCACAGCCCACCATCCAGTTCTTCAATCTCCAGACTCACACTCCCTCCGCTAATCTGCTTACACAAACTACACTGCCATCACTGAATTCTTTCCCCCAGAAAGTGGGATCTGATTTGCTAATCAGTGAGAGGGAATTTACACTCCATCAAGCAGGAGCTTCGGTCACAAGCATCTGAGAGCCAGGAAACCTACAGACTAGGGCCACCCTGATGCCGGGACAGAATTCATAACCAAACAGCCTGGTCCGGCCTTCAGGGAGAAGCAGGAAGCCAAGTGGGGAGTGGGAACTAAACTAATGACAGATTACAATGAGATGAGGAGCTCTACTAGGGTATCAACAGGTGAATACAGAACTTAAACATTTACACTTCAACAAAAGATCAGGCAACAAGAAGCAAACAGTAAAATAAGCTTCTAACACTGGCAACACATGTCTTCTACAATTTTCAAACTGAAAAAAGCTTGTGAGAAAAACATGTAGAGCTGAATGGGAGACAAGTTACACCCATACATGTACAAAGCTTCATCCCATAATGAGTGGATGTGACCCTCAGAAGAGCAGCTTGGAGTGAGGCAGTGAATGCTCCCAATATAACGACAGCTGCTTTACTGAGTTTTTCAAACTCACTCAGGGGTGGGGAGAGAGGTCAATGGTAGAGCACTTGCCTGGCATGCCAGAGGCCCAGAATTTCCTGATACTGAAAAGGCAAACAAAAACCAAAAATTCACTCATTCAGGATGGTCGTTACTGACAAAAGACAGACTTAATGTCTGTCTGACAAGAACTCAAGACTGTCAGGAGAGATGAGGAAAGAAAAGACACTCAGGAACTACGTGGTATGGCTGTGCTGGAGATATGTACACATGTATGGCCATATGAGGACAGAAAACCAAGCACCATGTCCAGGCAGCATGAGGGAACGTGTCCCCAAACACCGGCCTCCAGAACTAACTAAACTATGGAGCAGGAGGGCAGAGGCCAGGGAAGGATGAGAACAAAGGACACAGCAAGGGCTGGGTCGGAAGGAACTGGTCATTACAGAACATAAAAACTAATTTCTGAAATATCAGTGAAAAAAAGTGTTCCATCATAAGGATATATCCAGCCTATAAAAAGAGAGAAAGCTGGGTGTGGTGGCGCATGGCTGTAATCCCAGCACTTGGAAGGCTGAGGAAGGAGGACCACTGTGAGTTTGAGGCCAGCCTGAGCTACAGAGTGAGTTCAAAGCCAGCCTGAGCTCCATAAAGCGACAGGGAGACCCTGTCTCAAAACACCAAAGAGAGAAAGAGAAAATGTTGTCCAATGAAGCTATCTAAGATTATTTTTAAATTGTATCCTCAAAAAAGCCCAACAATATTGGGAAATGGGAAGAAAATGTTCAAATGGGAAGGGGAACAAGGGAGGCGGGAGGGAGGAAGGAAGGGACCAAAAAAAGGTGAAAATAGAAGGAAAAAATGGAAACAAAGCTTCTGTTCATAGGGAGGGGAGGAGGAAAGCAGGACAAAGGGGGCAGGACATACCATGCACAGGTACAAATTCCCTACCATGCGTGTTATCATTACATATGCCTAAAATGCACCAATAAATGTTTGGCTATAAAAAGAAAAAAATGTCCAACAAAAAAATTTCAGACGAAGCACAACTTTTAGATAGGAAACTACTCAATACTTGTCAATATTTATCTACCAAAATTCCAAATTCGTTTCTGATATTAGCTCTGCTGTGCAACTTTCCTAATGTTGACAACCATCTGCAGTGTTTAACAGATAACACACATTTCTGCATAGATGGGAATGAAAGTTTCAAAAGGAGAATCCGGGCATGGTGGTGCCTGCCTGTCAATCACAGCACTCTTGCAAGTTCAAGCTCAGCCTGGGCTACTTAGTGAGACCCTGTCTCAAAATGAAAATTAAGGGCCAAGGATGTAGCTCATCTCAAAGACCTGCAAGACACTGTGAGGGTGCAGGTATTTATCTTCAGCAAAACGGGACGTCTGAGAGTTTTGGGCGGAGAAGGAACACGGCTGGCTTCCAAAGGGTCACTGGACTGCCAGTGGAGAGCAGAGTACAGGGGGCAAAGGGGCAGGCCCAGCTGAGGCCACTGCAATGACAGACGCATGCAGGACAAAACGGTGCTCCGGGGAAGGAGAGATGGTGAGAAACCAGAAGTGGCTAAGCTCCGGATGCAGACTGAAGAGGGAGCTAGAGAATCAGCTAACAGACTGCAGGTGGACTATGAAAGACATAGTTAACATCTGTTTTGCCAAAGGGCTTGAAAAAAGAGAGTAAACACATGGGAAAGATTACGGGCGGATTCAGTTTGGGGCAGAAAATTGAAGTTCAATTCCGGACATATTAAACATCAAATGACGATCAAACACCATCAGCTGTCTAACAGACAGACACCTGAGCATTCCTGGCAGACAGTATCTGAACCTTCAAAACTACATGGCCACCAAGGGAGATGGCCTCGGTCAGGGATGGCTGTCAATGATAACAAACAGCCCGCCGTGGCACAAGTGCCGTAGGTTCGCCACCACTGGTCCAGGTGGAGAAGCAGAGCTTCAAGGTGAAGGGCCGGATGGGACAGGCAGGGGAAATGCCCCTGGAGCGAGGGAGAAAAACCTGGGAGCTGAGGAAGAGGTGCCCCAGGAGGAGGGGTGGCCAGCACACAGTCCCTGCTCAGTCCTGAGAGCGAGGACTGGAGGGGCTGGAGGGATGAGAGGGAGAGGAACCCACACACGGGGACCACACTTATTTCCAGGAGTTCTTCTGAGAAAGGAGGCAACGGCTGTGATGCACAGAGGCAGAGTTCAGAGCTGTTCTTGGGAAGATGGAAGCGAGCTGTGCAGAAGGGCACGATCCCACTCATGTCTTCTCACCCTGGCACTCCTCTCGCAACACGATACTTCTCAGTCTCCACAGGGCAAGACTTTATCCTGTTCACTGCTTCATCTTTACAACATCGGGATCAGGCCTGGGCACGAGGTAGCTACTCAGTACGGACGGCTGAATGACTACACGAGTGTCATACATAACACAGTGAAATGCTTCCACTGTCAAACGCGTGCACAGTGAGGTTATAAATTGGCATAAAACTGCCTTTATATAGAGAAAAATTAAACCTGACACGAAGTAAGACTTAAAGTCATCAAGTTTTACGTAACAATGTGCAACCGATGGTTGATGTTCAAAATGAAAACACAGCTGGTACTTAGCAATGTACACATCTAAACACACACATGCCCTTGTTTCTGAAAGTTTACTGCTTTGATGGTAACCCTTATCTACCGCAGTCAGTAAGAGAAAGTCACCTGTCACGGAAACAATGTTGAGCAACCTTCTCATGGTCTGAGGGCTGATGTCGCTGAACCAGTCCTCGGTGACCAGCAGTTTTGTGAGGTCAAAGGACATCTGACGGGTGATGGTCCTCTGCATCTGCCTCCTGCGGTAGGTATCCTGAGAGAGAGCAGGCAGGGGCAGTGAGTCGCACTTCTGGTCTGAGAACCAAGGCTTTTGGAGAAGTTAATACAACGAAAAACCCGCCATTCAGTCGAGGAGGACCGCGTACTAATGAAAGCATCCGCGTGACAGTGCCCCAGGCAGAGCCTCCACAGAGCAAGCGAGAGCGGGCCAGTCCAGCGAGGGACGCTCTGCACGGTGGCTTACGGCTGTGCACTCGGAGACAGCTCAGCACCTTTCAGGTTCTGATAAGCACAGCTGTGTGACAAGATTATGTTCAGACCCCATGGAGGCTCAGAAGTTCTAGGAACCCCATGGTAAAAAGGGCAAGGCAGCCCCTGCCTGTTTTCAAGGACTCAACATTTCAACTGGCAGGTTCTGTGAAGTATCTGGCCACTCCATCACCTCCATCAGAACCCCAGGCACTGGGCAGGGGAGGGAGAGCTACGGAATCCTGCCTCCAGGGACTGGTACATGCAACCAGACAAGGACTGCCAGGAGTAAAATCTGCAGTGATAAATGACACACACCTCTGACTTTAGTGCCACCATTGTCATGTGTCATGTTAACTTTCTGTCCACACCCGAAAATGACAGAGGCAAAAAGTCCAAACCAAAACAAAACAAAACCCCAGTGCCATGCTAGCCCAAGCCAGCTGCCCCGAGGTAGCCCTAGCTCTGCGACTTCCCTGCCAGGGACTTTCTGCCAGGGTCTCCTGCCCTCATGCACCGGGCTGAAAGGCGATGGATTCTCGTTCGAACGTATCTGCGCACCTCAGGCAGCAGTATTTACAGAGCTGGTTAGGACTGGGCTGGCAAGCGCTTAATTTTATCTGGCTATCTGGACAGACAAAGCTCAAAACAAAGAACCTCCTACCCGTCTGTTGAGGGCTGTCCGGCTCCCGAGCTTTGTCAATTCCCCCAGGCTGTTCTGTGAGACTCTTCTGTCGACGTCTTCCTGAAGCCCTGAAGGAAGCATCAAGAGAGCACCATTCCCATTAAGCTCTGTTGAGGGAGACTTGAAAGAGAGGTGAAGCACCAGCAGTGCTCTCCAAGGTAAAGGCAGAGTCACCATAAGGCGACTGCCAGCCTGACTACGTCAGGAGCCTGACCCTTACCTGGGGCGTCTGAGCATGCAATGTCCCCATTTGTCGTTGAAGTCACCAGAAATTTTCGTGCGTTGCTTAGTCCACGACTATTGAGGAAGACGGGCAGATGAACAATGTTGCGCATGTAGTCGTGACCGTTGATGTTCGAGTCCCGGAGCACACTGTTGAGGTTCTGGTTAATGGCCTTTATGATAATGTGTGGGTCACTTGCAAAAATGGCAATGAACGGGCCTTTGGAAAACAGAACTCGCACCTGGGGGAGAAGAAAGGTACAGTTCTGACATATATAAATTATCCAAAATAAAGAATGTCTTTCCAAAATCTGTGCTAGCCTTTAGTGACTAACATTTTAAGACAGTTTTCATCAGATTTCATTCTGTCTGGAAACTGATTTTACTGACAGCTCAGTCTGGGATTGCTGCCATCTGACAATAAGGAAACCTTCAAAGAGAAGCACGCCATCCTACTCTGAGAGTCTTGCAGCTCACACATGGCTTAGGTCACACAGGACACGCGTGAGGTCACGGGCACACTGCCCACTGCCACACCACCACTGTCTGTCCCAACGGCCCCCCGGGCACCCTGCAATATGCCCCTCTCTAACACAACCCACCCAGGCCTAGGTGCCCTGCGTCACCCCGGAGTTTCGACGTAACCATATGCAAAGGCAAGCAGCAGCCACACACGGGACTCCAGAGATGCTTTATTCCTTCCTTTCCTCACGCTGCTATTTAGCTAACAACATTCAAATGTCTTTCTGACAAAGCCTTTACTGCTGCTGTGTCCACATAAAGAATGGTTTTTACAAAAGAAAAATCACGAGAGAAACTAGCACTACTCCGCTCCACTGGAGATGCTCTGTGAACACGCACGCTCTCCCTGCCAGTGATACAAGGGCCTGGGAACGTACTGTGTCCAGCATCTGCAGCACTTTGTCCTGCTCACAGGCATCCAAGCCATCGATGATGACCACCAGCCTCGTCTGATTCTGTGTGAAGCTGTCGATGGTCTTTGCCATCCTGGCCATCAGCTCCACTTCCCACTTCAGCACCTGCATGAAGGAGACACAGACAGCACTGAATACGCAAAGGCAGAACAGGAAGGCTCCCAGCAGGTGGAGAGATGTTGTTATGGTTTGTGTTCAGATGTCCCCCAAAGCCTCATGCCAATGAGGTGGGACTTCCTTTTTCAGAGGCAGCTGAATCTGGAATGTGTGATGCTTGGGTTAGGGCGTGTGATTACTAAACCACTAGGTGCGAATGATTAGTTTGGCACTGCCCTAATCCCAGTAGTCTGAATAAGATAAAAAGGGCAGGGAGACGCTGTTAAACTCTCCTGTTACCTTTGCTGCCCTGGGCACACCATGTTGTTTCTCCTCCGTGATGCCTGTTTGCCGTCCCAGCCTTGGAACCAGCCAATTATGGACTAAAACTTCTACGAACTGTGAGCTAAATAAACCCCTTCCCCCCTAACTTTGGGTGTCAGGGATTCTGACTCAGCAACAAGAGAAAAGTAACTAACACAGATGTCCACAGCCCTGTCCCCATCACAGGTCCTCCTGCGCCAGGTTCACACCTAGAGCACCAACTTCCACACATCGCTAAGGGGCAGGGACACAGCCGCACAGCTCACAGTGCCAGAAGACCTGGACCGGAATGCAGATCCCAAAGATTCACTGATGTGCAACCACTGCTACCTCCCCTGGCTCTGACTATGATCAAAGGAAGGAGCCATAGCTACTGCATATGATTTGAGGGTTTGATTTGCTTTTTTTTTTTTCAATTTGGTTTTTAAAATTTTTTTTTTTAATTTTTTTGGTATCGGAGATCGAACTCGGGTCCTTGAGTTTGCACAGCAGGCAACAAAACCACTGAGCTAAATCCCCGGCTCTTGCTTTAAAAAAAAAAAACAACAAAATACATGTGATTACTTTACTAGGCTCTACAAGAACCTATATTATTAGTTAGTAATGATCACCTGTGCAACAACATCTTAAATTCTTTGAACATCTTATAAAAGCCTATTTTTTTTGTTGTTGTTGTTAAATTCTTTTATTGGTACATTTTAGGAAAGGCTGTCTTTTTTTTTTGGTACCAAGGATCAAACTCGGGTCCTTGTGCTTACACAGCAGGCGTCAAAACCACTGAGCTAAATCCCCGGGCCAAAAGCCTACTTTATAAAAATATGCTGTTAGGGTCCAGGATTTAGCTCAGTGGTTCTGCCACCTGCCTCGCAAGCACAAGGACCCAAGTTCGATCCCTAGTACCAAAAAAAAAAGTGCTGTTAGGATAACTTTTTTCACTCCAAATATATACTTCCACAAGAAATATAGAACAGAACTAACAGTAAGTACAACTTCTGGTTCAGCATGTAATTGCACATCTGGGAAGTCATCAACCCTCGATTACCTATGTTCATGCATCCATGTCATTGTGCAGGGAGGGTGGGTTGTCAGCTGGATAGGATCTGGGGTCCATCCAGGGGACTGGTAGGGCATACTTCTGAATGTGTATGGGGGAGCATGACCTTGGAGTCTATGCCTGGTTCCTCACCCATCCTCTCTGGCACTGTTCCCCTCTCTCCTTCCTGGCCACCATGAGATGAGTTAGCAGTTTTGCTCCCCTACACCCTTCTGCTATGCTCCTGTCTTGGAGTAGCCAACCATGGACTGAATCCCCTGAACCATGAGCCAAATTATACCTCTCCTCCTTTAAGTTGTGGATGTCAGGTATCATGTCCAAGGCATAGGACAATCTCATGTATACAGACACACACACACACACACATTTATATAGCTAAGTGAAATTAATGACAGCAAAGATACTGAGGTCAGGAAAGATGAATTAGGATCACCCCTGCGAAAGGGTATATATATAGTAGTATTATTGAAAGTAGGCTTGGATCAGTTGTAAATGTATACTGTAAACTCTGGGCTAACACTAAAACAAAAATACTCAATTAAAACCACAAAAGAAGAGCAGAAGAGAAAATACAGCAACAAAGAACAACGGTAGCAAATAGAAAGCAGTTCAGAATTGGCAGAGCCTAATCCCATCTATGTCAATAATCTCTTTGATATCAATAGTCTAATGCACTAATTAAAGACACAGATCAAAAAAGAACCAGGTAGATATGGTGGCACAAACCTAAAATCCCAGCACTCTGGGAGGCTGAGGCAGGAGGATATCTCTGTTCTTTCCTCTGAATTTAGCTGTAAACTAAAACTGCTTTTAAAAACTGTTCTTGAAGCTGGGCAAAGGTGGTACACACCTGTAATCTCAGCACTTGGGAGGCTGAGGCAGGAGGATTGCCACAAGTTCAAGGCCAGCCTGGGCTACACAGTGAGTTCAACTACAAAGGGAGACCCTGCCTCAAAAAACCAAAAAAACCCCCCAAAACTCTTCTTGAATAAATGAACTAAATGCAACACCTTAACACTTAGAGAATGCATCCCTACAGCCCCAGGGAGCAGAGCAGTGGTTGCCTATTCACGTCATAATTTTGTCTAAGAGCCAATGAGTGCTTACTTTCATGAAGCCCTCGCTCTTCAGTTTGTGCAGTCTGGAGGCAGCATGGTGGAGGCGCTTTCTCTGGGAGTTCAGGAGAGAATCCAACACTTGCCACCAGGTGCGACAGTTCAGCACTAAGGCCAGCCCAACGACAGATGCGATCGAGACAAGCACAGCGTTCACCGTCAGGTGTCTTGGGTCCACTCTGAAGACGGCCAGAAGTGTGATTCCAGCAATAATGCAGCCAAGCAGAAAAAGGAAGATAACAAAAGATGGCAGGCAGCATGTCTTCTTCCATTTCTTTTTACCTGTAAAGCAACAGATGGTTTGAACAGTTACCAACAAACACATCAAGCATGCACTGCTGTCACGGCATCTGATAACCGATGCGCTCGTTGAGTTTTCACAAGAGAAGCAGGACATTCCTCCCACTGCCAACCCCACACATGCAGGAGGAAGGAAATCCCACCCTGGCTCTCTTCAGTCTTGAAAACTCGAAAAAGCCTGGTTGCCAAAAAGCCAAACTCTCTCTCACAGGCATCCGAGAGGGTTGCAATCATTTCAGCCAGCGAAGTTTCTCCGCCAACACTGGACAGTCTGTTGTAATCTGTAAATAAAAACCTGCAGGGAAACACAAAACACTACTCAGCTACCAAAAGTAACAACTGCAACGCGTGTCATCTCTACATCAGGGATATTTTCCTGAAGCTCCTCCCAAAATTTAAAATTCAGAGGAGGAAAAAAAATCTCACAATTAGGCACTGTCTACTCCCACCCACCTTCCACTCCTCAGTTAGGGTAAGAAACTGAAGTGCTGCACAATTGCAGGGAAAAGTCGATGACAGGAATGTCAGAAATCTCAGCAGCCTCGCGGCACTGGGATTAAAAGGTGGTCCCCCATGTCAGGACGAGGGCAAAGAGATGCAGTTTCCTGACACCAGCGAAGACTTTGGAGGCAGAGAAAATATTAATTCTTCTAATTACAGTCATTATGAATTTCAAGCCCAGTAATGCTATTTAAAAACTCAAATTTCAAATATCTGATTCTATAGCTTCACCATCCAGCAGGGATGCAGAAACAGTTGTAAAATATTCTTTTCATAGCTGTTCTTCTAAATAACTTAATTCTTTGTATCTGGAGTCTCTAGATCATTACTTCTGCACTGGTTCCTTTCTCTCCTTCCAGCCCTATATTAAACTCGTATCTAACCTAGTACGTAACTATCGCTTTCAAGAAGTGCTCTGGGATGACGCTGTGCTACACTGTGCAGTCTTAGGTGATGCTATTATAGTTGTTCCAACTTAAAAAGTGCTATCACATTAATGAAGTGTTTTTCTTATTTTCTATAAAGGTATCTCCCCTGATTGTATTCTACTTGTAAGTTTTCCTTTAAATGTCTGGATTCTAAATTGCTCTCTGGGCACTTAGGCCACATGCTCACTGGAGGACCACTCGGCGATCAGGGCATCCTTCCGGGACCAGCTCAGACTCCGTACAGGCCCCACGCACCCCCTCCAGATGAAATCACTTCTCAGTTGCTTATAATTCCTAACACAAAGGAAATGCCCTATGGATAGCTGCTACAATGTATTGTTTAGGGAAAATGACAAGAAAATCTGTACATATCTCTGCTGATCTGTGGCTGCCTGAACTCCCAAAAGCAGAACAGAGGCTGGGGCTGCACAGCAAGGTTTCTCCTCCATTCTTTTCTCTTACATTCATAGTTTTGGTGCTTCCTCTGGTTTGACGTATTTATTTTCATCTCAAATGATACATATTTTATCTTATCATAATTTTAAAGTACTTAATCTTTTAATGTATTTTAATTCTTTTACAAATGCCTATTGAACTTGTTGAAGGTTATTCCCACCAAATGGACCGACTCACCTCACAGGTAAAGCTTTGGTGGTTTGTTCTGGCAATTCGGGTGGATTCACAAACATCAGCTTGAACAAGAGCTCCAAATAGCCAATATGTCTGGCCAGCCTGGTACTGAGGACCCAGGCCCAATTCCAGCTCTCTCCTTCCCGTCGTCCACCAAAGTAAATGACAACTGAAATGCACAGTTTTAAAAAATAATCATTAGTCAGGCAGCTTCTTTACCCCAAAGAGTCAAGCATTAAGTAGTAACAGCTAAGTGTATGTAACTTTTTAGGGTCCCACTCTATTTCCTCACTGCTCCTTGAAAAACTCTTGAACTAAGCCCACAACTTCTAGAAGGTATGTGAAAAATGGAACGTGAACTGACAAAATATAATGTAAAATCACAATGAGAAAGATAAGGCCCTAAACAGAGACATAACAATATTCAGACTCAAATGCAACTGCCTGCAACTGCTGAAGTTACCAGCTCCTCTAATAATAAATCCATTTCCCTTCTTGCAACAGAAGATATTCCCAGCAGGATGAGGTGGTGCATGCCTGTTATCCTAGCACATGGGAGGCTGAGGCAGGAGGATTGCTATGAGTTTGAGGCAACCCTGGCTACATAGTGAGTTCAGGGCCAGCCTGAACTACAAAACAAGACCCTGTCTAAAAAAACAGAAAACAAACAAAGAATTTCCAAGAACAGAGATTATATTTTATTTTCTTTGCTTTTAGATAAAATAAAAACTATAGTCATCTCAAAATACTCCACAGTATGCCAGGGATGGCTTCAGAAAAGACTTAAATATGTCATTAATCAACATGTAAAAGACTAAGCATAATGAATTAGTATCACTTCAACATCAGCAATAGGAAACTAACTTTGAAAGATATTCCAGTCAGACTAAGGAGAATGTTCCCCTAGGCGAATTCATACAACAGCAAAAGAGCAGTTTTCTCAGCCAATTATGAAAGCCACGTTCAAGGACAGATACAGACAACATTATAACCAAAATGAGTGGGTATTTTCCCTACTTCAGAGAAAGCTAAAGAGGAGGGCTCACCTAAGAATATGTACAAGAGAGCCAGGCAGCTCAGGGACACTGCCACACCCAGGCTCAGCCCCAGTGTGAAAGTGAACAGCAAGCCGATCGCACCACAGAGCAGCAGCGTTAGAAACACAATCAGCCAGGAGAACTGGAACAGGGGCTCGATCTGCTGCCCTGCGAATGTCTTCATCTCATCTGCAAGAGATGCAGGCGGAAAGTCACCCTTTTCCATTTGAAAGACACAGCTTTTCACTGGACATGCAGTCTTCACGTTTCCAACCTGAACTTCTATTGGGCACTGGCTAAATGCTGAGAGAGAATACTGCTACACAACCCTCCACTCCTCCTGCTGCTGTCCAACCACGGCAGGCTGCACAACACCACAGGGCAGACTGCTGACCTTGCCATTCTGTGGTCGCATAAGCGACAACTTATTGTTTCCATAAGCAAAACCCAAAATATCCTATGTCTTCGAAGCACATATCTTCCCCAGGCCTCTCTGATCCACCCGACAGATGACAGCCTCTCCCTACAATGTGTCCCAGAACCAGGATTCTCAGCTGGGCATGGTGGTGCACACCTGTAATTCCAGCACCCTGGGAGGCTGAGGCAGGAGGGCTGCAAGTTCAAACCTGCCCAGACAATTTAGCAAGACCCTGTCTCAAAATAAAAAATAAAAAAGGAATGGGGCTGGAACTCAGTGTTCCATCCTCAGTATCACACACACACAAAAAGAATCACAGTTCTCAAAGAATAAGCCAAAATAAGCCTGATACAAGTCAAGGCAATTTCTGTCCAAAATACTGAAACCCGTCCATGAAGAATGAACACGGCTTTGCCAGGCACAAGGTGTGTGTGCTGAGGGTACGGGAGCTGCACAAGAAACTCAGAGAGGAGCAACCCAAGAGCAGCATCTGCTCTACGGGCCCAAAGGCTCATGGTCTCGACTCAGCACAGTGTGCTCCAGAGGCAGGGCAGGCGCAGCCATGCAGCCCCACAAGTGTGGGGGCCCAGGAGACCCCCCAAAGCCTCATGGAGTCACAGGTGGGGCTTTGCAGGGGTGGCTAGATCTGGAGTGTCCGGTGCTGGGATGAGGCTGTGTGACTGGTTTGGCACAGCTCTGGGTAGGATTAGGGATGTCCACCCGGGGTGTGAATGGTACCCACCCTAAGGGTGTCCTGGACAAAATACAAGGGACAGGAAGAGGGCCAGCATGGTCACTTGTCCACTTGCTGCTGTCGCTTGCTGCCTTCTGCCTCCTCCCTGCCTCACCACCCTGCCTTGGAGCCAGCTGACAAGGGGCTGAAACCTCCACAAACTGTGAGCTAAATAAACTTCTCCTCCTCTGCCTCTGGGGGTCGGGTATTTTGTCTTGGCAACAAGAAAAGTCACCAAGACAGGCAGCCAAGGCTTTCCCTGCTGTCTCACACAGCCAGTCCTGTTGTGGAAAGAAAACTCAAATGGCCACGGAGAGGCCTGAGGAGAGGGGAGGAAACCCCACACACCATTGCACACTCCTGCCACACAAACCCAGACACAGAGCTGCAGCTTCCCTTCCTCTAGCGCGGACCTTGCTGCACACAGGCGTCATACACACGTCCTTTACCTTCCAGCTTCTTGAGCAAGAAGGACTTCCCACTGCCCCACTGTGCATACAGCCCCACACAGATGGGGGGCTGCATGGTCGGCTCGCTGAGAATGTCGGCCAGCGCGCTGCTGTACAGGTCGTAGCCAAGCATGTCGCCGTCTGTTTCCGTAGGGGACAGGTGTCCTAGAATCGAAACATACCACATCTCACTTTCCACAGTGGCCCTGCTGTTACAAAGGACCCCAATTCTCCTTTTCACTTATTAGTGGACAAGAGCTTACTTAAAACGTTCAGACCTGTACAAAAACAGGTTCGGAGGTTCCTAAACACCACACACTTCATAGAACTTTAGACAACTCCTGATTGTAAGCTGGATCCGCTTTCTGCACAACTATGAAGAACAATGCTGAAAAAATGCCACACACACTCTCTTGTCCATCACGTGTAAGACACCCTCCAATCGCAGGCATTAACACCAAGCAGTTCAGAATCACTGAAATATGACAATAAAGACATTAACTAGTCCACAGGGGAAAGTTAGCGTGTGTTATATCTACCCCTATAAAGAAAGTTATAGTGTTCCTGAAGAATACAACAGATAATCGGAGAAAAGTAAATATCCCTGGCAGAAAGGGTCAATTCATTAAAGACACCAATTCTCCCCAAACTAATCTATCACTTTAAGGCAATTCCAATCAAAGTCTATGAGGATTTTCTTTAAATTGAAAAGCAAGAAGAACATGTTAGAATAGCTAAGAGAGAAAATGTAAAGCCTACTGAGGGCTAACAGTCATTGCAGAAAGGATAAAAGTGACATGCAACTGCGATGACTGGTGCAGTGCAGGAGCCTAAGAAACACTCCACGCCAGTTAGGGACGGGTAAGCTAGCAAGTGGCGTTCACAGAGCTCAGCAGTCCGTCTGCATTACGCCTCATAGTCAACAAAATCAGTGCTTCTGAAACATTAAAAAACTACACATAAATAGTAAAACCATAAAATTCTAGAAGAAAATATAGCTGAAACTTAAAGTACAAAAATATCTTTTCAATGGAAAATTTTCTAAACTGACATAAACAAGAATAAGCTGGGAAACATAGGCAACATTCAGACTGCATCTAAGATCAAAATCTATGATACGTAGAAACACTTAAAATCAACTTTTAAAAAATATTAGAAACTCAAGAAAAGTACAGGCAAATGATACAAAAAGAAAAATGGCAAAACTATAAACAGTTAATGAATATATTAAAAGCTCTCGATCTAATCATTTTAAAGCAAATTAAAATTAGTTTTTCTTATTAATCTAGCCAAGATTAAGGGGCTGGAAATAGTGTTAGTGAGGTAGGAAAGTGCACTGTCCTATACCTCCCGAGAGAGGAAGAAAAACTTCGACAATCAACTGGAAAGTTGAACCAAACTGTGGGCATCCACCGAACTGGCAGTTCTACTTCTGGAAATTTATCTCAAGAAGATAACCCTAAAAAGCAGAGCCAACAGGCATACACAGGAGCTGCTCCCTGCAGCACCATTAACAGCAAAACAAAACATATTTCATCAACAGATGAGCAGGTGCATTATCAGAACCCACAATGAAAGGGATGTAATAAGTAAAACATTATGTGGCTCATTATTAAACATCTTTATAACATGTTATCATCTGACTTTTCTTTTTTAAAGCTATCTACACAATATAAACCATTTTTATACATGTACAGAAAAGCCTGGAAAGACATTATTCAAATAATGCCAAGTTAGGAGATAGGAAACAATGGGGAATTTGCATCTTCTGCTAAATTCATGTCTTCATTCTTGAGATTCAATGAGTGTACTTTGCTACAATTAGAAAATATCCTAAAAAACAAGAACTTGTAATACAATAGAGTCCTTATGAGTAAGAAGCCAAAGGAACCAACAGAATTCTGCATCTCTTGGTCTCTGGAACAAATTTTTTCTTTTAATTCTAGGAGAAAATTACTCCGTATTTCAAAACATCATGTATGCGTGATCATGTTCACACATGCATTCTTTTCAATCAAAAGTACTTTAGTACTTTTTATTACTACTTTAGCAATATTCTTGAGGCTTAATGTTGCAGAAGACACAGAGAGAAGCAGAAACAGCTTCTGCCCTGAAGAATGAGAAACATGGAAGGGAGAAAACTCTCAAAGGAGTAGAATAAAAGCCGCAGACAGGAAGTATAAAGGGAATAAGAACATGAGTAGGTAAACAGTCACACCAGCTGGGCGAGGTCGTGGACACAGGCAGAGCCAGCAGGGACAGACTGGTAGGGGAGGAGGCTAGGAGGTATGGTGCCCTCCCAGGGACAGAGCCCAGCTCCAGCGGGTCAGCCAGCCAGGCCAGGCAGCATGGGCACAGGGCTGAACCTCAGATAAAAGACGTTGAGGGGAAAGGCACGAAGTAACCTGTGGAACAAGGCGGAAACAGCCTTGGAGAAAGGCAGGCGGATTTTTAGAGGCCTTAAAAGCTGACTGATGACTCGATGTACCTACAATACGATGCAAAAGACATGGAGGACTGTTTTTCCACAGTGAGGTAGTAACTTTCTTAACTTTCATATTCTCCAGATAGATGACAATTGTGAAGTTAGCGTCTTATTTTTTACATTTTTAACTGAACAATCGGTATTTCAAAGCTCAAAGGACAAAACCGAACACCTACGGGCTCCAAATATCTGTGTTAAGATGCTCTTCTGATGGCTGCAGTCGATGTTGTAAGGAGTCTCGCCAGCTTTGTTGGGCCTGTAAAGCAACCGCCCATCTTTGGGGTTCCTCAGAAGAAGTTCTGCCAATTTCCGGCTCCTCCCTCGAATAGCAATGTGCAAAGGAGTATCTCCTTTCTGTAAAATAATAGCAGGAAACCAGCAGAGTAACAACTTGCACGCATCTCAGAATAGCAGAAATCTGAGCTTTTCATATTTGTCATGCATGTGCTAACACGATAGCAAACTTTATCTACCTTCCCCACAATTTCTTCCTCTAGTGCCTCACCAGCTTTTCTCAGAACCCCATCTCCCCCAGCTCCCTAAATGAAGGTGGTCCGTCCCCCTAGCTCACCGAAAGGAGTGACAGGCTTTCTCTGCACCCTCCAGGCCAGGACCGAAGTCCCAGGTACCAAGGGTGTCCACCCACCTTTGCAACTCGCCCCGCCTACTCTACTCACAGCCTTCTCCAGCCGCATCACGCGATGATTCCCACTCAGCGCCCAGGACTTTGTGGACTGTCACTTTCCCCAAGGTCAGTCCAATGTCTGTCCTTAGACTCTCTGGTCACATTAGTGTCCATGTCCAGCACCAAGAAAAACTGACACTGGAGACAGACCCCTCTGTACGCAGGGAGGCATCCCACTTATTACTTCTCTGGGAGACGACCAGTGACCCCAAACCCAACGAGGTAAGTTCCCGGGCCTTGTCCGCCTTGGCCACCCTGTGACACGATGTAAGAATGACCTTCAGGGCTTCTTCTCATCTGGCCTTTTCCTCTGCACTCTCAGGCTCCTGCCTCTCTAGACCCCTCTAGACCCCAGTCCTGTGTTCCTATCACTCCAGCACTTAGGGGGACACAAAGCTGGAGGACAAAGGTCTTGACCTTAAAGCTGACACCATAAAAGGAAGAAACCAGACAGCAAGCACAATGACACAAACTGCACTGTGAGGCACACACAGAAGAGGGGACGCTGGCCTCGGCTTCCACCTGTCCTCATGCTGACGACCTCCGCCACCACGTGTCCAGCCAGGACTCCCTGCCCATGCTCAACCCACACCTCCTGGCACCGTGTCACAGCCTCCTGGACCTCAGTGCCCCTCCACTAAACCCCAGTACCAAATTTCAGATTTCACTCTCTTCATTTCCCACTCCAACCCCTTCCCACCCCAAACCTGCAAGAGTGAAAACAGCAGCAGCAGCATTTCTGCCAGACGCAGAATCTGCAAACAGGATGAGGCAGACATCAGGACACCTGCTGATGCACTGCAAGTAAACGGTGACAGGCGACAAGAAACCATCACCTTTACTTGTAAATTTATTCTTACAAAGTTCTCTGGGTTCTTAATTTTTAACACTAAATATTCCTTTCTTTCACATGAAAATATAGCAATTCAGAAATAGTTAATGGGTTTTTTTGTGGGTTTTTTTTGCTGTTTCCTTTTTTAAAATAGCATTACTTGGTAAGACAAAAAGCTAACACACTGATTCTGTGGTCTTGATTTCGTAGCCCCATGAAGAACAGAAGGATAAATGCTAATCTTGATAAACCAGGAAAGCCCAAGTCAGACATGCACGGGGAGACTTAAAGATATTTCTTACCCTCTACACCAGTCTTTTCTGGACCATAATCAATTTGAAGTAGAGAGAGATCTAAGTCTGTTTAGACAGAACAGACTAAAGCCAGGAATCAATTCTATACAAGCAGCGAGCAATTGGAGCATTTTATCAGGAAATTTGAGAAATCTCCCTCATGGCTATGGCCCCACCAGTGAGCTCTACCGTGCGTCCACTCTGAGGCAGCCGCCCAGCCCCTCTGAACTTGCTCCTGGGCATCAGCAACAACCTCCACCCGAGGGATGCTCCTCGGGGTACCTCACAGCCACTATGAGCCACCTCAGGGACTCGAAGCAGTGGAGCTGCCCCTCCGCATTCTGCCAGCGTGCCGTAGGAACAGCTTCACCCCATGCACCCAGCAGGGACTCTCTCCCTGCACACAACCAGACTAGAGCCCCAGGCCCGAGGCTCGGCTGGCTCAGCAGCAGCCTCCGTTACCTTGTCCACGGCAGACACCTTGGCTCCTTTATCCAGGAGGAGCTCGACAACTTCAATGTTCCTCATCTTGGTGGCCTTTATCAGTGGGGTTTCACCATCCTGTGCCACACAAAAGCACACATGGAGAAATAGTCCGGGAACTGTCTCGTTTAAAATGTTCTCAAGAAAGCAGAGTTTACAGACTAACAAGGACATATTCCTCCTTCACAAGCACCTGACTGTGTGGAGTGATGCTGGCCCCCAGCGGGGTGCAGGATGCCCCTCCTCCCTGCCCCACCGAGCCCAGCGGGTGCTGTTCTCAGGGACCCCGCGAGCAGCACAGGAGCTGCTCTGCACAACAGGAGGCCTGCGGCGAACCTCACCAGGTCAGTGGCCGCCTGCAAACTGGGGAGGTGAGATTAAGAGGCCACAGCCCTGACCTTCCTGAGTCAGGGAGGACAAAACCCTGGCCAGCAGCCACCAAAGTCACAGTGGCTGACACGGGCCAGAAAAAAAAGAAAAACAAGATGGTCAGGCGCCACCTGGAAGCCAGCAGGTGTCCCAGGAGCCTTCTGCCCTGGGGTACTGGAGCAACCACCTTGGGGCGGGGGGCACAACAATGACAATGTGTCAGGTCCCCCCAGAACGCCATCATTCTGTGCCGCAAAGATGTGCTAATAAAAACAGGATGGTCTCATGGACGACTCCATATTTTGCTTTAAGAATTGCTGCCATTTCAGTCCAAATACGTTTTCCAAGGGAAACTGCTACACATAAGGCTCAATACAATCCCCAGGTCCTCAAGGGTTCTGCATTCTCCACATGATGGGAGGAAAACAGGCTACACCAGGTAGTATGTGGAACCAACAGCCATTTGCAATGGTCTTTTCAAAGAAAATGTGCTCTGCACACCAAATGGGAGCATAGAAGAATCTGGGGGAAAGGATCTGCCCATGACTTTGTTTCTAATACCAGGGGATGAACCCAGGGAGCCCTGAGCTCCCTCCCCAGTGCTTTTAAAAATATACATATTTATCTCTTTTTAAATTTTGAGGAAGGGTCTCACTAAACTGCCTAGGCTGTCTTCGAACTTGCAGTACCCCTGCTCTGGCCTCTGAAGCTCCTATGGTTACAAGTGTGAAGCCAAACCCAGCCTTTCCATGATTTATGAATAGCTAATAGTGTGTTTTCTGCACAGTACTTAATTAACAAACTTACACTGTTGCTACGAATATACAGCTCCTGAAAGGACAGAAAGTCACTCCTCAATCCAACACAAAGCATTACCAGCAAATTTGTTTTGACTAGAACCAAACGGGGGACGGAGGACAGCAGGCAGTGCGGCTGCTCAGCCCTGGCTGGCCCTGACTACTACCAGGACAGAAACAAAGCTGTACCTTCGTGCAGATCTCCGTGTCCGGATTGCACTGTAAGATATCTCTCACCATGGTCGCATTTCCCTTTTCCACAGCCCAGTACAAAGCAGTTTTATTGTCCTATATGATGAAAAAAAAGACAACCGATCATCGCTTCATGTAGAACACAAGGTTAAAAACTGTTGTCAATGGAAGGCATCATTAATATTTCTGCCAGAAATCATTCCACCAGGCAGCATGGTGGGAAATAATGTCAATCTTCATGCCACTTAGAATTTATTTTTGAGAAATTTCTCTTGAAAAAAGCCTAGGAAAACCTAACATGACTTGACTTTAAGGAGAAATCCCACAGAGTCAATAAAGTAAACCACACTTTTGTAAGGAGTTGGATTTCAGGAACGTGCTCTGGGTTAAAGTAGCCTTGGATGCATCATTCTGGCTTTTGGATCCACAGACTTTTGTCTGTAATGTGGAAAAAGGGTACCTGCTGAGTTGTTTCTGAAGATAATGTATGAGAGCATACTTTACAGACACGAAGTTAGGTATCACGGTTTTTAGCTCACTCTCCACCCATCCGCACCCACACTGGCCGAGTCAGACAGATTCAAAACCACATCGACCACACAGATCTGGAAAGCAGAGCTAGAGCATAGCAAAGAAAAACTGAGGGGAGCAGGAAAACAGGAGCAACAGACACAGAGTAGCTGGATGAAAGTCTAAAGCAGGTGATCTAGAAGCCATCTTTAGCCAAAATACAGCTTTAACCCCAAAGGTAATGATTTCCTGGACCACAACTTCCCTCAGTGGGTCCCACTCTAAGCATGGGCACTGCCCAGCTTTCCGGCATGGACTCCACTTCCCTCTGCATTTCCCTCTCTCCTCCTCCTCCCTCTGCTCCCGTGCTCTCCCACTGTTACACCGCCACACCAGCCTTCCTTTCCTCCAGCTGTCTTCACACTGAGCTCCGGCTCTCCCTTCTCTGGAAGGCCTTCCTCTTTAATGCTCTCTTCCCACCTTGAGACTCACATGGGGAAACCTTTCAGCAGGCCATCAACCAATCCTGTATCACCCCGTGGTTTCACTTTTTATGTTTACATAAAAGTATAAAAATAAATATAACTACAAACATCTAAATTAAAACACATTTCTTAAAAGGGTGCCATGTTAATTCTCCATAGCATTAGGCACAATTTTTATTAATTTGATTCAAAAATGACTTTGAATACAGCAGATTTTTGACTAAATGTAAGAAAAAAACAGCATAAGGTAGACTGACCAAAATGTACTACCAAGAACAAATTTTTTTATCTAAACCTCTTGAAGTATTAAACAGATTCACAACTTCTGCTTTTATCTTGTCTAGACTTTCTGGAGGCCTAGGGACTGAACTGTACCGAGCACTCTACTGCTGTGCTAAGCCTCCAGCCCCTACCTAAGGTTAAACCCTTGCAGCTCTGTGAGCCACCTGAAGCAAGGTCCACAGGCGCCACCCCAAGTGGCTCCAGGAGAGGCTGGCAGAATGAGGAGAGGAGAGGAAACAAGAGGGAAAGAACCCCATGTGGAGGAAGAATACCAATAGGAAAAACACTAAAGAAAGAAAGTACTGTGTCTTCAATTGCCACCAAGAATCTCAGCAGCACAACTACGCATCCCAAGACAGAATGTTAGAAAGGAGGTATATTCTAAAAGCACCCACTGCTTGGTTTACTTCCATCTGAACTGAATTCGACGTTAACACAGATACTTCATACAATGGCAGTGAAACATAGGAATAATGACACTGCATCAATTCACGTGATAGGGTTCCCGACTCCTGCCCACAGGGAAGCTGGGTTGCGACCCTGGTCTGTCAGCACACGCCATGCTCACAACTGCGTCCGCACATACCTGGCCTCTGATGTCGATATCAGCATACTTCTGGAGAAGTGCGCGAACGATTTCCACATGACCACCTCTGACGGCTCCAATCAACACAGTGTCGCCGCTCTGAAAAGACGACAGCCACGGTCAGGTGACGCTGAGAGCAAGTGAGCACTGTTTCCAAGTCCAGGTTACTTGTGTATTCACAGCAGATGTGTTCTGAATATTTTTGGAAAAAGAGTCTCTGTCTCCAAATAAGAGAAATGTTTAAATTAACTAATAATAATACCTTATTATTAGGATACTGATAGTCCTCAGAGTAAGGGACAAAGGACATAATGCCTCAAATCCAGGAGTCCAGAAGTTTTAGGAGAAAATTCAGAAAGAGAAAGTGGCCAGGACAAAGAACCCACGAGCTCCTAAGGCAATCTCCTGTTCAAATGTAAATTAAACAAATGACACTGCAGCTGTCAACCAGCCCAGTGAGCCCCGGGAGATGACACAGAGGTGTCGCGTTCACACCACCGCAGCTCCCAGGCTGCATAACTTGGAAGCCTGGTCCAGGCCAGCATTCTCAGGCATCCAGCCCTGGACAGCACGGCCCGCAGTGCAGACCATGGCTCCACTGTCACAGTCCCGTAATGCTCCCTGCAGCACAGCAATGCTCACTCCTCACCCCTCTTCCACTACGTCCTGTGTTAGTTTGCCAGTGGGCACAGATATCTTATAAGCCACTGCTTACAAGCCACATCAGAGGCTTTGGCTGGGTGAGCGCACAGCCTGGGTGCCATTCGGTTCTGCATGGGCCCCACTCCACCTAGGTCAGGAT
Organism: Heterocephalus glaber; assembly: GCF_053883595.1. Taxonomy (NCBI): domain Eukaryota; kingdom Metazoa; phylum Chordata; class Mammalia; order Rodentia; family Bathyergidae; genus Heterocephalus; species Heterocephalus glaber. The sequence goes on from NW_028258435.1 coordinate 9,583,399, forward strand.
GGCTGTCCCTGAGGCAAGCTCAGTCTGTCCGTTACCAAGGACAGGATGCCCATCGCTGTTACCAAGCTCAGTGCCTGACTGCTGCACTCACAGCAGCAACAAAGCCAGGCAGAGCAACTAAGGCCGAGTGTCAGCATGGGCAAGAGCAGGTACAAAGATTTCCCTGCACACGATGTGGGGTGCACCATCCCAGGCACTGGGAAACGAAACAGGCAGGGTCCTAGCTCCGGGTGAATTTACAGGGTGGCAGAGAAAAAAAAAATACAACAAACTCAAATCGAACAAATGCTGTGCAAAAAGAACAGGGTAGGGCCAGGGATTTAGCCCAGTGGTTTCGCTGCCTGCTGCACAAGTGCAAGGACAAGGACCCGAGTTCGATCCCCAGTACCAAAAAAAAAAGAACAGGGTGTAGCGACAGAAAGCAACTAGCAGCTGAAGAAGGCCATTGGGAGAGGGCAGGCAGGAGCTGAGGCTCAGTGACAGTGAGGAGGCACCACCAAGCCAGGGAGCACAAAGGGCTCTGCAGGTGAGAGCAGTGCTCCAGGAAGGCAAAGGAAGCCAGACAGGGAGTGTGGTGCACACACTTCTGCAGGCAGTGGAGCAGGGAACCTGCGGACCAAGAGGGAAACCTGCATCCCAGGGCCAGGGGGAGTCATGCACAGCTTCCCACACAGGAGCACAGGTGAGAGAATCTGGGAGCAGAGCGGGGAGAAAGAGAGACAACAGGAGAACTCGCCCATGGTGTGGGGAGAGAATATGGCTACCCGCAGAACCTGTAAGGGGGCACCTTCAATCCCAGCTCCCTCGGAGGTGGGGAGGGATTCCCAAGCTAGAGGCCGCCTAAGCAACGTAGTGAGACACTGTCTCAAAATAAAAGCCAAACAGAGGGCTACAGATGTGGCTCGGTGCTCCCCAGTCCAAGCGGAAGTGGGGGCACATCTGTCTCACTTTGCCTGACAGACAGACCTTCAAGTGGGGACTGCAGATGGAGGTGAACATCGAAGTGAGCTCAGAGAGGACACTGGGCAAGAGAAAGGGCCCTGAACGTCTCGGGAATCCAAAGTATCGACACCCAGCACAATAAGCAACACCGGCTGGGAAAGACACCCAAGGGATTCACTACATGGACAGGCAGACGTGAGGCACAGGTGACATTCCCATAGCAAAATACAGAAGGACGCTCTGCCGAAAGACTGGATGGCTTGAACATGGTGGTTCTAAAGGCAGCGGTGCTCAGGTGAAGCCTTGTTCACACTGTACATGAAGGCTCGTGCAGAAGGAGCAGCTGAGCCAGGCCCGGCCACCTACCCTGTCAGGGATGTTCACGTACGTCCCCGCGTCCAGCAGGTCCTGCACGATCTCTGTGTGGCCCTCCTTCGAGGCAATCATCAAGGCTGTGTTCCCATCCTTGTCGGTTAGGTTCACGTTTGGATTCCGCTTGAGAATCTCCTTGACTGACTGTGTGTAGCCTCCCTTCACTGCCACGATGAGTGCAGTCATTGAATTCTAAAAAAAATATAGCCCAAGAAACTAGTATAGTCTAGAAAACATGACTTATGCCAGAAAACTGATGCTTTCCAATAGGTAGTTTATATTTAAGTTATTTCTGATAGAAAAATGACGGATAATCAGACACATACCAGACGTGGCCAGGAGGCATTATTTGCAGTTTCTGAAGATACACTGATTCTCTTGAGTCCTCAGGACTATTAGGAACTTTAGTTCTTTAAATGACAATCTGAAGCTGGACTCATTAAAATGAACAGATCTCACTAAGACTCAAAATTAAACACACCCTAAACTAAATAACGCAGCCAGGCTTGGTGGCTCAAGCCTGAAATCCTAAACACTTGGGAGGCTGAGGCAGAAGGATCACCTTGAGTTTGAGGCCAACCTGGGCTACACAATGAGTTCAAGGCCAGGGTGAACTAATATAGCAAGATCATGTCTTAAAAAACCAAAATGATAACACAGTAATAACATTGATCCATAGAAAAGTAAGTCAAACTTCAAACCAAGAATTCTTTATAAGGAGACCTATAAGGAAAAACTGAAGTAAAATAATGAATTAACAGCTACAGCACATTTCAAGAAAGGTGTAATACATGCTCTGTCTTTCAAATTGACCTAAAAGTCATAATTTCAAATACTGCCTTATTGTAAGGAGTTCTTTGAACACTGCATGTCTAGGCAGGCCATAACCCCTCACAGATGAAAATCCGTCCCTTCTCATATCCTACAGGACCAGCTGCCCAGAGACAGCCGCACAGGCGTATGACGAACTTGCAGGAGGGGGCACGGCTGCCTCCAAGGACTGCTGTCCCCAAGCCGTGCCTGGACCCCTGGTCCCTGTGTCTGTCGATAGGGAGCTCAGGAAGCAGTGGTTGAAGCTGCTGCACAGACAAGAACCGCGTGGAGGTGGCTCTGGGCTCATGCAGCCTGTGATCCATCTCACACAGTAATCACCTACAGAATCTGTATTATTTCTGCACAGAGATGTTGGCTCCTCTATTTTTCTTTCTTTCTTATTTTTTTTTTCGGTACAGGGGATCGAACTCGGGACCTTGCACTTGCAAGGCAGGTGGCGGAACCACTGAGCTAAATCCCCAGCCCTATTTTTCTTTCTTTTGTGGCACTGTGAATTGAACCCTCGTGCCTTGCATGAGCTACACCCTCTCATCCTTTCTTCTTCTTTCTCTTTTCATTTCTTATTTTTTGGGAAGAGGGGGCTGAGTCTTGTTAGGTTACCCAGGCTGGCCTCAAATTTGCAGTCTTCCTGCCTTAGCCTACCAAATAGCTGGGATTAGAGGTGTGTGCCACCATGCCTGGCAGTTCCTGCATTTTTAAAATTTCTGGTGGTACTAAGGATTGAATGTAGGGCCTTTGCACTAAGCTACACCCCTGCCCTTTTTTATTTGTCATTTTGAGACAAGATCTCCTTATGGTGCCCAGGCTGGCTTTGAACTTGCTATCCCACGCCCAGCAGTTCCTGCATATTCATATGAGCTCAAGGGAAAACAACCTGCCGGGCCTGTGTCCCCAGCTGTCTTAGGCAGACTGGGTACACACTGCTGGTGTTCAGTGCAGTACTGGGAACTGGTAGTCAGCAAGATGTATTCAACCAATTTTGAAGCTTTCTCAGTTCTAAAAATTTCTGATATTTTTAAATCTGTTTATTAGAGAAGGAAAATGAGACATAAAATGTGGTATAGAAACATCCAAAAATTACAACATTAAGTTATTTATTTATTTTTTTGGTACTGGCGGATCAAACTTGGGACCTTGTGCTTGTGAGGCAGGCAGCAGAACCACTGAGCTAAATCCCCAGCCCTCATCATTAAGTTTTTAAGAGAAAAGTATTTTAATAGAACATAAAAACTTTTTTCCACAATTAAGATTTAAAACTATTTGACCTGAAAAGCTTTCCAAACAACTTATATTAGGATTTTTTTCCCTTATATTAGGATTAATGAAAATAATCTATATTTTTAGCCTCCTAAAATTTACTTTTATTAGTACTAGATCCTTAAAAGCATATGTTTATTGCGTTTTTCACAATATAATACACCTAGGATAATAGAACATGCTTGTTTTTCTAACTTAATATCATTTAAAAACTGGATAGAAATTTTTCTAGGCATATACTAAAGTTAAAATATTGTCTCTTAAAACCAAAGACATCCTCTACCACCAGGGCTTAGGGCAGTGATGGTGAGCCTTTTAGATCTTTCAGCGACAAGAGTGGCTGTGGCACGCGAGCCACATGTCGGTCAACCCAGCTTAGGGCACAACAGGTACTTACAGCTCCTTCTTGGTCAACATCGGCTCCCATGGCCAGCAAATGCTTCACGCACTCCAAATGGCCCTTCCGTGCAGCCCAAACCAAAGGAGTGGTTCCGTACTAGCCAAGCAAAAAATGCATTTCAAATTATCGTCAGAGGCATAAAAAGAAACTAGCTCACATCAATTTTGATACATTCATATTTTGAGTATTTTTAGATAAATGTTTACATCGACTACAGTTTTCACACTAGATAATCCTATTTCCCTCATTTTTTCTGCTGAACGGATGGTTAACCACTCAAGTACTCTGTTACACTGTTAGCATCAGTGGCCATTTGTGTGTCATAAAGTCACATAGCCCCACATTTTCAACAAGCTTTCACCAACTGCTTTCCATACTTGAGTTTTGTTTGTTTTTGTAGCCCTAGGGATTAAACCCTGGGCCTTTGCACTGGTCTACATCCTTTGCCCATTTTTAAAGTTTATTTTGAGACAGGGTCTCACTAAATTAGTAAACTGCCCAGACTGTGCTGAAACTTGCAATCCTCCTGCCTCAGCTTCCCAGCATGCTGGGATGACAGGCATGTGCCTGTTTCGTTACAGTTATTAACCTGAAGGTGGCTAATGGAAATAACAGGAATACAAAATGATCGGGAAAACAAAAAGATGTCACTCTCTGCAGGAAACAGATACCGCACGGTAAGCCAGACTACTACGAGGCACTGAATCCTACACTCTCTGATATGAGGGAAGGGGGCCCTGAGTGCCCACGTTGCCGGGCAGCAACGCTCAGATAAGTCTGAAGATAGCAGGAGTTCATCAAGCAAGGACAGAGCAACACAGGGCGTGTCAGAGCCCTGTGGGGTCCACAGCACCTCAGGCCAATGGCTCTAGGAAACTCATAGCAGCCTGGGACAGTCTTTGGGATCCTAAACCCAAAAGGGAGAGACAGCCAAACCTGCACTCTCAGAAGGTCCTCACAGCAATCCAGAGGAAGCAGACAGGACAAATGGCAGGAAGGAGAGCTACGACAGAAGACTTCACTGGATGAAGCCAGGAAGCCCTTGGCCCAGGACTGTCCTCTCAGGAATCGTGACTGTGACATAATAAATGCCACAGAGCCACACAAGGCTCCATCTATGACACTGACATCTGTACACATTGTATTAACATGCAAACACAGTGCTATAATATAATCCCAGCACTCAGGAGGCTGAGACAAGAGGATCGCTGAAACAAGGTCACACTAAATAGCATAGGGAGACCCTGTCTCAAAAAACACATACACAAAAACAAACATGTCACATTAGAGCAGCTTCCCAGGACAATATTTATTACATGAGCCCCCAGGTGGACCTCAGGCAGCCTCTGCCGACCTACCTTATCTGAGCAGTTGACCTTGGCACCATTTTGCAGCAGGAGATACACGATATCTGCATGGCCTCTCCCGGCTGCCCAGATGATCGGGTAAACGCTGTACTGCTGGGATGGAGAGGGGAGGGAGAGAGGGAGAACGGGAGGGCGGACGGACAGGGGGGACACCAGGAGGAAAAAAACTTTTGAGGTGGATGTTTGCAACACGTATTTGCTACATCAAGTTCAACAGGTGTAAGAAAAATGGTATTCTTTTAAAAATCAAGTTACCACACTTTCTCCAATTTAAAAACATACAATTAACAACTAAGATACACTCAAACTTAGATAAACATATGCTGTAAACACACTCATTTCCATAGCGTTAACACAGCCAATATGATGATTCAGCCGAAGGCAAGACCAATAAGAGGAATGCAAAGCAAAAGCAGCATGGATGCATACAACAGACAAATGGCATGGTGACTTTGACTCGGTAAATGTCTCTTTCCTGGATGCTCAGCCCTGAAAACTGGCAAGACAGCTAAGGATTTCAAAATCTCCTTTGGAAATGTGCAATTATAATGAACACTTGAGCTCTAAGAGTTGCCTTTTGGGTGACAAAAATTAAGAAATAAAGACAACTTACAAAATTCTCATCGTGTTCTGGAATCATGTTCTACCTTGTATTTAGTATGATCTAGAAAAGTCCTATCTACTTTGAAGTATGAACAGCCTAAAGCAATAGTGGTGAACCTACGGCACATGTGTTACTGTGTTTTTCTTTTTTTTCCTTTTTTTTGGTACCGAGGATCAAACTCAGGTCCTTGCGCTTTTGAGGCAGGCGGCAGAACCACCAAGCTAAATCCCAGGCCTGCTGTGTTTTTCTTTTAAGACAAAAGACGTTAATGTATGAGTTGGTTTTTTTAATGAAAACCTCAGTATTCTGGTTTAAGTGCAGTGTTGGCTCTCTGCAATAAATGAGTGGGTTTTGGGTTGCAATTTGGGGATTGGGCTCTAAAAGGTTCACATCACTGGCCTAAACCATTCCCTAAGAAAACAGCATCTGAATCACAAAAGGGTGTCTCTTTAATGCTTACCAGACCAGTGACGCTGGGGTTGGCCCCATGAGAGAGCAGGAGCTCTACCACGTTGGTGCGGCCCTTGTAGCAGGCCCACATGAGCGCAGTCCACCCGCCCTAGTGGAAAAAAACAGGGCAAGTTGGATCATTGCCACACACAAAAATGCCACAAATCAAGTTCCTTCTGCATCTATCTTTATAAAACCATTGTTTCCTGAAGATGACACGTTTTACACTCCCCAAATCTCCAGAGAAATATACAATAAAACATAAAATCAATCAAATCTCTTATACTCACAAATGATTACCCTTTGTACAATATTACAGAAACTGAAACACAGGGCTGGGGATTTAGCTCAGTGGCACTGCACCTGCCTCGAAAACACTAGGTCCTGAGTTCGATCCCCAGTACCGAAGCGGGAAAAAAAAAAAACCCCTGAAATACAGAATGTTCATGCTGGACTCTTACAAATTTCTAAGGCTTCTGGCTGTTTAAAACCTTTCCAGGTCCCTAGCTCTCCTCTTCGTTGCATGGTCTAGACTTTATACAGACAGGGATTCCAACCAACACAGTCAACTCTTGAATTTAAATATTTAAGTACATCCTGTATTTAAATACATCCTTCAGGGCCGGGGATTTAGCTCAGTGGTTCCACTGCCTGCCTCGAAAATGCAGGGTCCCGAGTTCAATCTCCAGTACCAAAAAATAAATAAATAAATACATCCTTCAAATACCAGAGCACTAAGGCCATGATCTATGATCCTCCAGGGGTGGGCAAGGTCATCAAGTACAAATTCACTGCCGGACAACATCCATTTCCAGGCTTCAGGAGTAATGCTCTCTTCAGCTATAATGCAATTCAATACAACAGGCCAGTGTAACCAAATCTTATTAAGGACTGAAATGTTCTCTTTGCTTTTTAAAATTAGTATTTGGACCAACCCATGTTTGGTTCTGAGACTATAAATCACTTAATCCTTCTAATCTTATTTCAACATCATTTATAAAAAGGATAAAAAGCATTTATCCTAATTTGGAAAAGTCAGAACTACAGAGAAAGAAAACATCACTGGCAGCCAGGGGTTGGCAGAGAGCTGACAGGAGGATCACGAAGGACATCACGAGGGAATACTGAAGTGGTGGAGCTGTGGTAGGGCACACAGCATTGTTTACGGTCACATCAATGATCTCTAGAGCTGTACTATGGGAGAATGCTTCTCAAAATCAACCAGAACGTGGATGGGTGGGTGGATGGCCAGATGGAGAGATGGACAGATGGATAATGGGTGGACAGATGTACAGATGGATGATGGGTGAATGATGGATGTACGGATGAAGAGATCAAAGTTAACATCACCCAGTACACATGCTGGTGTCACATGCCTAGGAGCAGTGCACTGAGAGGGGCACATCCTTCCACAGTGCTCTCAAGAACAAAGCACAATCTCAGCCTATTCATGGGAAACATCAGACAAGTCCAAACAGAGGGACATTCTAAAAATACCAGAGGAGGACTCTTCAAAGTCACAAGGTCGTGAAGAGATTTATTTAGGTCAGTTACAGAGTTGGGCATCTAATCAAGTCAAGGCTTACACTAATATTTTAACCTGTAAAATGTCTGCCCAGAACTTCTCAAACACCATGCCCTCACTTTAATTTGAATAATGTATCCCAAGCAAGTTATGGATGACATAAATTTTTAATCTCAAGAAAACAACACCTAAATACATTAACTTAAGAAGACTGAAAACAATCAACACCTGGGACTTCATCTTATTAAAAAGCTTTTGCGGGCCGGGGATTTAGCTTAGTGGTTCCAGCACCTGTCTCGCAAGCTCAAGGTCCCGAGTTCGATCCCTGGTACCAAAAAGAAAAAGCTTTTGCACACCAAGAGAAACCACCAACAGGGTGAAGAGACAACCCACAGAGTGGGAAAAAATTTTTACCAGCTATCCAGATAAAGGGCTATTATCTAGAATCTATAAAGAACTCAAAAAAATCAGACCTCCCAAATTTAAAGACCCAATGCAAAAATGGGCCTGTGAAATGAACAGACAATTCTCAGATGAAGAAGTAGAAACAGCAAATAAACATATGAAAAAATGTTCAACATCACTGGTCATTCATGAAATGCAAATTAAAACAACGCTGAGATTCCATCTCACTCAAGAAAGAATGGCTGCTATCAAGAAATAGTTTCTCTAGTGTGAGAAAATGAAAGGACTGAAAGGTATAACAGATAATGTGAAATAGTAAGAAAAGGTTCAAAGGGGAAGGGGAAGTGAGAGGGGCAGGGGAAAGGACAGAAGGGAATGGGATTAATACGAGAAAAAGAAAAAATGGAAACAAAGTCTTTGTAGATAGGGAGGGGTGGAGGGGTTGAAGGGAAGGTAGGTGAATGGAGTAAAAATAAGAATCAAGATGGATTGTGTAAAGGTGCAAATTTCCAATGATGAATGTCATTACATTGCATACCTTAAATGTACCAATAAAATTAATTTTAAAAATTTTTAAAAATACTTTTTGGTTTTTGGTATAGGGGATCAAACTTGGGCCTTTGCACTTGCAAGGCAGGCTGCGGAACCACTGAGCTAAATCCCCAGCCCCCCAAAAAAGTACTTTTAAGATAGAGCTTCACTAAGTTGCCAAAAAAAATCAATCAGGGCCAGGGATTTAGCTCAGTGGCACAGCGCCTGCCTGGCAAGCTCGAGGTCCTGAATTCAATCTCTGGTACCCAAAAACAAAAGAAAAGAAATCAACCAATTAACAAATGCTGAAGGGGGTGTGAGGAAAAAGGAACCCTTCTCCACTGTTGGCTGGAGTGTAGACTGGCGCAACCACTGTGGAAATCTGTGGAGATACCTCAAAAAACTACAGCTGGGGCTGGGGATTTAGCTCAGTGGTTCCGCAGCCTGCCTCACAGGCCCAAGCTCCTGAGTTCGATCCCCAGTACCAAAAACCCCCCAAAAAACCTAAAACTAGAGGTTCCATTTGACCCAGCTATCCCTCTTCTTCAAATGTTCCCAAAAGAATTAAAAGCATCATATCACAGTGATATGTGCATATCCATGTTTATAGAGGCACAGTTTGTAATAGCTACATCTTGGAAACAGAACAAATGCCCATCAGCCAACCAATGGATAAAGAAGATGTGGGTTTTTTTATACAATGGAGTACTACTCTGCCATAAAGAAGGATGAGCTTCAGACATTTCTAGCTAAACGGATGCACCTTGAGAACATTCTCCTAAGTGAAATAAATCGGACACACATGTTTAAATAGTGCATTGTTTCTCTGGTGTGAGAAACCAAGTGGACATAAGAACTGAAATGCATAAAGGATGTTGGGAAATGGGAAGAAAGTGTTCAAATGGGAAGGGGAACAAGGGAGGAGGGAGGGAAGGAAGGAAGGGACAAGAAAAAAAGTGAAAATAAAAGGAAAAAATGGAAACAAAGCTTTTGTACATAGGGAGGGGAATGGGATAAAATAAAATTTATTTTTTAAAAAGGCTGAGAATGATTAAATACAGAAACAGCTTTATAATTCATGGACTCCTTCAGACTGGCACCCAATAAACAATCCTCAGCAGATTCCCTGACACTGTAGTCTGGACTTCCTCCTGGATACTCACCCAGCAGTCACTCGCTCTCCCTGCACAAGTTTCAGGAACTCTGTCTTCCCTCAGCCTGCCTGCTGGGCTGGTCCTGTCTGCCAAGTCCTTTGAGGTTAATTAAGTTCTCACCACACTACTACCAGAAGAGGCAAAGCCTTCAGTTTCCTACCAGACTTCTGGTGTTTTAAAGCCAAGCACAAAGATTTTAAATGTTAACAGTTTTATGATCATTATTTTGGGGGAAACAGGGAAAGCCAAAAATTGAAGAAATAATTTTTTACAAATCTTACCAAGGTTTGACAGGTTCATAATACAGACTCTGTAGCTGCTACCTCCCTTGCTGATGTACAAAGAATGATGGAGGAGAAAGCCCTGGGACTAGGCATGCCTGTGTTCAAAACCCACCCCGGGTGGGTCACAGCTATGTGACTTCAGACATTCACCTCCTCTAGCCTCAACTTCCCCAACTGTACACTGAGCACGAAATCAACCCCTGGTCCATGGGATTGCTCCACGAAGTCAATTAAATGATATGGGGCCATCAAGCACCTATAGATGACCAGGCACACAACTGGTGCCAATATCATTCATTTGACTGACAAACTGCCATGGCGCCTCTACTAAGACATGGAGAACCAGCTGACTCCGTGTGTCCTGTCCACCTGCAGAACCATGGAGGTAAGAAGCCACCTTCTACTCTCAGCTGCCACATCTGTCCCTGGCCTAGGCTACTGCCAGCATTACCTTCCATCTCTAACTTTTATGCAGTAGACCTAAAATTTCTCCTTGGAGACAGGCATACTTGTCACTATGACAAAAGCCCTGAGCACAGCACAATGGGGCCAGCTGACCATGGAGGAGCCACAGCAGAGGAGGGCCATCTACCTCCTGCAGCAAAGAGGCACAGAGGAGGAAGGGGCCAGGTCCCAACCCCCTTCCAGGACACGGCCCACCCTTCAGAGGCTCCACCATCCTCAGCATCGCACCTCCAAACTGTGGCAGTACACTCCTGTACACAGAAGGACCTCACCCACGGCGCTACATTCTGAAACTGCAGGGTTACAGAGGTGACTCTCTCATGGAAATCATAATACACTGTTCAGTAGCAGACAGTGGAATGCTGCGAGTCCTCAGGAACTCAGATCCCAATTAGGCACGTTTTATATACTGAGGCAGGTCATCTTCCGTTCTCCTACTGTTAGTTAACTTCTGAAAAGGCAAAACACTGTGCACGAGCCAGAAATGATCTTCTTACCTTTATGCTTTAACCAAATGCCAAAATCAAATAGGAACAAAGTGATTTCATGTCTCATTCAACTTGTCATGCATACAGATGGCAGGCTGGGGTGAAATTACACTTTTTTCTTTTTTTCCAGTACTGGGAATCAAACTCAGGGGCTTGTACTTTCCATACAGGCACTGTGCCACTGAGCTACATCCCCAGCCTTCAGAATTACATTTCATAATGAGGTCTATAAATGTTATTCTGAAAATTACAACAACTGACAAATATATGTTTAAAACTATACGATGTTCCTCTTAAAAGTCCTATCTAAAGGACACAATTTTCTCAGAAGTTCTAAAATACTAATATATTAAAAAATAATGAGTTGCTTTTAACAATATTTCAGAATTGTAAACTGTAAATGATGAGTAGGAACATTTTTTTCTTCTTTCATTAGAGTAGGAACATTTTATTTGTTTGAACTTGGGACCTTATGCTTACAAGGCAGGTGCCGGAACCACTGACCTAAATCCCCAGCCCTTAGAATTTGTTTGTTTGTTTGGGGGTTTTTTTTGGTATAGTAGGAACATTTTAAAAGAAGAACATTACAAGACCTGGGTCATTTTAGTGTTCAACCTCAAATTCTGAAAACACAATGACATCATTTGAAACACAAAAGTAAAAGACTTCAGGGTGTGTTGTTGTTAGAAAGAGCCCAGACAATTCATCCTGAGTTAGAGAGCATGCACCCACCATGTCCCGGTGCTCCAAGTTCACCCCGCATCGGAGGAGCTCATCCACGATGTGCAAGTGCCCTTCTTTCGAGGCAGATATAAGCGCTGTCCAGTTATCCTGAACACAGATGCAAAAATGGTAGGTTTTAAACCAAAACTCACATTCCAAAGTGGGGAAAAATACATCTGAATTACATACCAAATGATCATACTCCAACTGACACAATCTGACCCACTGTACACTTCTGAAACTAACCCGAGAGTTCAGAGCACTTCCCTGTCCACTGGGGCCACCAGCACCCGCTTCCTCTGTCTGATTGGCGCTCATAACTGCTGCACCCAGGAGGAGAGAGAAAAGGCCACCCAAGCCTCACGGTGAGGCCCGCGGCTGGCGACCTTTATCACACATTTAAGTTAAAGAGCCTAGAACCAGTGACTTCACACAGTGAGTTTAGAAATTAGGTGACAAAGAATTAGTGCCCTTCATATTTTAAATAAAGGATATAAGAATCCTACTTTAGCCTTTATTCACGAGAGCAATTTAATTCAAATGATCATTGAATTTAAAAAAAAAAGGAGCTGTGTACACCTGAAAGCAAGTCCAAGAAAACAGAAAAGCAGAGGAACTGTGGTCTCTTTGAACTGTGATTTATCCTTCAGAAGAGGCATGGGAAGGGACCACAGCCTCCAGAGCGTGATGCTCGAACTTCCTGGCTACAGTAAGTCATTGGGGAGTCCCCAGCACATCAGCCGAAGCCCAAGAGCTCCCTGCTCAGTCAGCAACTGAGGAGCAGATGAGGCTGCCCTTCCCCGGAAGCATACGAGCTCTGCCAAACTGCCCTCAAGAAAGCAGGCACAGTGCACCAGGCCGAGGTAGGGCACCTGAAGGCCTGCCCTCTGACCAGTCACTTCCGACTCTCTTCTTGGAAACAAAGGAGCAAATCACAGAAGGAGAAGAGAGACGGGGTACATACCAAGTCCTCCAGGTTGCAGTTGGCCCCATTCTTAATCAGCTCCTTCACTATCTCCAGATTGCCCTGCTCGGCAGCGATCATCAGCGGAGTCTGCCCACACTGCAGAGCAGAAGAATCTTGGGTGCTGGCCAGGCTGCACACTCACCCTCACACAGGGGTCCTCGCCTCCCTCACCTCCCTTACCTCCCTCGCTCGCTGTCTCCAAGGACACTTCCCCCGCTGGGACACAGCAAGGATGCTCTCACCAGCACCAGCCCCGACCCTGGACTTCTCAGCTTCCACAACCACGAGAAAAAGAACTTGTTTAGAAATCTCCCAGTCTGTGGAATTGTAACATAAAAGCAGTGCAGAGAGACTAAGCCCCTTGCTTTACTACTCACGGTGACTCCAAGCCAGCACAGAATGGAACACTATCATCAATGGGGCTGCCTGTAGCTCACCTGTATCTCAGCTTCCCAGATGCCCAGGCTGCACAAACACCTACATTCAAGCGCTGCTTCATTCTTTCTAATTCCTGGAAATTTCTAATTTCCTATTTCTCCTTACTTGGGGGGTGTGGTTGAGACAAAATCTTGCTGTATAAGTCAGGCTGGCCTTAAACTCACTATGGAGCCCAAGTTGGCCTCAAACTCACAGCAATCTTCCTGCCTCAGCCTCCTGAGTGCTAGGATTATGGGTATGCACCACCATGTCAGGCCCTAAACAATATTTTTAAAATAATACATTTTATTATCCTCAATTTGCTAATAAAATATCTCATCTATTTATAAAACTTCTTCACTATGCATGATCATAGAAAGGTGTGATGCTAACTAACCAAAATATGCTAAACAAAGAAACATTAAAAATATAACCACTATTATTAAAAACATAGACATTGACATTAGGTGAATTTTATTCTAAAGACTCCAAGAAAGGCGGGAGGGGACAAACCGATTATAGCTTGAGAGCAAACAGAGCAGGGTTAAAATTTATGCCACACCAGGCAAAGTGGTGTATGCCTGTAATCCCAGCATTCAGGAGGCTGACAGGAGAATCACTGAGAGTTCAAGGTCATTCTAGGCTCCATAGTGAGTTCAAGGCCAACCTGAACTACGCGCTAAGACCCTGTTTCAAAAAAAAACTTAAGACTATCCCCAACTGTGCATTTAAAAAATATAAAAATAGTTAAAATGGTAAATTTCATCTTACGTGCTTTTCTACCACAATAAAAATTTCAGAAATAAAACTCTTAACTGCCAGGCATGGTGGTGCATGCCTGTAACCCCCAGCTGTTCAGGAGTCTGATGCAGGAAGATTACAAGTTCAAGGTCAGCCTGGGCAACTCAGGAAGACCGTCTCAAAATAAAAGGATGAAAAGGGCTGGAGACGTAGCTGAGTGGCATCACTTGCCAGCATGTGTGAGGCCCTGAGTTCAATCCCTGAGCACAAAAACATTTTACCTCTCTACACGCAGATACACTATGGGCACACACACATGCACCTACACACCTGTACACACAGGTGCACGTTTTGTGCAAAATATTGTTTCTCAGTCATCTTATCTACCTGCTGCCAAAAAATATACTGTATTGGAAATACAGCTCTAAGAGAGGGGGTTATTTCACTTCTTTGGAGAAGACATTGCTGAGTCTGTCTGCCCACTAAGTGGCTGGGCTATCTGCTTCTTGGTGTCAAGGTGCTGGAGCTCTCTGAACACCGTGGACGCGGATCCTCTGCCGGAAGAGCAGCAGCAGGCTTTCCTCCGGTCTGTGGGGTGCCTCTTTCCCACTGCTCCGTCTGTTCCTTCTTGCTATTATTTCCTGTGCTATTCAGGAAGTCTTTGCCTTGCTTGCGACATAAATTATTCTCCTTATGCTCATTATGCTTTCTTCAAAGAGCTGAAAAGTTTTAGGTCTTATACTTAGGTTTCTGATCTGGTTTTAACTGATTGGGCAAAAAGCTTTTTAAAAGCCTTAATTTTGTCTGGTTGATCTATTTATAGGAAGAGTGAGTCTTTGATGCTCTCCAGGCCCCTAGAAGCATTTTAGTTCTCTGGAATGATTACTCCCCTGGGGACCAAAGAGAGCACTGAAAACCTTATGTTCACTGCTCAGTCATCTTCTGAGGCCCAAGGCCCATTTTCCTCACTGGTCTGTCTTCTCAGAACAGGGCCTTGCATGGAACAGGCAGTCCACAAATACTTGTGTTCAGAAACTTGGTCTTACCTCATTTCTCTCATCGACATCTTTGCATTTTTCCAGAAGCGCTTTCAGGGCAGGAATGTTTTCTTCCTCTACGTAATTTATCACACTCTGTGATATTAGAACTGACATTTTCACAGAAAGCTGTAGTTATCTTTATGTCAATACCTGTTAAAAGTAAATTAGACAAAACATACAGTTGGTGGTTAGGAAAGAGCTAACTTACTACTATGCATGTTGCCAGTCCCAACCTTCAATGCTGGCAAACCAGGCCCCGTCACTCAGCTGTCAGAATGCTGACAGGACAGTGTCCTTCCCAAGACCCACTCAACCCGAGCCAGAGCTGGGCCCACCCCAGACGCTCCTCCGAACCACCCCAAGCGCAAAGCGGAGCCTCTACTCCCTTGCTGTCTCATCTGACACACTGCAGCTCCCGGGCCCAACAGCTGGGATGCATCTGCGACTCCCCCCTCCCTCTCGGTCTGAATTCAGTCTAGCAACACCTGCAGAGCGCACCTCGCAGGTGCAATTCCTGCGTCCATCACTGCACCCTGCCTCTAGGCCACAAAGCCCAGAGAAGGGCTCTGCTAGCCAGAGGTGGGGTGCAGACATCTCTGTGAAGAGGACACAGTGGAGCCGGGCTTCTCCCCAGCTCTCCACTCCCCAGAGCAGGTCTAGCACAGGGCCTACAGAGCAGGGGGAGAGGGAGAAAAGTCGCCCTGACCAGTGGGCACCGGCCTGGCACACACAGCAAGGCCTTGGTGTCCAGAGCAGCACCCTCACACAGTGCCCCTTTGAGACCACATCAGAACCAAGCAAGGCAGCTATGACTCGCATCTGAACACTGCTAAAACACGAGCAGTGCCCACCACAACACGCCTAGACGGCTCCCTGCCCTGGCTGCCCCTGTAATTACTGCTTTATCCTTAACTCCAGTCTCCTTCTAAACAAGTTTTCCACTAGCCAGTCCAGAGTGACCGACCTCCTGAAGCACCTTCCCTAAACTGGACAACCTGCATGTCGCCATCTTCAAATAGCTGCAAAGTTACACGCAAAGGCCTTAAAACGGGGCCTAGCACAGGAGCTGAAGAAACCCAGCATCAGCTCCCAGTATCTTCTGTCACAACAGAAGATTAGAATTTCCTAAGCACCTTTTTTACCAGCTTCCCTAACCTATTGTTCTCTGTCACAGGACCCGTTTTATTTCCTTCCTAGCATCCTTCTACAATTGCC
Organism: Heterocephalus glaber; assembly: GCF_053883595.1. Classification (NCBI taxonomy): domain Eukaryota; kingdom Metazoa; phylum Chordata; class Mammalia; order Rodentia; family Bathyergidae; genus Heterocephalus; species Heterocephalus glaber. The sequence goes on from NW_028258435.1 coordinate 9,599,580, forward strand.
CTCTTCATATTTGCCTGTGTAGTAACTGTCTCTCCCACCAGGACATAAGCTTTTGAAAGAAAGGACTGTTTTCTTTTGTCCCATACCAAATACCCAGCACCAGGCACAATTTCTGGGCCACAAAAGACCTGCCCCCTGCCTTCCTAACCACAGGACACCAGCTACTCCACCATGCACAGCACTTCCTGTCTAACGGGGCATGAAATTATCTGTTCTCGTGCATAGGAGCAGAAGCCTGGCTCTACACAGCTTTTTAAATGGCAGATTCAGTCAACAGCAACACCGGAAAAATATCTTGATGTTGTAGTGAGCTCATCTTTGGAATCTTTAACAGGTTAAAAAAAATAGTTATTTAGCATATTCAAAATGTTTTCACCAAAGGGCCTATGGGCCAAGGTACATTTCTCTTTTCCCCAAGGAAGCCTGTGCAGCACTGCGGCCAGCGACACGGCATATCCTTCGCTGCCTTGGCTCCCACGGCACCTACTCCAGGCCTCTCCTCTTCCCCACTGAGTCTCCAACAACAATGGCCCAGCGTGGCCGTGACCACCCCGAGGCCTGCATTGGAGCCTGGTGCATCCTGGACACACCACACAGGGCTGGGCTGTGAGCCAGAAGCCTCTGGCAGGGTACTCCGTGTCCCAACTCCACAGCAGCCGTCCTTGCTCAAAACCAGACCCTCAGCCCCCCAGCCAGTGACACAGGCTCCTCTCTTCTCTGCTCAGCACCCACACAGCCCAGGACCCCCTGCTCTCTGAACATCAGCTGCCACGACCTCCAGCTCAGACAGTCAGCACCTCATGGCTCCAGACCTGGACGCCTGACCTAGCGAACACTGGTGAGGCACCAAGTGCAGCCTGCGAAGCTTGTTCTAGGGTGGTGCTCACACTCCCTGGCTCCCTTCTCTCAGCCCTCAGCCGCCTGTGTGGACCGTGTCACTGGGTTCGCACACTTCACACAGGGCTTCAGTTCCTTCTCATGCTGATGCATCACAAGCATTTACTGTGAAACCCTTGCACTCAAGGCCAGGCCTTACTCACCTCTCCATTTTAAGGGCCTAAGTGAGGGCTTGGCACCTCAGCATAAATGGTTACAGCATTAACCAGAATATAATGACATAAGCTATTTGCAACCTAAATTTTATGGTGTTTTGAGACAGTCTCGCTAGGTAGCCCACACTAGCCTTGGGCTCATGTCGATCCTTCTGCCTCAGCCTCCCAGAGTGCTGGAATTGCAGATGTCCACCACCACACCCATCTTGCAACCTAAATTTTAATCTTACAGTTGGTGACTGAGTGAGGAGTAAGAGAGTTCACCGTACTATTCTTATGAGTCTTTCATAAGTTAAAAATTAAAATGAAAATCTCCTCCCAGGTCAGGCAAGGACCTCCAGCTGCTCTACCATCACCCACGCCTGATGTGCCCGCAGACCCTCAAGAAGGAAGAAGTCCAAGGGGCAAGGGGCCATCTGTGCTGCAAATGTCTGGGGCACTGCTTTGGTCTTGATCAAAAATGTGCCGCTGCTGCTCCCCCGTCCCCCACTCTGAGGCGAGCAACGGTCAAGCTCTGGGGACCACAGCCTGGCTTCAGGAGCCAGGTCACTGGGGCATAACCCACAAGGGAATATTCCTGGTCCAGCTCTCCCCTCTCCAGTCTCTTCCTCGCTCTGCTTCCTGGCTCCCATGAGGTTAGTCTTCCACACTCCTCCACCATGACATTTCTACCCTGGGGCAGACCATGGACTGAAACCACTGAAACTGTGAGCCAAAACAAATCTTTAAGTTGTTTATGTCGAGTACTTCATGACAACCATGCAAATGCTAAGACAAGGCATTGTTAAATGCAAGACCTACACTAGTCTGTGGGAGATTCCTACAGCGCCCTCAATAAGCTTCAGTTCACCGTGACGATAAACTCTCGTGACAACAGCATTTACACATCACTCTCGCTTAGGAGACTCTTCATAGCTATGCTCTTGAGTTTTCAACAATTCTGTAGAGCAAATATTATTTTTCATTTTACAGATGACAAAGCAGGTTTCCACATTAAGTAACCTGCCTAACAGAATCCAAAAAGTAAATGTTATAGCAAGGTGATAACCCTGAGCTGTAACTAATTCAAGGTAGAGCAGTGCCAGAGGAACCCAAATCACCGTGAGTTCTGAAGAGAAGCTACCGCTCTGCTGGGACGCCATGGAAGTTCCATCTTGTGCAGACCTGGAGAGCAGGCGCGAGTACTCAAGGTGGGAAATGAGCAAGGGCATGCCAAGCAAAGGGGCAGCTCCAGCACAGGGGCAAAGTGCTGATGGAGTGACTGGGTCTCAGGAGTGGCGTGAAGGAGGCCTTTGGGTGAGAAGTGAGAGTGAGGCGGAGAGTCAAGGCAGTTTCATCTGTAATCGCTCCAAGGACAAAGGCCCTGCTACTCTCAACCACTGTGTTCTCTAGATCACCAGAACTGATGACCCACATACGTGATGCGCAGAGATAGGCTGGGAAATCTGCACCAGCCACTGTGGACCCTGTGTAAGATGTTACAGTTCTGCAGCAGGCAGCAGAGTGAGCTCCACAGACACAGAGAAAACCACTCCTAAGCAGCGTTGGCTGGTCCTGGCTTTTCATTTAGTCCTCCATGGCTCCTCTTTGCTGTTCCTTGACTTCTATGCCCCTCTACAGCAACACATGAGGGGAGAAACTGACAGATCTTTAGGCAAAGGAGGAAGAAGGGGATGGCACACTCAGATGAGACCCTAGGAAAACTTATCTCCTCGAAGTGTACACCACCCAGACTGGGAAAACACAAAGAACCAGAACTCTGGGCACCGGTCATGGATCCACCCAAACAGCCCCAGAAGAGGGACCAGGCAGTGGGGCTGGAGAAGAAATGGGAGATACTGTTACCTTCAACAATACAAAATCCCTAGCATTTGTGTTTTTGGACCCACCAAAATATTCAGAAGAAATTCTGCACGAAAAAAAAATTTTAAATCATGGGACTGGAAAAAAAAAAGAACAGGTCAAAGATGACTACATGCAACGTGTGACTAGAGGTTGTGCTGTCACCTTCCAAAAGGAGAGGGAGGAGGAGGGGCAGAGGTTTCTCTGAGGCTCATGCCTATCACTCCCACCACCACAGCAGCATGAACAAGGTTGTGGGGGGTTCAGACCAAGGTGAAGTGCTCCAAAAAAAGCAGGGTTGGGGAAAACCACCCAATCTTTGAAAAGACAAATCTGGAAATGGCTCACACAAAGACTGCGGAAAAGGACTCTCACACAAGGACTCTCAACACACTCTCACACTGACTCAGAGGGGTGCACAAGGCCTGTCATGTGCTGCACAGTCTCCATCCTGAAAGCCCTGTTCAGTAGAAACTGACATTTCAACAAGCACCTGAAAGATTAGACCCACACTAGCAAGCTCGAGAACAAAGAACACACCTTGCTACGGCTTTTTTTTTTTTTTTTTTTTTTAACTTTAGCTCCACACCAGACAGAAACCCTACAGGTGCTTTAAAAAAAAAAACAAAAAAAAACAAACTTGATTTCTGGTCCTCGCTGTAGTCAAAATGTGGGCAGAAACCAAAACCTAAGAATCACGCAAAGGGGATTCTTGAGCCACACCCCAGGCCAAACAATTACCATTCGGTAACCACTGACAGCTAAGAAAGCTGCATTTTTAACAAGCGCCTCTAGGGTGCAGAGAAGGCTCTATAAATTGTTTCTAATAAAAAAAAAATTCTTCATTGAGTTAAGCCTCTCTAGATGGCGAAACGACCTCTTCAAAGAATAAATATTGCAACACTGGTGGCTGCAGAGAAACCCTGGACCGCGGTGGTCCCTGGCTTGCTGGGACATATTGTAAGGTGCTAAATTAGAAGTCTGCCCAGGACAATGGAGCAATGGAGTGAGAGGAAGAAAACAATAACGCCGCGCCTGCGGACGCTCGGGAACGAAGACCTGACCCGCCGGGCTAGCAGAGGACCAGCGAAAGGGGGTCTCGAGGCGGTGGGGTGCAAAGGCCCACGCTGCTTCACCAACCACCTCGCCCCGACCACCGCCCTCAGGTGGCCAGGGCGGCAGGGAAGACTGACCAGAGCCACCTAGCCCCCGACCTTCCCGGCGCCTGGCAGCGCCTACCCGTCCGAGAGCGTGCGCGACCCGACCGCCCAAGCAGCCCTGCCGGACGCCGTACCCCCTTGACCCCCCAACCTCCGACCCCTGTCCGGCCGGCCGCGCCCCGAGACCCCCTCCTCACCCGAACTCCTCCCGTCACTCGCGAAGCCCGCGGCCGCCCCCGCAACTTACTCCCTCACCAACCGCCTCGAGGACAGCGCCCTCGGCTCGGCTGGGCCGGCTCGCAGCACCGCGGGCGGCGTCAGAGGACGGGGGCGGCGGAGCGGTCGGCTTGCGAGGCAACCTGCGCGGGGCCGGCGACCATCTTGCTGTGCGCTGACAGGTCACGTGACGGCGGGCGTCCTCGGGACGGGCTGTGCGCGCTTGCGCGGCTCCCTAAGGGCGGGGCCCAAGGCCTCTGCGGTGAGCTAGGTCCGGCCCATTTTTTAATTTTTAGTTTTGAGACAGGCTGTTCCTTAAGTTGCTGAATTGCCCAGGCTGGGCTCAAACTTGCAATTCTCCTGCCTCAGGCTTCCAGAGTGCTGGGATGCCGGCCTGGAATGTGCTCATTTCCGGACTCCACGGTGGCCAGGACATGGTCAGTATTCACACCTTGTTAACTTGTCTCCCTGCCCACCATAAGGGCTGTCTGACCTGGTTCCCCTACCTCATCCCCATGGGCCAGCCACCAGCCCCTCACCAGGTTTAGAGCAGTGTCTGGCTTCAGCCTCCTCTACTGAGAAGTCACCCTTCGACGACTGCATTGTACACTGTTGCAGTCTCCCTCATTGCTTCATGAGGGACCCACACACCGTGACCATCTAGGGACAAAGGACAAACAGACCTCATACTCACCAGAAGCCTGATTTCAGGTGGGCACAGTGACGCATGTCTGTAATCCCAGCACACTGGGAGGCTGAGGCAGGAGGATCACGAGTTCAAGTCCTTCTTGGGGAACTTACCAAGACCCTGTCTCTAAATAAAAAGAAGGCAGGTGTGGTAACATACCTGTGTAATCCCATCATTCAGGAGGCTGAGGCTGGAGGATTGGTGGGAGCTCAAGGCCAGCTACATAGTGAGTTCAAGAACTTCGTAGTGACACCCTGTCTCTAAGTAAATAATAAATAAGCCCGCTTGGGGTGTAGCTTCGTGGCAGAGCACACCTGGGTTTGATCCCCAGTACCACACACACAGCAAAGCATTATTTATGACTTGTGTTTTCTTCTGAGGCAGTCAGGGACCTAAAAGTGGCTCTTCCTCAAAAAAACAGGACTCCTCACTTGCCCCTGGGGATGCCCACTGATAACTAAAGGAGAACAGGGCATGACTTTCGTTCACTGTGTAAAAGTCAAGTCAGGTCCTCCCAGTCCTGTGTAGGGTCTGTCCTGGAGTGGGTGACTCAGGGTTATTAGCCCTGAGTTTACCCGGCCTGTCTTGAGCCCAGACAAGACAGAGGACCAGGGGAAGGACTGTGCAGGGACGACCCGGTGTCCCCTGCAGCCTCTGTCACCTGGACCTTGGTCACCTGGATTCCAGCAGAGCCTCATGTGCCTGCCCCTCCAGCAATACGAAGGTCCCTAAGTCAGGAGGACTTAGCCGCAGTTGTCCAACAGGGCTGCGCTGACCAAGCACCTCCACCCCCATCCCCTCAAGCCAGTGCTCCAGCCCAGGCTCCTAATGTCTCCTCTTCCTTCTTACAGCAGTTTCCTACAAATTCCTGCTTTCCTTTACATTTCCACTATCACTAACCCAAGGCCCCACACAAGCCAGGAATAACAGCAAAATTTGTTTTTTTTTCTTTTTGGTTTTTTTGAGACAGGGTCTCACTGTGTAGTCCAGCCTGGCCGTGAACTCACTATGTAGTCCAGGCTGCCCTGGAATTCACAGCGATCCTCCTGCCTCAGCCTCCAGAGTGCTGAGATCACAGGCATGCACTATCATACCCAGCCTCATAGCAAGTTCTGATAAAGCCAGACTCTGGCTTTTCTCATGAGTTTCCACGTCAACACATTGATGAGAACACATCTTAATCAAATGTGAACTTTTTTTTTGTAGTTGTGGTGATTGAACCCAGGCCTTTGCACTGAGCTCCATCCCCAGCTCTTTATATTCTCTTACCTTTATATTTTGAACAGGGTCTTGCTGAATTTCCCAGGCTGAGCTCCAGCTTGCAGTCCTCCTGCTTCAACCTCCTAGAGTGCTGGGATGAGACACATTCACCGCTGTGCCCTGCCTCCCTCATGAATGTTTCTGAAGTCAAGACCTGACCTTCAGTGGGAGCAAAGCAACGAGTGTAGTTTTTAAAACACCCATCCTCCTAGTTGACCTCAGGAATTGTGGTTCTCAGACTGTCCAAATCAGCAATTTCAAATATGAGCATCTCCTTTTAAGGCCGAACAGACATTGGCAGCTGGGCGTGGTGGCACATGCCCTCGATCCCAGCGCTCAGGAAGTGCCCCATGCAGTCTGGGCTGGCCTCCAGCTCATGGTGATCCTACATAAAAGTGGGAAGAAGAGAGAACACCCCAAACTCACCACTCGGAGTTTTGGCTTTGTTTCTTCAGTACAGCTTTGCACTGAGCTATATCCCCAGCCCTTTTGAGACAAAGTCTTGCTAAGTCACTAAATTGCCCAGGCTAGGCTTGAGTTTAAATCCTCCTGCCTCAGCCTCCTGAGTAGCTGGAATTACAGGTGTGTGCCACCACTTCCAGCTTCATTTTTTATCGTAAATATTTATTTTCTAAAAACAAAAAATGAATACTGTCATTTTTTTATTCCACAATTTTTTCCCTTTTGTGCCTTTACACAAGCCTGATTCAGCCACTCACATAATCACTAGAAATGTAGAGGGAGTTGGGGTGGATAAAGTTGGGGCAGAGATGTCTCCTGGTTGGAAGATAGGGAAGGCTTTATGTTTACTTTTGTCGTTTGGAGACAGGGTTTTGAAATGAAAAAACAAAAGACAAAGCAGAGCCTGACAGTCTCAGGCTTGCCCCTCCTGCTAGACCCATGAAGGTCATTGTGCCCGGAAGATGAACTGCTGAAACACAGCTGCCTGTATCTCCGAGTCTTACAGATAAACTGTAAAAGCAGCATCTGCCTGCACCTTCCTGCCCTGTGCTAGGTTCTGCTTCTGTAAAATTCTGCTTGCTTCCCCACCCTGCCTAAAGAGCAAGATAAAAATGAAAACAAACATAATTAATTGGGCCTCAGACCCTGGAAGGCAACTTCCACTGAGTCTGCTAGCAAATAAACCTGCCTTTCCTTCAACTCTCTGAGCAATGCTCTCTTCCTTGGTCTGCCTGCCCTCTGAGTTGCCAAAACAGTCTCGCTGTGTAGCCCAGGCTGGCCTTGAACTCACAATGATCCTCCTGCCTCAGCCTCCCTAGTGCTGGGATTATGGACATGTGCCCCTGCACCCCACCCACATGGAAATTCTCATAGCTTCTCGGTGAAAGGCACAGAACTCCACAGCTGCACCTGAGGCATGGGAAGGAGGTGGGGTGAGAGTGGAGGCAATGCTGAACAGTCCTCTAGGAGACCTGAAGGCCCAGGCAGTGACATGGAGAATGCCCTGAATCTGCTGGGCACTGCCAAGATGCTGCTAGAGAGCGTGACTCAGGTGCCCAGGCGCAGGTGCAGTGGAGGAAGCTACTCGATTTAACAAGGGCCTGTGATCCCAGCACACTGGGAGGCTGAGGCAGGAGGATCCCTGTTGGAGCACAGCCTGGGCAACTTAGCAAGACCCCATCTCAAGAACTATAAAAAGCTGGGGATGGAGCTCAGGGTGAAGGCCCTGGGGTCAATCCCCAGCCTACAGCGAGGCTGTGTTCTCAGGACAGACCCGGCTTTTCTGTATGAAACTGTGAAGGGAGAAGCACCGGAAGAGACAGACTGGTGTGCCATGGACTCCCGGGACCCTGGGGTGGACGTGGAAGATGGATGCATGAAGAAAAGTCCAAACATTGGAAGACTGAAGACAGATGATCTGGTAAATACAGATGTATCGATTGCTTTGATTTGACAGAAGAAAATTTCACACGATGATTGCAGCTGTAGGTTTTAAGCCATCGTGTGGGGGTCCCCGAGGGCCCTGCATCAAACACTAGAAACCCCTGTGTTGTTTAGGACCCAGATCCCAGTGGGACCCAGCCAAGAGCTCGTGGCTTGTGACGTGAAGTCCCCTTGGCCTGTCCTCTGGGAACTGAGGGTCTCAGAAGTCAGATGATCCTCACCCAGTCCCTTCCCAAGATCTCAGGTTGTTCTTCTGTCTGCTCTCCCATTACTCTGGATGAGAATTAACAGAACTTTTAACTCATCTGTTTATGGCCTTACGGTGCCCCCAAAAGACATCACTTTCATGGAAAGACTGCACCGGGTGAAGGAAGGGACACACAGGTCCCTGAACTCTTACTGCTTCAAAGTCTATAAATGCAACCTGGCACGGAGGAGCTGGCCTGTAGTCCCAGCACTCAAGAGGCTGAGGCAGGAGGATCACTGGAAGTTCGAGGCCAGGCTGGGCTACACTACAGTGAGTTCAAGACCAGCCTCGACTACATAGCAAGACCTGTCTCAAAAAACCAGAAAAAAGAAAAAATCAGTGACAAGAGAATTATCAGCCTATGGAAAGAGCCTTCATAAAGAGACCATTGCCACTCTCGAGAGCCACCTCTGCAGATGGAAATGGGTCTGAAATTAGCAAATGCACACACGTGGACTTTAAGCTACCATTTAATCAGTTTTAAAGACACACAAATTAGAAAAAGGAAGAATGTACACTAAAAATACCTTTCAAACCCAGCAGCACCCAGCCACAGGTTCAGCTGGGGAGCTGGGGAGGCAGGCGTGGCCGCAGTTTGTCCCCTCAGAGTCCCACCACAAGGGACAAGAGCTGATTTATGGACCTGCTGAAAAATAACACTTCTTTAAAAAAATATTTTGGAATCCTAAAAACAGCACAGCCCACAGGAGACTCCCAGGGAGGAGGTGGCCGAGTCGGGACACTTCTGGGGACTGGACCACAGGCGGCCATGGCAGCCGAGGTTTCCAGATGGGGATGAACCTGTGTCCTCGCTGGGGCCTTGCCCTGGGGAGCCAACAACCCCAGCCCACCTGTGGGGTCGGGTACTTTGGCCCACCAGAGGCGGAGTTAACGCCTGGCCCACTCCCTTGCTGTGTTTTGTCCTCTCATGGGGAAGATGGACAGGAACATCTGCAAACCAATTTCTCTAAGAAGTGAACCCACTAGGAGACCAAGCGGAGGCAGTCCGGGAGCCAGGGGAAGAGTGGCCGGTGACACCTTCCATGCCACTCGCCCTCTGGAGATCGAGGTCACATGGCCTGGCTGCTGGGTAACCAGTTCCTCACTGTATTTCCACTTCTTTCTGCAGTAGCAAAACTGGACAAAACTGGGCTGGAGAAGATGGCTGAGTCTCACTGGCTAAGTTTCAGACAGCAGTTTACATGGGTCTGTCTTTAATTATTCTTACAACATAGTCTTGGGCTTTTTGTTTTGCTGTTTTATAAAAGTTGTACTAAAAGAAGAGCTATTATCAGTTTTCAAAGGCAAGACGAATTAGTTGGCATAAAAATGTCTCTAGGTTCTGTTTCATGAAGTTTTCCCAGTGATCTATGGTGCTTGTCAGTTCCTTATTGGGGTCAGCATGTTAAAAATCGATTAAATATTATTTTAAAACATATAAAACGTTATTAAGCAGCCTGCCAACTCAAATGTCATTGGCTGCATCCTTTGTACAAGACCCTCAAAAGCAGCTAACTGGTTGATTATAAGATCATTCCTTTAAAGTATCAATATGGAAGATTTCACTTTTAGTTTTCTTCAGGAAGGAGAGTTATTATAGATTGACTACAGGGTGTGGCAGAAAACCAATGTAGAGATCTCCCACATTCTGATCCTTCCAATTCACATTTCAGAGTGGGTTTCTTTTTTAAAAAATTCAATCTCTAGGCCGGGTGTGGTGGTGCATGCCTGTAATTCCAGCACTTGGGAGGCTGAGACAGGAGGATTGCCAGGGGTTTGAGGCCAGCCTGGGCTACATAGTGAGTTCAAGGCCAGCCTGAACATAGGGAGACCCTGTCTCAAAAAACAAAAAGAAAATAAAATCTTTCCCTGCATCATTACAAGCTTGGGCTGATGCAGACCCACTTTTAGAGGGCAACAGGAACCAAACATTCAGCATGGAGAGACACATGCGCATGAGCACCCCTTCACTGGTGCCTCTAGGTCAAAAGCAACAGCTATGTGAGGCACTGAGGGGCCAGGGTGGACCCTAACTGCCTAAATAAAATCCCTGCTAATACTGGCTTATGCACAGCAACAGGCAGCGCCGTGGAAACAGGAATTCTCTCAAGTAACTTCTCTTTCAGTTAGAATTTGAACTCTTGGCCCAGGTATGCTGGCTCACATCTGATTCCAGCACTCAGGAGGCCAAGGCAGGACTGCTGTGAGTTTGAGGCCATCCTGGATGACACAGTGAGACTCTGTCTCAAAAAAAAGAAAGAAAGGAGTAAGAACTCTTAAAAGCAATTATCTAATAATTATGAACAACTGTTAAGGAAACAAGAGTAAATATAAATGTCCAGATTTGCTTGTGAATATACAAAGTCACAAGCTATGAATTTTAAATAAGGAAGATTTTTTTGTCCTAAAAGTTGAGTCCTTAAATTAAAGTATAGCCTGTGCAACTATTTTATTTATTTATTGGGTTTTTTTGGTACTGGGGATCGAACTTGGGTCCTTGTGCTTGCAGGGCAGACACGGAACCACTGAGCTAAATCCCCGGCCCATGTGCAACTATTTTAATGACAACATTTTACAGGAATTGTTTTCTGTAGTTTAAAATAAAAGGAAGCCGAACTGTTGGAATACAATAAATTTTGAGAAGTTTTCTGGTGATAAACCCTGTCCAGGAAAGTCAGAAATTTATACAATTTCTTGAGACAGAGTCCCAGCATTCAGCCCAGGCTTCCCTTGAGTGCTTCCCTTGAGCTCCTGGAGTGCTGGGTTACAGGTGTGTGTGCTGCGCCTCCTGGCTAGAAACTGACATCTTTGATAGCATGCTTCCCCGATTTTACATAGCAAAGAAACCAAAAAGGCAGAGAAAGTAGAAAGCAAACACATTTTATTTCCAGTAAAGACACTTTCTCTGAAAGCGACACTTAGGGCAGGGACAGTGGGCATGGCATGTGTTCACCCTCCCAGCCTAATACACAAGGGCTTCCTGTTGCCATGACAACCCGCTCTGGGTGCGTGGAAGAGGGGGTCATGCTCAGTGAACCCACCCTGGGCTCCTGCAGACCTCTCTCTGAGGAAGGGAACTTGCCACCCCAGCACCCACGCTGCTTCTCCCCTCACGACTCCGAGCAGTTTGTGAGCCGAGCATATTGAGCACACTGGGAGGCTAAGGCAGGAGGGCCCCAAGTTTGAGCCCAGCTTGGGCAACTGAAGTGAGCCTGTCTCAAAAAAATAACAACAAAGGGGGAGGGGTGTGGCTCACTGTGAAGGTCTTGGGCTGGATCCTCAGTAACACACACATACACAAAGTGGTGTGTGTACAGGTCGGGTGTACGAGTGTCACATATGGTGGGAACCAGTCACAAAGTTTTTAACCCAGTGGGAGGTGCTAGCTGCACATTTTTGAAGCCAATAAATCCTCTTTATCACTCAATATTTTTGAAGTGGAATAACTTTCCCAATGACCCTGAGTTCTAAAGAAAATGCTTATTTTTTGTTTTTTTGGAGACAGAGTCTTGCTATATAGCCCAGGCTGGCCTCAAACTCTCAGTGACCCTCCTGCCCCAGCCTCCTGAGTGCTGGGATTCCAAGTGTGCACCACCATGGCCAGCAAAAATGTTTATTTTAAAAAGAGAATGAGGGGCTGGGGATTTAGCTCAGTGATTTCACTGCCTGCTGCACAAGTGCAGGCAGGGGCCTGAGTTCGATCCCCGGTACCAAAAAAAAAAATAATAATAATAACAAGAGAATGAGCCACTTATAAGGTGGTAACAGCTGAAACATTCCAAGTTAAATGAACTATTATTGTTTCGATGAAATGAAGGGAAGGATAATTATTCTCCCTTGAGTAGTATGTAATGAACCAATGTAACTATGGTGTTGATTGATCACCTCTGGAGTGGTTTCAAGATGTTGGAAGAGTTAAAAAATAATATAAATACATGCCGAACTCTATTTTGTAATCCCAGCACTCAGGAGGCTGAGGCAGGAGGATCACTGTGATTTCCAGGCCAGCCTGGACTACAAAGTGATAGCCTGACTCAAAACAAAAAGAAAAACAAATAGGTGAGGGTGTTTCTAAAGTTCTAAAACAACACACTGCCGTTTTTGGCTGAGCCCTCACGAGTCCTCTTCTTCAAGTGAAATACTGCACAGTCTCAACCAGATCACTTCGTTCTTGGCTCCATTCACAGTTTATTAGTGACCGCAGAGACTCATCATGGACAGGCAATTTGCATTTCATTAAAAATTTTAAGGCAAAAAGAAAATAAATCTACAAAAGATCGGTCAAAGGACAAAGGACAGAGGTGCGCACGGACCGTCCGTCCCTCCTTCCACGTCCCACCTCAAGCTTGCTGTCCACTGCTGTAGCCCCATGGTCACCTGTGAAGGTCCCCTCAGAAGCCAGGGTCCCTGCCAGCTCCGCCCCCTCACCCAACCCTCAACCCTCAGAGGCAGCAGCAATGCTTTCATAGCTTTCATGAGAGAGCGCCGGCGGAGTCTGCCCATCCAACTGTTCCACACCTGCCACTCAGACTCGCTAACTTTCCATTTCCTGACAGCTTTCCTGCTGTTCTCACAGGAATCAGAGCAACAAGAGTAAGACACGATTAGCCAGAGTCACCTTCACTACCAGAAACTGCTGAAAACTTCTGAGTGAGCTACCACTGTTTCCTACTTTCTCTGAATTCTATATCACTTTGTTTTTTGAGACAGGGTCTCCCTGTGCTGTGCAGGCTGGCCTGGAACTCACCGCAATCCTCCTGCCTCAGCCTCCCAAGTGCTGGGATTACAGGTGCGCCACCATGCCTGCCTGAATTCTATTTAACTTACGCTTGATAAATTTCACTGAAAAGTCTGAAGTATTACCAAGTCCTTAAACTTTTATGCCTCACGTGGCTGTCTGATGCAGAAAGGGAACGTTCTGCCACTTGCTGCAGGTCAGCTGGCCTTATCTTCTCTTTTTTAAGAAAATAAGCTTAAAATGTCACTTCACCTCCCTTTAATTATGCTTAAAATTCTCCCTGGTAGGGCTGTCTGACTGCTAAAAGGTAATTAAGCTCTCCAGCGAAACCAGCTATCTATAATTTGGCAACCCAAACTGTAGACATTCATTATGAATTTTACCTTATTTTGGAGGTTTTTTTGAGACAGGTTCTTGCTATGCAGGCCAGACTGGCCTCAAACTTCCCGAGATCCTCCTGCCTCAGCCTCCGGGCTGCTGGTATGACAGGCGTGCGCCACCATGCCCGACTGGCTATGAATTTTAGCCATTTGAGATACTTTTAAGAAAACGCTTCAAATACTGAGATGTTTATTGCATTTTTAAAAAAGTCTCCACAATCTTAAATATCCTGTTTCAAATTCTTCCTAAATCCCTTTACAGCACACAACATGGAATACTGAAACAGCCTTCTCACGCCATTCCACCTGAAAAGACCACCGAGGAATGATATTTTCGGAAATAGAGGGTTTAAGGCAAGACACTCGTCTGGAAGAGCTAATCCATCGCAGTCACTGCACTGGCACGGTCCGTCTCTGCCTCGTCGGTGCAGGTACATTCAGCAGCCACTCACAGGGCCCTGGGGAGAGGGACACTGAGTAAGGCGAGGCCTGGCAGGCAGGAGGCAGTGCTCAGGACCCTCGGAAATCCAAGGGCTGCACAGAGACCGGTCTGACACAGTGAGCCTCCTCACTGCCTCGGTGGCCAGAGTCTGCAGGCCCCACCCGGGGCCTGGCTGCTGATGCTGTTTGTCGTGGAGAAGCTGTTCGGCCCTGGGGAACCGTCTCTGTCCTCAGACTTTTTGTAAGGTGACGGCTGGAGGTCTGCATGTGCCATCTCTCTCCTTCGAGGTTTTTTCACTGGCAGCAATAATAAAACTAAGATTCCACAAATGTGAAGGCAGTAATACCAGGAGCTAAGAGAAAAAAGGAAAACAGTTTCTCAATTTCTTTTGTTGAGACAAGTCTCGCTTGAACTTTCGATGATCCCCCTGCCTCAGCCTCCCAAGTGCTGGGATCCAGGTGTGCACCTCGGTGCCTAGGTTAGTTTATTAAATTCTGATAGTAATCCATAATACCTGCACATGTGTCCACACACCACAGGCCCCCTTGGGGAGTACTTATTCACTACTCTTCTATCTTTCCCCTCAGGAAGCAGAACTCCACTGTGTAGCTGGGGATATTTGCTTATTTTTAATTTGGGGTGTTTTTTTTGAGACAGTCTCACTACGTAGCCCAGGCTGGCCCTGACAGGCACACACTAAGCCTGGCACTGTGGGATTTATAAAGCACTGTCTCCAGCCAGCTGCTGGTGAGCTAGACTAAAGTGTCACCACCTTCTGTAAGGGCCCCAGGGCCACGGCTACTGAGGACGGAGACCAAGGGTGCTTATTACGGCAGCTCTTGTCCTGCCTGCTGGCTCTGGACAGCAAGGCTCCCAGCTGACCCTGCCTGAGACTGGGTTGGCGCAGTGCCTGTCACACACAGCTCAGCGTGGGCCGGGCAGGCCAGGTCAGTCCTGGGAGACGGGGCTGCTCGGCTCAGGTGAAAAAGTGTAAGGCATAGGAGGCTAAGGTACTATTTTTCTTTCAAATTTTGGATTTTCTTTCAAAAATACTATTCGCCCAGGCATGGGGGTGCACACCTGTCATCCCAGCACTCTGGAGGCTGAGGCAGGACGATGGCCACCTGCTGGAGGCCAGCCTGGACTGCACACTAGCATTCTTGCCACTGATGACTGTGAGAGAAACGCTCACCTGTAAAAGGTGAGGGACGGCTTCACAGACAGGAGCACGAAGGGCACAACTGTGTAGCTGACCACTATCTGCGTCACCGTCCATGTGACGATGTCGTAACACAGCTTGAGCTGGGGCGGCTCCGTGAAGTAATGTCGGAAGTTGGTTCTCATCTGAAACACAGGGCAGAGCAGACTTGCTGTCTCCACAGTAACCTCTCTCCACATCACAGTGGTGACATCAGCAATTCTGAGGGTGTGGAAGGACACTCCCGTGCACAGCTGGTGGGGCCCACACTGCAGGAAAGGCTTGCACATGCATGGAGCGTGTATGTTCACGCACGCACATGTGTGATGGGTGGAAGATGCAAACTGGTGAATCTGGGCCCAGGGCCTTAAGAGCTTATTGTGACTTTTTGTAGTTTTGTGTGTTTTTTTGTTTGTTTTTTGAGACAGTCTCTATATAGCCAGGTTGGCCTAGAACTTGCAGCAATCCTTCTGCCTCAGCCTCCTGAGTACTGAAATGACAGGTATGTGCCACCATGCCCAGCCAAGGCAGGTGACACTGTGCAAGTGCCTCTGTGTGCTGGCCACATGCCCCCACCACCGGCCCCACATGGTGCACGCTTAGCTCTCATACTCACAGCCCGGGCTGCAACAGTCATGAGCACGCCCGTGAGGAAGGTCAGGTAGTAGCCGGGGTACACGCCATGCCAGATGGCGGACAGGAAGAAGGTCTGGATGGTGGGGCTGAAGGATGCTCGCTCGTAACACACCCTGGAGGCAGGGAAGACAGCAGAGTGAGCACCGGCTCTGGGCCAGGCTGCTCTCTGTCCTCTGGCAGCAGTGGGTGGGCAGAGGAGCCTGCCCCCAGCACCAGCCACAACTCTGGCTACAGTCCTGGGGCTGAGCTATTAAGGGTCACATTCAGCAAGAGGAAATTGAATTCCAATTCCTTCCTGGCACACAAAATCACTAAAACACTCATTTTTAGTGTTTGAGAGTCTATACAATTTACAGAAATAAATTTTAATGGATATTAAGGTTTGATTTTTACTCTGCCTTATTTTAATACTTTCTTTGAAAACCCTAGGAACTTTTTCCCCCTTTTTGGTTTTTTTGAGACAGGGTCTTGCTATGCAGTCCAGGTTGGACCTTGAACTTGCAGGAATCCTCCTGCCTCAGCCTCCCGGAGTACGAGGATTCCAAGCATGTGCCACCAGACCTGGCTACAACCCAATCTCTAGCAGAGGAGAGGACAGCAGCAGGGCACGCTGGCAGTGGTCTGAAGGAGGCTGAGGGTACAGGTCAGGACACACCTTTTGAGCCACTGCGCCGTCTGGATGTTCCAGTTATCCAAGAACATCTTGAAACTGGTTGACATCTGAAAAACAAAGGACTCTTCCTCTTTGGCCAACAGAATAAGGGAACTTTAGCTAGAAGTCCTAATGCTTTACTGTGCCAGAAATTAAAACTCTTCTTAGACGAGAAACCCAAAGTATAAATAAATGAAAGCAAAGTTAAAGACAGAAACCGGGAGCAAGATCTCTCGCAAATGAGAAGGGGACCGAGAGGTGGAGGGTGGGGAGGGCAGGGGACATAACAAGAATTGGGGTGTTATGCACCCCACCAGCTGAATGCGATCACTATGAACTGCAAACAGGCACTGATAAAAGTTTTGAAAAGAGAAGAAAACCTAAAAAGTACTTCACATTGATAGAAGTTTTTCCTTTTTTTGAGACAGGGTCTCAGTATGTAGTTCAGGCTGGCTATGGGTGATCCTCCTGCCTCAGCCAAGTGCTGGGATTACAGGCCTGCAGCACCACGCCTGGCTCATTTCTGTTTCTTTAAAACCGTTTTTCTGACACGGTAACACCCTTGCATAGGGAGTTTATTTCCTGTTGGGACAGCAGAAGATAAATGACCGCCACACTTTCTCTGGTTCAGGGTGTTGCAAGGCGGCTGGACAGTCCTGCTAGACCCTGCGTGGCCTGGCAATGGCCGGCCCTCCCGCCGGGGGCAGGCTGGTCTCCAGCGAGGTCTCTGAGCTCTGCCTTCGTCCTTCGAGCAGCGGCCCTGGCACCCCTCAGGTCCCTGGGTAGTGGGAATCAGGGGTCCCCCAGCCCCCCCTGGGAAGGCCACGTGCATTCTCCGTCAGGCCCCAGGACGGCCAGCGGGACTCACTGACCTCTATCTGCCGGATCCTCAGGTTGGACACCAGGTCCCAGCGTGCCTCCCCGTTCCCGTCGTACCCCCGGAAGCCAAAGCCCGCAGCGTTATTGATGGCGTCAGCTAAGCAGGGGAAGAAGGGACAGGACTGAGGACCCGCGCGGCCCACCGTCGCTCCCAAAGGCGGTGCTGTGGCTGTGACATCTGGGAGCCTCAGCCCCGCTGGTCCAGATCTGGAGTCCCCAGGCCCGGGGTGGGGGGCTTCGGGAGGAGGCTGATGGGGCGCAGCTGCGCCTACAGGAAGGACAGGGCCAGAGAGAAGGGCGGGGCCAGTGGGCCCCTCCCCTCCCTCCCCTCCCTCCCCTCCCCTTCCTGTCCCCCAAGCCGCGAGCGAGCGCTCTGCTCCCTGAACCTGTGGGCCGCCCTGCCCTGCAGCAGCCAACCATGGACTGCAGCGTCTATAAACTGCCAAAATGAACCTCTCCTCCTTTAATCTGAAGGTATCAGTGATGAGAAGAGGAACTAAGACACAGTCCCCCATTCGACCTTTATCATAAATAAGAACACGTGGGGAGGCATGTGAGCTCGCTTTCCTGAATCACCAGAGCCCTCGCTGCCAAGTCTCCAGCTGTTCCCCACCCGATGTGGCACTGGCGCAACGCAGTACCTTCGCTTTGCTCAGTGAAGCGTCTGCCCCCAATGAACCCTTCCCCCAGGCGGCTGGAAAAGCCCTTCGGCCTATGCTGGTTGTGCCGGGACAAAGAATGAAGAAGCCAAAACCCACCAGAAGCCCAGCACAGTAGCAAACATCTTCAGACTGTTTTACTCTGTTAGTGTTCTTTACTATCACACAGGGCTCTAGAATGATCAGACCCTAAGGAAGAGGAGTGAACACGCAGTTGTTCCTGTGCTGGTGAACTAGGCCAGCAGCCATCGGCCAAATGACTTGAGCTCGAAGTCACAGCAGTGCTCACGTCTAACAGAATCTGAAGTAAAACCTGTTACTAACGCCGCACACCCACGGGACCTCCATGAGGTCTCCACGGTCACCGACTCCCTTGCACCCCATCCATCCCGGCCTCCTGCAGTGTGCTAACTACCTGCTCAGGCCCGAGAGGATCGACCCGGGGAATGCCACGCGGGAAGTCAAACCGGAAGTCACCTTTCACACCCAGTCTCCTGGGTCCCAGACCCTCGGGCAGCTGTGCCCTAGCTGAGCTCCACAGTGCTCCTTGGTGCAGAGGTGAATTCAAATTCGGCTGCCTGTGGTGTAGCCCAGGCTGGCCCTGAACTCAGCAACCCTCCTGCCTCAGTCTCCCAAGTGGTGGAATTATAGGCGTTCACCACCACATCCAACTCATTCATGGATTCTTACCACATAACACAGCAGGCTTTGATTCAGTTTTAGGGTTATTTTTACACACTGAGCTGTGGGGGGTTGCTTCTTCTACACGTAAGTCTTTAACTGGACATCCTCCAGAGGGCGCTCATGAGCCAGAGGGCGGTGGTGCTGGCCGGCAGCGCCCCTACTGGGGACGCTGAAACAGGCGAATCCCTGAGCCCAGGAGTTCAAGGCCAGCCTGGCCAACACAGGGAGTTCCCACCACAAAAATTAACAGCAGCAAGACAACTGCGGGGGCTCTCACAGCCACTTCGAAGGGAGACAACCCACACACAGCAGAGGTCACTTACCTAAGGTCCAGGCAAAGTAGTACTTGGGCCGAGCGGCCAGCAGAGACACGTACAGATAGGCCACCCTGGTCGGCCAGGAGGCCGTGGCCCGGAACTGCTCGTCGATGTTGTAGTCCACGGGCAGTGCACTGCAGACGGTCAGGTGCACCAGCAGGGACAGCACACACACCAGCAGCTTCTGCGTCACGGCCGCCTGCGGGCAGGCGGGGTCACTGTCAGCTGTGACGGGCACCCACCGGCTGCCCTTCCACGGTTCGCCGTGTTGAGAAGACATAAGGTCCGCACTCTTTGTGTGGGGTTGGTGCATAGATTCAACACATCCATCGTATATGTGCCTTTATCCCCCTCCACCCGCTCTGAGAAAGATCCATCTCCCTACTTCCTATTATCTATCTTTTATTTTGCTCTTTATAAATGGGGCTTCTCTTTTTCTTTTTCCTTTTCTTTTGGTACTGGGGATCGAACTCGGGTCCTTGCACTTGCGAGGCAGGCGGCGGAACCACTGAGCTAAATCCCGGCCCGGGGCTTCTCGTATAAGGGAAACCATGTGATATTTGAGCTTGTGTGTCTGATTTATTTCACTGGACGTTATGGTCTCAAAGTGCATTCATTTTCCTACAAATGACTCAAGTTTATCCTTCTTTATGGCAGTGTAGCATTCCACTGTGTGTAAATACCGCCCTTTCTTTGTATCTGTTGATGGACATTCAGGCCACTTCCAAGACGTATGGTACGCGTGGGTCACTGTAGCAGTCTCTAACTCTCTCAGGGAGATAACAGGAGAATCCCTTCCCGTGCTTTTTAGGCACTGCCCTAGATGCATCTTCCTGTATGTAGCATCAGCCCCCAAACCCTCCTGGCCGAAGAATAAATACGTAAAACTCAGGAGCCTCAGTGCACTGGCACCTCGCTCTCCAGGCTGGATCACACAGCACAGGCAAGAAGAGCCTGGGCACTTGGCTGGCTCAACCCCGGGCGGAGGGACTGCTTGGTACTCCACACGACACAGCATTATATTCTTCAAGGACTCAGTTTCTAAATACCTCCCCCACCACGGTACTGGGGATTGAACCCAGAGCCTTTGCAGTGAGCGACATCCCAGCCCTTTCTCATTTTTTACTTTGAGGCAGGGTCTCACTAAGTCACTAAATTCCCCAGGCGGAGCTCAATCTCCTCCTGCCTCAGTCTCCCAGAGTGCTGAGATTTCAGGCGAGGACCACCGTGCCCCACTGCTGGTCCTTAGTCATGTTTGCACTTTTAGTGTGCAGCACTAGGAGAGAGTGTGGAGTTGGTATCCTGGAAAGACAGCTGGGGAAATTCTGCGTGTGAACGCAAATAGCTAGGAGCGAGAAAGGCGCGGCCAGGAAGGCTGGGAAGCGTGCACGCACATGCGCACACGCACCTTTGGGGAAGGATCTGCTCGCTCCCACGGCGCCGCCTCCTTCCCGCTGTGCCCCGGCTGTGCCCTGTGGTGCGCCCGGCCCTCGATGAACGTGACGTAGTCCTTGTAGGAGCACAGTGGGCCTGCCAGGATGCCCATGAAGTTACAAGTGTAGCTCACGTACTCCAGGAGGCTGGGCATGCGCCTGCAACAGAGACCGCAGCTCAGGGCCCGGGACAAGCGGGCGTGGTGGGGCGTGCCTGTAACCCCAGTGCTGGGGAAGCCAAAGCAGGTGGATTGCAAGTTCAAATCCAGCCTGAGCAACTCAGCAAAATCCTGTCTCAAAAACAGAAAATGAAAGAGGGGGAGGGGATGTAGCTCAGTGCGAAGCCCCGGCTTCAATCCCCAGTACTGCCCCCTCACCAAAGATAGAAAGTTGCACCAAATAACCAATCGTGTGCCCGTTAAACTCCAGGGCCCAAGCACACAGCAGTGAACAAAAGAGGAGGGAAATTCTGCGGCAGGGAGCTCACAGAGGATGCTAGGGGGGCGCCTCTTGGGAAGGCCTGGGTGGGCTGGGGAGGGACTGGTGACCAGGATCTGGGCAGAGGCAAAGACGAACACAGGGCGCTGCATGGGGATGGCCCCGCCATGCAGGTCGGAGCAGGAGGAAAAGTGGGGCTGGGGCCGTCCTATGGGGCTGCATAACAGCCATGGTAGGAACTGTGCGTTTTATTCTGAATGAGATGAAACGCCACAGTAAGGCTTCTTGTATTTTGAGACAGGGTTTCGCTACGTCACTGAGCTGGCCTTGAACTTTCTATGTAGCCCAGGCTGGCCTTGAACTCGAGATCCTCCTGCCTCAGCTTCCTGAGTGCTGCGATGACAGGTGTGTGCCTCCACACCTGGCTCAAAACCTTTTTGACTCCTCTGTCCTGAATTCCATCCAGATGGCACACGGCATCGCAAGTTTATCAAGCATGCAAGAGATAGGTAAAAATGGCTCACAGCATAAAAGACCACGCAGGCTACATGTGTGGCCAATGGGTGGACCGTGTGTGTGTTTATTCTTCTAAACCAGCTCCCTTAACCGAGTCTGCCGTCCCTATCTGCTGCCCACTGTCCCTCCTGGGGATGCAGCTCACAGCCCCGAGCTCCTCTCCAGCTGTGTGCACACTCCCAGAGGAGCTGAGAGCACTTCAGAGTATGGGCCATGAGTCTGACTTTTAAATGGCTAAAGAACACCCCAAGGCTCCCAGCTGCCCTCTTCCACTGCCCATGTAAACACCTCACTGAATTGTCTATGTTTCCCAGGGTTACTTTTCTACACATCAGCGTGCCGAGTGGTCTCCTGGTCTCCTCCTCTTCAGCACTGCCTGGCATGTGGGGTGACTGGAAGGACAAAGGAGCCCCTTGTCCTACAGACACTGGCCCCACTCTGAACACCAAGATTTCCAGGCCCAAAACGAGGTCAGATTACATGGCTTGGCCCAATCTTACCAAGTAAATGATGTATCAAACTTTGCAAGGACACAAAATCATTCTTTTATATTTTGTTTTTTTCACACAGGGTCTCGCTAGGTAGTCCAGGCTGGCCTTGAACTCACCATGTAGCCCAGGCTGGTCTCAAACTGGCAGTGATCCTCCTGCCTCAGCCTCCCAAGTGCTGGAATGACAGGTGTGAGCCACCACAGTTGGCTCAAAAATAGAGTATCTTTAAAGACGGGGAAAATCTAAGAAAAGTCCCAAGACCTGCTGGCTGGGATCCAGGTCTGAGTATGGTTGCAGTGTCCTTCTCCTAGCAGCTGTGTGGTTATCAGTCCTGTATTTAGAAACAAGGTACTCAAAGGAGAGGTTTCTTTAAGGGTAACGAGTATCTGATCTCTGTATCAGAGGGAGGCCGAGTTCCTACATAAATGGGGAGATCTTGCCTCGGAATGGGCCCCTTGATCACAACAGTGCTGACTGAGTAGTCATCTGTTACTTCACAACAGGGTCTGTAGGCGGCATCAGTGCTCTCCGTCCTGGCCAAGAGCTCCACAGGCAAGTCTGTTCCAGGGCCACTGTCACTGCCGTTTCTTCCCAGCAGACACAAGACCTCCGAGTCGGAGCAGAACTCTGACAGACCGGCAGCTCACAGGGGGTACCCTATGTACAATACCACAGGCAAGATTCTGGGGTCCCCACAAGGGACGCCCCACCTCGCACAGCAAGATTTGGTAGCCAAGGAGTGGTGACATGAAGCTGGCGCCTATAATCCCAGCACAGGGGAGGCTAGACGGGAGGTTCGCCATGAGTACAAGGCCTGCCTGCACTACAAACAGTGAGATGGTCACAAAAAACTCAACAAGACCTGGCGGCAAGAGGTCTGCAGAGCAAGGCCTGGGGTCACAAGCTGAACCAAAGAGGACTTCACTGTGTGGGGTGGGCAATGTGCATCCCAGATAGAGGGCAGGGCGACAGCAGCACGGAACAGCGACACCTACCTCACGGCGAGCCCTCGCTGGGATGGGGTCAGGTCTTCATCCTTCCGAAACATCCCTGTAAGTCGAGAAAGGGGAGTCCTGAGAGCGAGGTTCTGCCGCGCCAGCACTGGGAACCAAACCTAGGGCCTTCGCACTGAGCTCCATCCCTGCATCTCCTTTCGTTGTTTTTTATCTTATTATCCCCACATCTTCCGGTTTTTATTTTATTTTTATCTCACTAAGTTGCTGAGTTGCCCAGGCTGGGCTCCAGTTTGCAGTCCTCCTGCCTCAGCCCCCCAGAGTGCTGGGATCACAGGTGTGCGTCAACACACCTGGCTGCTGGTAGTTTTCTAAATTCACAAATTTCTTTTCCTTAACAGTAAATGCTATACTTTTCAAAAATAGGTATTACAGGTTTTTGAGTTCTGGGAGATTTAAATGACTAAACTCCAGTACTGTGGACTACAAGCTCAGTGTGAAGTGAGGGCAGGCCGCCTCCTCCTGCGTGGCTCTGAGAGTGGGCACTGAACTTGGGTGTCACACCCTGCATGTCTACACCTTCTCCTCCCAGGCAGGAGGTGGTGACCAAAGCCACGTGCTGGCTTTCTTTAGCCATGTGCAACAGTCACTCTTTTCTGTAATTTATATGCACATAAAACAGAGAAGAAAACTATTAGTGCCTCAAAATGTCCCCAGAAGCCAGGTGTGGCGGCACACCCCTGTCATCTCTGCACTCGGAGGCTGGGGCGGGAGGATCAGGATCGCCATGAGTTCAAGGCCACCCTGGGCTACATATTGAGTTCAATTAGCAAGACCCTGTCTCAAAAAAAAAAAAAAAAAAAAAAGTGCCCCAGGAACTGTTCTAGGGGTTGAAGAAAAATAAATTCTCTCCTTTTTGGCACTTGTAATTCTAGAGTAGGGAAAGAATATAAGTAAACAAACGAGCACCAGAGGAATTCGAATCATCTGTAAACCTGTGTGACACAACACCCTCAGCCCCACCCTAGGCCACGGGTCAGGGTGTGACCTGAAGTTCACCACGGTCATCACAGTCTTTCACACA
Organism: Heterocephalus glaber; assembly: GCF_053883595.1. Classification (NCBI taxonomy): domain Eukaryota; kingdom Metazoa; phylum Chordata; class Mammalia; order Rodentia; family Bathyergidae; genus Heterocephalus; species Heterocephalus glaber. The sequence continues at coordinate 9,623,450 of NW_028258435.1, forward strand.
GCACAAAAGAAACCCACGTCCGGGCAGCCAGGCACTGGGAGGCACTGCCCCTCTCGGGTGCAGCAGAAGGGCAGCACTTGAGAAGGGCACTCGGCCCCCAGAGTGGACAGGGACACGGCCTCCTTACCCTTCTCTGTGCTGTTCCAGCTCCCCGGGTTGGGGGGGCATGTGTCCACTCGCTGTAATCAGAAGGAAGCAAAACCCACTTAAAGAAGAGGGGCGGATACAACTTCCTAACAAGCCCACTGAGAGGACACAAGGACCCCATTCTTCTCTTCCACTCCCTGTTACTGTTTCTCTCAGGCTTCCTGCTGTGAGCTTTGCTACATATAAAATGCCGCTGCTTTCTACAGGGTCCACTGCTCAGGGCTGGGTGCAGGTGCTGACCACACAGGCTGGGCTTTCAGAGCTGCAAAGCACCCAACAGGCCCAGGTGCCTCCCGGTCCAAAACCTGGGGACTTAGGCAAAGAATGACCAAAACTAGACTATGCACAAGATGCCACTGGGTTTTGGTGGTGGTGGTATTTTTTTAAGGCAAGGTCCTTCCTGCCTCAGCCTCCTGAGTGCTGGATTTACAGGATGCCATTTTTTAAAGCTAGTAGTTTAATCAAGTGCAGACAATGCAGCCCGGCATATGAGGGGAAGCAGGACCCCCCATATCTCATCAGGCACAAGCACCACACACATCACGACACTGTGAGAGGCAGGCAAGTCACGTATCCTGAGACAGACTGCTGGTGAGCCAGCACCAGTGCTCGGCCCAGCACCAGAGGAGAAGTCTCAAACCAAGCCTAGAAAACCCCAGGTAGCCAGGTGTGGTGGTGCACACCTGTGATCCCAGCACTCGGGAGGCTGAGGCAGGAGGATGCCACAAATTCAGGCTGAGTTCAAGGCCAGCCTGTACAGCACAGCAAAACTGTTTCAAAGATCAAAGAAATAAAACTAACTAAATAAGAACTTCTCTGAAATATTAAAGGTTCAGAATTCTTAAAGACGCTGCCACAGCGAATCAAAACCCGAACTGGGGCCAGGGATTTAGCTCAGTGGTTCCACCACCTGTTTCGAAAGCCAAAGACCAGAGTTCGATCCCCGGCACCAAAAAAACAAAAAACAAAAAACAAACCCCAACTGTTCTGAAGAGACAACTCCCCTCACCCTGCTGGGGACGGCAGGTCCCAACCAAGACTCTGCTGGCCTTGAGCTGAGCTTTTCTATGCAGGCACTGCCGCACCCAGCCCTATGGATGGCGTCACGGCTCTACCCTCGACTGCCAGTCCCCAATGCCAGGCAGGTTGGACACCTAAGAACCCTGAGCTCTTCCTTAGCACCCCAGTACCAGGACAGCGCAGATGGGGACAGCTCGCAGAGCCCTCCAGGTGGTCACCCTGTGAGCTCACGGAGGGCACCAGAGCAGGAGCAGAGGCCCCTGGCCTGCACCCAAGAGCAGGCGCCGCAGGGGTCCTGTGGCGGGGAGTGGTCTGCTCTGAGTCCCCGGGCCACATCAGGGCTGCACAAGCCCTTAGTGAGCAGGGTCCTGAGATTTCCTTTCTGTTTCTTTGAGACAGGGTCTCACTATGTAGCCCAGGCTGGCCTCGAGCTCACAGCGATCCTCCTGCCTCAGCCTCCCAAGTGCTAGGATTACAGGTTTGCACCACCACGCCCGGCTCTGAACAAATTCTAGAGGAGTTTTAAGGTAATCAATCTTTTCCTCCATTCTCTGAAAAAAACGAGGCAGTCAATTCTTTCACTTGTCAGTAGCAAAAGGAAGAAGAGGAAAAAAACCCTCCCTTTCTTCACAAGTATCACAGAACACAAGGTTGTGGGCTACCTCAAGCGAAAGATTATCTGGACAGAAAAACTAGTTTCAGAGCTCTTACCATCATGGATTTCACAGGCCAAACTCGTGATCTTCTGAGTAATGATCATCATTGGGCTGTGACGAGACAAACACAGGAAGTTAGAACAAAGCTGCAACTGATGGAAGTTTCCGAAGTGAAAATACTCATCTGTTTTTACTCTTGTCTTTTTGAGACAGGCTCTTGCTATGTAGCCTAGGCTGGCCTCAAACTCAGTGACCCTCCTGCCTCAGCCTCCTGAGTGCTAGGATCACAGGTGAGAGCCACCACACCCACTCCAAGTATTCTTTGTACACAAACAGCTGGACCCATGGCAGCTCCCGCTACCCGATGCCCAGTGCAGTGCGTGAGACCGGGGAAAGAGGCCCCTGGCCCGCACGCCCCCACTGTGCCAGCCCTGGCTCAGGTGCAGGACAAAGTGCCGGGCAACCAAGGCCTCAGTGTCATGGGCTGGTGGGGCACAGATTCCAGACAGCGGGCATTGCTTCAGTGTTGCTGGGCCAGTGAGTGACAGAAGCCAGCCGGGGGGAAGGAGTGGGGCACATGTGAGCAGAGGCAGGAGCCTGGGGCATGGCTGAGGGGCCGGGCACCAAGGGAGAAGGGGGAGATTGGGGTGGGGCAGCCAGGCGGCTCTGCAGGCCAGGTGGGGTCTCTCTGGCTCGGGACCAGAGGCCACCATGGTCGGGGCCCAGGCAGCCCAGGAGGAGGGATGCGGGAGCCACAGGGGAGCTGAGCACGGGGCTAGTGTGCTGGGTGCCAGCAGGGTGCTCATGGGAGCCAGGCATGGTGGGCACAGCAGGGAGAATGAGTCAGGAGGATCACCGAGAGCTCAGACCAGCCTGGACTACACAGCCAGATGCTGCCTACCAAACCCACAATAAAAATCACCCTGAGGCCACTGCTGCCTGAAGCTGCTTTCTATCCAGAGCATAGACAAGCAGGTCAAGGATGGAGGCAGCCCCGGATCCTTGCCCTGCTCCCTGATGCCCATGGTGAACCCAGTGTGAACGTGGGAGACGGGGATTCCAGACCAGCAACCAAGCTTCACCCTGTGCTGCCCACAGCAGATGTGGGCACAGGTGGGGCAGTTTCCAGGATTCGCACCCCTGACCAGCTCAGGGCCTGGCAGGGTCATAGCACAGGGAGCACCCGGCTCCCAGGAGGGAGGGAGGGCCTGGGAGAAGCTAGGGATGTCCCCCTGCCGCCACTGCTGACAGCTGTGTGGGAGAGAGATGAACAGAGACAGAGAGACAAAGACAGAGACAGAGAGAGACAGAGACACAGAAAGAGAGAGAGAAAGAGGGAGAGCGGGAGAGAGACAGAGAGAGAAGGAGGGGGAGAGAGAGAGAGAGAGGCAGACAGACACAGAGAGGGAGAGAGACAGAGAGAAAGGAAGGGAGAGATGGAGAGGGAGAGAGAGAGGAGAACAGGAACGAAGGCTCTCAGGGCTGGCTTTCAGTAATCACAGATGACTGCTGAAGTCTCTGGCAGAATTACGAAATGCTCTCAATACCAGAATGTCGGAGAAATGTCACTGCTATATTGTTTTAGAAATTTTATATAAGACAAAGTAAAAGCATGGGTTATTTTTGTGACATACATAATTATAAAAGACCAATTACAAGAGGAAAAAAGTCTAAAATCACAAAGAAGTTTTGAACTAAAATGGAGGAAAAGCTCTTGCCGGCAGTCTGACTTGCTCCCATTTTGGGTTTTAGCCACTGTTAGGGGAGACTAAGCAGGCAACAGAGTCACAGTTCCAGTCTTACCCTGAAAAATCCGCAGAATACTGTCCATAATCAAAGATGTAGACCCTGGTGATCTGGCACACTGTGAGGTATCCCAGAGCGAACACGAAACAGTATCTGGAAGACAAAGTAAGCTGCACTGGTGAAAAGAGAAGATTAATTTTGCTTTGGTTTTCGTTCTGGTTTTGTTTATGAGGCAGGGTCTCACTCTGTACTCCAACCTGGCCTTGAACTCACTATGTAGCCCAGGATGGCACTGAACTCTCGAGATCCCTGCCTCAGCCTCCCAAACGCTGGATTACGGGCGTATGTAACCACACCCTGCCTGACATCTACCTTTGAGTGGGAATGCTTTCCCTCCATTCTACCACTGAGAAGGGATTTCTGCTCTCTGCAGCCAAAAGCACCCTGACATCATTACTACTATTATCAAAATGAAGAAAGTGACAAAGAATTCCAGAACAGTATGTTTTCTTACTCATTAAAAACAAATGTTGGGGCCGGGGATGTAGCTCAGTGGTGCTGCAGCCTGCCTTGCAAGCTCAAGGTCCTCAGTTCGATCCCCAGTACCAAAAAAACCCCAAACAAACAAAAAAACAAACAAATGTTCAATTTTTTTCAAACAACTGGTTTCAGAAGGTAAAATCACACCTGCAATGCATATTCATTTCGGCACTAGACACAGGGCAAACTGTCCCGGGGAACCAAGGTGTGTGGGATAACAGGAATCCATGAACTAGAAACGCATGGGGCAGCCTCTCACAGGAAAAGATAGCATTTGCCATAAATCGTGCTGGGACAACCGGATAAGCAGATGAAGCAAAATGAGCATCAATCCTTACATCATGACACACAGAAAAATTAACCCAAAAGCCAGGTGTGGTGGTGCACACCTGTGATCCCAGCACATGAGAGGCTGAGGCAGGAGGAATGCTGTGAGTTCAAGGCCAGCCTGGGCTACACAGCAAGACCCTCTCTCAAAAATAACAACAGCAACAAATTAACTCAATATGGATTGCTGATTTATGCATAAAAACTAAAACTATAAAACCTCTACAAGAAAATATTAACCTTAGGGTGGGCAAAAATTTCTTAGAGAAGACAAACTATAATTTTTTTAAAAAATTGCTAAACTGACGTCATCAAAATTGAAAAGTTCTGCTCTTCCAAATCCATCCCTGAGAAAATGAAAAGACAAACTACAGATTAAAAGACATTTTCCATAACTCAGCAAACTGACAAAGGACTGATATCCAAAATACAGAAAGACTGAAGTGTAATAAAAAAGCCCCATAACCGAAAGATTTGCCCCAAAAGATATAGTCAGTCAAGACACAGAAAGCCGAATGGCACCATTAATCACCAGATTAATCATCATTGATCACCAATCTCTAATTGAAGGTCACGAGACCCTTCTACAGGCCCAGCCTGCAGTCTGTCCCAGGCCCCAGTGCCTGTGTCCAAGGTCCAGCCCATGCTCTTCTCTGCTGAGTTCATTTGCTTTCTCCACTCTTGGAGCAGCAGGACACAGGCGCTGGGGCCCAGCGCAGTCGCAGGCAGGGCCTGGGCTCCCTGCCAGGCAGCAACAGCATCACAGGAAGGACGTGCTCCCAACCCAGGGGTGATGAGCAGTACAGTGCGATTTCAGCCGGCGACCGTCCCACCATGGGGAGACAGGTTTACCTGCATCAAGCACTTTTCAATTATCCAGGCATGGCAGACGCTTTCTAACATGTGGCTCAAGAGAGACATGGGCTCAGAGCAAGCAACATAAATGCATGCCTATGTTAGCCTCATATGGAAATATGCAGGTGCCTGTAACCCAGCACTCGGGAGCAGGGGCAGAAGGACCGCATGAGTTCCTGGGTTGCACAGTGAGACCCTGTCTCAAAAAATAAACAAAAGCATATGAAAAAGTTTCGAACTAATCATTCTTTTGATGCAGGAAAGAGAATGGATTCACAGAGCAGGGAGCTTTCAGATGCTAAACACTACTTCGGAAAGGAGGAGAAGCCCCGGCTGCCCAGGACAAGGGCACTGACCAGGAGGAGGAGCAAATGCGCCTAGTGCAGCACCTGTGTGCCTCCGGCCAGCAGGAAAAGAGCTGAGTTTAGGGCACAGGCAAAAAGCCTCTGAGACAGTAGCAGCAGACAAGATCCTCGGCCCCAACTGGCTCCTCCTTGGGCTCCTTGCAAATGGGGTTTCGGGGTTCACAGTCACGGCCATGCCTCGCACCTCTCCACTCAGGGAAGGGACACCAGCGATGGAAAGCAGAGCAGAGCACTGGCCTGCACCCCAGCTTTGTTGGTGTATATTGCCTATAACTTCTCACTCAGTCTAAATTCTACTTTTAGAATTTAACGTACACTAAGTAATCTCACCTTCCTTTTTTTTCACAGTGGAAATACTTTTTGCTATTTAGGAGGAGCAGAAAGGGAAAGGAACAGGTTAATTCCTTAACCAAACCCTCAGGTTTTACTAAGCAAAGAAAACGTGGTCAGCTTTTGTGTTTTTGGTAGTACTGAGGATTGAACAGGGCCTTTGCACTGCCCTCTTTTAAATTTTGAAACAGGGTCTTGATAAGTTGGCCAGGGTGGGCTCCAACCCAAAGTCCTGCCTCAACCTCCCTATGCTGGGATTTCAGACAGGCGCCACCACAACCAGCTCACTGCATCTTAGCTGCATCGAGGCCATGTGGAGAGAGCAGCCATCCCATGTGGCCAGGGTCAGCTCTGATGCTGGTCACAGGTGACAGCAGGGTGTCCTTGGGTTTCTTTCCCCTCCTTAACCTATGGCTGCCTTTTTCGTTTTGTTTTTAAACCAAGAATCAGATTACTTTGCATATTACTTAATGGCTTGCTCTTTTCACCTAATCATCTCCACTTTTCCGAGTTAGGAAAATTTCATCTTCGTCTTCATTCCCCAGTTGCAGCTTCCCTCCTAGCCACTTCGGTGACCCAGGACCCGCCCCGCGCCTGGCTGCTCCATGCCTCCTCCTTCAGGGTCACACAGCCTGCCCCCCAGGACTTGGATTTGTTGTTGCTGACACAGGTCTACACTGCCCTGAATTCTGTGTCAAACACGGGCCAGAGAGCAGGAAGGAGAAGCTCTGAGGTCCCCCATCCTGGCCACATTTGGTCTCTCCTGGAATCATGCACTGTCCTCAGTGAGGGTCACTGTCCCAGAGCTCCCGGGGAAACACTAAGAAGTAACTGGCCCCATGGGACAAACTGTCACTGGCGGTTTGAGGTTCCGAGGTCCCCTTGCTGCTAGCAGAGTCCAAGGCTGCAACACCGACACTGGGTCCCGATCTGGGAGCCGCAGGGCAGGAGTCCTGCAGGACAGCGGACAGACAGCGAATTCGGGTCCAGTTCCACCTACCCTGCAGGCCACAAGAACGGACGGAGTCGACCCTGCCTCTGTCCCACCCGGCAGGCACTGTGCCTGCTCCCTGGGCTCAAGGGACGCAGAGGAGGAGAAGCCTATGGCAGGGCAGAGCCCACGGCACCTCAGAGCCTACCCGGAAACCAGAAAGCAGCCCAGCCAGGTGTCCAGAGATGGCCCAGGTGAGCCAAGCTGCCTGAGATTGCCATCCTCCCTGAGGCTCGGGGACAATGCAGACACGGGGAACATCAGCCAAGGCGGTGCAGCTGAGCCAAGGGCCAGGAGGTGGCAATGGAAACCACTCTCTTCCTACTCCACGACCGCAGCGTGATGGCGCCCCCTGACGTCCTGCAGGGTCTTCTCCGGGCCAGTTATTATGTTAAAAATGACTCCAGGCTGTAAAGAAAGTATTTCAGCTCAACTTCCTCAGGCCGAGGGGCTCTCCGCTCTTCCTGTTCGAACTACACACTGCTGCTGTTCATGCTGAGCTAACAGCAGTTCCCTTGTGCTGGCCTCCAAAACTCTCAGGCCGGTTTTGAGAACTCAAAACAAATTTTTTTCCCATAGAATGGCTAAAGAACAGCAACAAAAAAACCAAAATGAGGGAAGGGTGCTCGGGTTCCCATGCCCATCCACAAAAGCTCATTGAGTTGCTGGATGACTCGGACACCCCCCCCCCGCAGTGCAGCTGATATGGTTGAGTCTGAAGTGGCCCATGAAGGGTATTGGTTCAAGGCTGGGTCCCCAGGGCCGAGATGTTTGGAGGGGACTCTCAGGAAGGGACGAGGGGGCCCCTGACCTTGGCCATGCATTCACCTGTTCACAGTCTCATAATTCTATCCATGCACGTTTGCAGTCCACACTGAGCACACTCGTGGTGGGGAGCTGGTCTATGTGCGTGCTGCACCTCAGTCCTTTTCACCTGTCCTTCCCACTCCTCCATTCCGAGGTCCCCTTCCCGTCTTCAAAAGACCCCCTCCTGCTTCTGATTATCCACGCTTTATTTGGCTCTTTCATTTACTTATACTTGATATTTAAGCTTGTGTGTCCGATTCATTTCACTTAGCATTATGGTCTCCAGGTGCATCCATTTTCCTACAGAAGACTCTTTAAGTTTAACCTTCTTTACGGTGAGTAGTACTCCATTGTATGCAGATGCCACAGTTCCTTTATGCACTCATTTGCTGATGGACATTCAGGCCCGTTCCAGGATTTAGCTCTCGTTTGTGCGGGTGTTCGTGGGCCAATGTTTGTGATGTCATTAACTCCCTCGGGAAGACCCCTGAAGGAGGTGCAGCTGATGGATGTATAACTTGGTGGTTGCAGGTGGCACTCAGGGTGGAGCCTGGCTGAGGAGTGTGGGTCCTGGGGTGTGTCCGTGATGCTGACCCTCAGCCCTTCCCCTCTGGCTCCCTTGCCCTCCACCTCCTGTCTGCCACACCTCAAGCAGCTCCTCCACTGCCAGCCCCTCTGCCACACTGCCCTGCCTCAGGGCCAGCCGACTATGGACTAGAACACGACCCCAAATAAACCTCACTTCCTTTAAGTTGAGGGTTCTTATTATTTATTTATTTTGGTGTTTTGAGACAGGGTCTTGCTATGTAGCCCAGCCTGGCCTCGGACTCAGTGATCCTCCTGGCTCAGCCTCCCCGGTGCTGGATTATAGCACCACCACACCCAGCTCTGATCCAATTCTACCAAATCAGAACCCACCCTGGTGAGTGAACAAGGGATACTCACTTGTGCATGCTCTCCACTCCTGTGACAATCATGATGCAGTAGGAAATCCCACTTTGTACGAGAAAATGTAAGGCATACCTACAGAAAGCACAGATATTGTTAGAAGTCACAGACATCAAATTTAAATAAGTTAGGCTAAAAAGTACTCAAATACAACCTAAAATATTCCCAGATATAAAATAAGGAATAAAAGGAGCCAGGCATGGTGGCATATGCCTGCAATCCCAGCACTTGGGTGGCTGAGGCAGGAAGATCTCTGAGTTCAAGGCCACCCTGAATTACACAGTGAGATGCTGTCTCAAAAAACCTAAAACAGGGCTGGGGATTTAGCTCATCAGTTTCACCGACTGCTGCGCAAGCGCAAGGACCCGAGTTTAATCCCCAGTACCAAAAAACCAAAAAAAAAACAAACCACAAAACAGAAATTAAAACCCTAAACCCTAAATAAAACTCTGGGAACACCCTAGAGAGGGATTCCAGATGCAGGACATAGCCCTAGGAGGGCTGGGAAAGTGAAGCCAATCTGGCGCCCCAGCACTCCCCGTCACCTAGCAACAGAAGGCACGTGGGTTATGGGCTGGGGATCACAGCTTTCTTCATAACTCTCAGCAAGGGTGAAACAAAGGTGTGACAAATGCGGTTTCAGCAGTCCTGAGGAGAAGAGTTACTTTCCCCAAACTAACTTCGGCACTTCCAGCCAGCTGTGGGCCCTGCTCTACCCTCTTGGTGGCAGCACTCAGCGAGCAACAGGGAGGGCTGAGTTTCTAACTGACCAGAGAGGAGGGTCCCCAATCCTTTCTCAAGTCAAATGAACTTCCTGCATAAACCTTTTCCTTAACTTGCTGAGAGACATCTCTGAGACAGTCTCAGCTTACACGCCCCAGTGCTTTTAATGTCCTAATGCAGAATCATTAAGGAGAAAATTAATTTATTCATTCATGTCACAACATTTGGGCAAAGATGATCAGGATCTCTGGGATTAAAATCAATCTAAACCTCCCTGAGATTATGCACATATGTGAGAGTCTTTCTCTCCCTCCCTCCCTCCCTCTCCACTCAATTTTCTTTCTACTTTCCTGGCATAAAAAATTTACAATAGAAATTTCAAATCATTGTGTAAACTGTAAACTATTCATGAGGATCTTAACCTATGATTATAATTACTTTCTAACTTAATCATTATGGAAAAATAGACACTTCCCCTGGGGAAAAGGAATCTGACATCTCCAACCCATTTTTCCATTGATCTATTATACATAAGGAGTGGGCCACAGGTCTAGCCAGGAAGAAATGACTTCCCCCAGGGCAGGGCAGGACAGCTGCCTCCCCCAGCCCTGACACACACACACACACACACACACGCACGCACGCACACACGCACACATGAGGTACTCTGCTGGCCCACAGTGCTGCTGTAATAAGAGGGCCAGGAGGTGCCAGAGAGGCCACACATGATGGAAGCAGAGGGAGTTAAAAAAAAAAAATTGAAGCCAGATGTGATGGCCTATGGCTGTAATCCCAGCACTCAGGAGGCTGAGGCAGGAGGACTGCTGCGAGTTCAAGGCCAGCCTGAACTATACAGCAAGACCCTGTCTCAAAAAGAGAAAAAAGCCCTGATGAAAATATACTTTCAAAATTAATTTTCCACTTCCTATTTATTGCCAGGGCTAAAAATTCACTAGACTTGATATGAATGTGTCGAAGGGAATGGTAGATACTTTTAGGCGCTTTTAAAATTGAGAGAATTCATTAAAAGTATTTATCTTAAACAAGAAAAAAATGTTTCAGTACTCAGGGAATTTTTCTTTTTTCTTTTCTGAGTAACTGCTAGGGCCGGGAGACAAGGACGCTCTGGATGCTCACAGGCGCTTCTCCCCACCCCAGGGCGCCCCAGTGGCTTCATGGCCAGCTCCAGTGGCCTTGGCCCCCATGGGGGCCACACCACAGCCACACCCTGATTGTACTTCACCGGGAAGCTGGCTCCCCGCCTCCCCAGTGGGCACAAGTGCCCGCCCCCCAGGCCCTCCCTAGTGATCCAGGCACCAGAAAAGCAGAGTGGCCACTTCAGCCCCCAACTGCAACTGATAAGGTAAAAGTCAGGTAGGAAGCGTGAAGGTGCCCACTTACCCTCGGCTGCTCCCTCATGGGAGGGCAGGGCGAGGTGTTCCGTGGTCACTGACAATAAAACACTGCTCTGCCCCAACTTCCACTTACTTTCAGACAACACATTTTACTTGGAATCCAAACAACAATAAAGGCAGGTACAAGGTTAGTTCTTACAGGAGAGACCACACGTTAAGTTCTGATTGTTCAGCTCGTCCTTCCTGAAGGCCTCTTTTGGTCAGTGCTGGGGCTTGAACCCAGGGCCTTGGGCTTGCTAGGCAAGCCCTGCACCATTGCACTGTAGCCGGCACTGGTGACCACTTCCTGGAAACCTCTGTACTGGACACCGGAAGGGCACCAGCCACAGAGACAACAAGAAGCAGGCTCCTCCGTGCTCTGGGACAGACACTGGCAACGAGAAGGATCCCAGAGACTGCCCGTGGGGATCCCCAGGGCATGATTAACGGCCAGCACCCAAGTTAGAGCCTTCTAGACTGTGGATTAGAGACATTCATCCGGCAAAGCCCAAGCAAATATTCCCAAGTCTGGAAAACTCGAAACTGGAAACACATCTGATCCAAGCTCCTCAAGTCTGCACTGTGTGTGTGTTTGCCCGGCCCTGGGACAGAGGAGGAGTTAGGAAGGAAGAAATAACAGGTCTCCCGGCACAGAGCAGCCTGGGAAGGGCACCCCTGGATCCAGAGCTGCCTGACCTCGGAGTCACATACGACTATAATGTGAGAAAGATATTTAAATAAAGAAGGTACAATTATAAGTTACCTCTCCATTAAAACAAACTTGCAGGAGATAGTTTAAGAGAAGATTGAAACCAAATAGAAGTCGATAACATTTGCCAAGCATGGTGGCACACAGCTACAATCCCAGGTCTTGGGAGGTTGAAGTAGGAAGATCACCACTAGTTAAGAGGCCAGCCTGGGCTACACAGAGAGTTCAAGGCTAGTCTAAACTACAGAGCAAGGCCCTGTCTAAAAAACCAAAAGAAGAAGAAGAAGCAGCAGCACTGGTGTAGGGCTGGGCAGTGACTCAGTGAGACAGCGCTTGCCTCGTCCGCGAGGCCCCGGCTTGATCCCCAGCACTGCAGAAAGAAACAGCGTGTGTCCCAGCCCTCCTCAGAGATCAGATACCACCAAGGCACACAGAGGCCTTATCAGAGCCCCACAGGCTCCCGCCCTCCAATTGAAGCTGCCAGGGCGGAGCTCTTCCCTCCAGGTCCTCCACTAAGAATGAACCAAACCCTTTCTTTCTTTACTAATGGGAGAATCTAAAGAATGATAAAACACTTTTATCCATGGCCTTTGCCAGACTCTTAACCGATACTTACATACGGAAAGAAAATAAAACCTGGGCCCGGGATGCAGCTCAGTGGCACAGGGCCTGCCTCGCAAGCGCAAGGTTCTGAGTTCGTTCCCCAGTACCAGGGAAAAAAATCGCCAAACCAGCACACAAAGGTCAACCACCTACCCAAAAACTCCATTTAAAATAAAATCTTTTATGTCTTGGCAATCAAGATTTGCAAAATAGGTGCAAAGAACTCAGGGCAGGCTAAAATGTCTTTACATATCCTTCTTTTATCTGTCCTTTTTCATAAATTTTAAATAAATTCCTCCCTAGATGCTGAGGGAAGTGGAAGTAAAAAGAACTGAGATGTGTGGACCAACTCCCCCATGGGTGTGATCTTCCTGTGCTGCAAACACGGACTCATAAAAATGAACACTAATAATAAACAAGTGAATCACCTCTAAGACCAAACCAGAGAGCCCCTCTCCCATCCTGTTTTAGTATTAAAAGTAAATATTTTAAAATTGGCCTTGAGCAATAAGTAAATTGAAGAATAAAACGCTACATAATATATCTTTCTACACACTCAGTTCTCAAATATATCCAAATAAGTCTTCATTTAAACATGTCCAAAATGATTACTTACCATCCAAAGCAAAAAAATGCAAGATAAAGGCCCAGAAGGGTGGCAACTACATGTCTTATAAAAGAGCTAGTTTTGCTGGAATGTAGATAAGTCCGGAACCAAATGGCAGCGAACAAGGCAAACAGCTGACACACTACAAAGTTGACCTGTAAAGAAAGATTAAAACTGGGTATTAGCAACAGGCGTGAACGTTCTCATTTGATGTTACATTTGAATTCTCAGGACACACACACACACACACCCCACTACGGTTACACAAAATTTAGATCTTCCAGTTTCAAAACCAGAGCAGAGGCACAGTAACAGTGGCCAACTCGCCCTGGGCCTGTGCTGCTGCGGCCGGGACAAGTGAAGAGCCCAGAGGGGCATGGGGGTGGGGGGGCAAAGCAGCAATGGAAGCCTCTGGCACCCTGGGTTAGGTAGGGAAGCCTGTCTGAAGGGACAGAGGACGCCCCTCGCAGGGACGCACAGGGCAGGGCCAGCCTCAGGCCTTTCTCCCGCACTGTGAGAGGTACTGCAAGGAATCCCCACACAAGCAAATATACACTGGACAGGTTAGTGTTCTTGATATCAGTAACGAAACACATCTACTTAGCTTCGTATAGCTCAGGAACTTTCAAATACCTTGATGCCTTCTTTCAAGTATCTCTTAATTTAACAAAAATTTAGAGCAGCTGTGATGGAAAACACATAAGAAATCCAAAAATGGTGAGTCCCAGCACCAGCCCAGGGTAATGTGTTTTCTTTCTTTCTCCATCTCCGCCCCACCCCTCCCTTTTTCTTATTTTTATTTGCCCAGGGTAATTTAGAACCTAACAACCACCACCACCACAAAAGCCATGCAGAAGAAAGTTCGGTCAAGTGTGGCCCTCTGGAAGTGTGATGTGAGTGCTCTGGACCTCACAGGACCGCCGGAGGGCAAGGTCACAAAACAGGTGACAGCGGCCTGCAGCGGGAGCAGTGGTTCCACCCTGCAGGTTTCTGTCAGCACCCAGGAGCTGCTCTCCTGCCCCCCCCCCCCCGCCCCGTCTCTGCCTGCACCTGGACAGCAAGCCGTCAGGGCTCTGACTCAGAGGGCCTCCTGGAGTCTCTGTGACCATCCACTCTCAACATCGGCACCTGTCAGGTCGAGAAGAGAGAGCTCGCCTCACTCCAGATCCTGAATCCAAACCTCTGCTGACCAAAAGTCTATTTAAAAAAAATGGAGCCCTTCTACACTGTTGGTGGGAATGTAAACGACGGCACCACACATCCCAAAGAAGACCTGCCCGGAAAATAAGCCCTAGCAGGATTTTTCAGGATGCTCCGAATGTAAGCCCTACCCCAAAATAAGCCCCAGGTAAGATCGACAGAGACACTGTGTATGCAACATACCACGGCTGTATTGAACTATAAAGTAATAATATTAGTATATAATTAACTGTATATAATTAAGTGTAAATATTGACACTAATACTTGAAATAAATGATAATATAAATTATAATTAAGAACTGTAAATGCCCAGGTGGCGCCTCTGGATGACTCTAAACGCCTGTGTGAACAGCGGAGCTCGAGCCTCACTGCCGAGTGACCCATCGGAGCCCAGACGACAAACGAGTAATGTCACACCGACAACTGACAGATGCCCCTGTGTCTATGTGAGTCTTCAGGGTCCAGTATGCTGTGTGTTGTATTAGACCCATTTAAGCACTTGTGTGAAATAAAGAAACATTTTCTGAATTTTGATGCCTGGAATTTTTCAGTTTTTGTGTGGACCATCATTTTTTTTTTTGGTACTGGGGATCAAACTGGGGACTTTGCGCTTGTGAGGCAGGCAGTGGAACCACTGAGCTAAATCCCCGGCCCTGGACCATCATTCTTAACTGTCATCATTTTTGCTGTCACTCCTGTCGCATATGCCTTCAAATAACACTTGATTTAATGGAAACTCTATGAAGCCAGCCTACAAGAGGTCATGACTTGGGTGAAGAGTTTGTAGGATGAAATCCCTGATGGCTGTGTTGCCGGTGCACCCCACGCAAGACAGGAGGTGCCCATCTAAGGAGAGCTCTGCTGCTGGACACAAGAGACTGGGGCCAGCGGTTCTACAGGAGATGCAGTCGCAAGAAACTAGGATGGAACTCGGGGTTTGGAGAGCTATGATGATGCTCTAGAAGATGACATGAGTGCATCGAATAAATGTAGACTCTTATATATGAAAACACGTAGATTGTCGCAAGTGAAAAAATAAGACATCCTCTGAAAATAAGCCCTATTGCATCTATTGGAGCAAAATTTAAGACCCAGTCTAATTTTGGGGGAAATACAGTGTTAAAGTATTTTGAATACACTCGTTGAATAAAATATATTTTGAACATTCATTTCACCTGTTCCTTTTAATTTTGGACATTAGTATATCTCATCTACTGTTTCAAAATTTTTCTCCCTTTCATGAAAGAAACATAGAAACTGAAACAAGCTCCACGCCAGTTTGTTAATGATCTCTCCATTGGAGCTAGGCCTTCTATCACACACCAGTAACTAACTTGTAGAACCACTTAAATATCAAGACAGCTCAAAACTATTAAAAAAAAAAAAAAAACTTATTACCATCCTCAACAAATCGATAAAAGCAGCCCTAGCTGGGTGTAGCACAGGCCTGTAATCCGGCACACAGGGAGGCTGAGGCAGGAGGATGGCAGATTCACATATTATCTGGGCAATTTATTGAGACCCTGTTTCAAAAGTAAAGATAAAATCTGAGGTAAGAAGGGCTGAGGACACAGCTCGGTGGTGGGCAGCTTGGGTTTGATCCCCAGTAATGTAAAAAGCATAAATAAGATAACCTTAAAAGCAGCCCCCGAATCAGTGCTTCTCCCAAATCTCTACCAGCGGAATGCAGAATGCAGAGCTTCGACCTGGTAATGCAAGGGGACTTCGGGCGAGCTCTCCTCTCCCTCCAGGTGACCAGCCGGGCCTGCAGACCCCAGGAGGGGAGGGGCGTGGAAGGGGCAGGTGGCAGCCAAGGCCAGAGGTCATGAGCACTCACGGCCCTGCCCACACTCGCTCAGCCTCCGGCCACGCTCCTTCCTTCTGTGGAGGCAGGCTGCATAATAATCACCGGGACACTAGTCAGAAACAGACTCCTGGGCCCTCAGTGCCCGGAATATTTCATTCCTCACTTCTGACATAGGGCCTTTGAAAAACTTCCTCGGGGCAAAACTCACATGCAGCTCTTAGGCAAACAAGCGTTCCAGCAATCCACACACTCTGCCACAGAGCACTGCTGACAGACTGACCTCAGAGTCAAGCAGGGTCTTTGGGACTCAAAGGCAAAAAGTGGAACCATGATAAAATCCTTATGAAGCTGGGCATGGCAATGCATGCCTGTAATCCCAGCACTCTGGGAGGCTGAGGCAGGAGGATGCAAGTTCGAGCACAGCCTAGACTACTTAGCAACTTAGTGAGACCCTGTCTCAAAATAAAAAATAAAAAATGGGATGGGGATGGAGCTCGGGTCCTGGGTTCAATCCCCAGTACTGCAAATAAATAAATAAATAAATAAATCATTATGAGAAAGTAAACAAAAGTTAAACTCAAATAAGACACCATCACACAGCATGCCTGTAAGACTGCCAAAATTTTCAAGTCTGAACACATCAAGTGTAGCCTACAGTGGTGAGCCATAGGGTCCTCGTTCCTGGCCACAGATACTTTAGAGGACTGCTGTGGTTTCCTTCTAGAACTAGGACGCTCATCTCCATGGCACAGAACGCAGCGCACAATGCCATTCAAAAAAACTGTGAGCATCTCCAGGCCCACTGAGGGGAATACAAAGAACATCGAAGTTCCCAAAGCAGCGATAAGCCTTCTTGGCTGGGGACGTTATAAAACCAGGAAACGAAATGACCTTGATCACTGCCGAGGTCCCTGGAGCGATCATCTCCGAAGGCATCGGATGAGCAGCAACAGGGAGACTCAGGGCCCTCGAGGGCGGGAATGTGCTGTCCGCCCACAGTGGTCACCAAGAAAGTGACCTTCTAAGGCTCTTACACTGTATCAGTTGCTGTAATAAAAATCCTGCCTCGAGCCACGTGGAGGGGTCTTTCAAGGAACTGACCCTACTTGTCTTCTAGGGTACAAAACAGGTCCCGGTCCCAGCAGGTAACCCCCAAACCTGAAGGCCAATAATCCTCTTTCCTACCACAAGCCAGTCACTGAGGAAACCCTGTGGCGGACTCCGCTTCCAGGCGCCTCTTCGCCTCTGCCCAGTTCATTTGGACACCAGTGCAGCACAAAAGTAAAGAAAGACAGGGAGGTCTGGCACTCAACACAGCAATTTCTCAAGTCAAAAGTATCCATCCAGGGCTGGGGATTTAGCTCAGTGGTTCCGCCACCTGTCTTGCAGGTACAAGGACCCAAGTTCGATCCCCAGTACCAAAAAAAAAAAAAGTATACATCCAGAGTTTTCTTAAAGTCACCACGAGCCCCTCTAGTACCTAGACTTTAGAAACAGAACTGCTTAGGAACTTATTACATGCTCAAAATGTTAAAAGCCATTAAGAAGATGCCAAAAAAAAAAGTTCTAAGTATAGTGCTCGCTTCGGCAGCACATATACTAAAAAAGTTCTAAATATAAATGGAAAAAAAAGACGGAGTGAACAAGAAGTTTACCTTACTTAAATACTTTCACTGAGACACCGGGTAAGAGGAGTGATTCTTACTTCAAATGCAACCCTTTGTAAAAAAGCTGGCAACAAAACATTAGATGCAGTCCTCATCCAGTAATGGGTTTTCAATGTTCAAACAAAAGCCAAGAATTATATAATGTCTCCTTGGCCACGCTATCAAAACAACCCTTAATGAACTCTTTCCTCTTCTTCATAAAAATTCATTATTTGGCCCAGGCTGGCTTTGAACTCCAGGCGATCCTCCTGCCTCAGCCTCCGTTGTGCTGGGATCACAGGCATGCACCACCACACCGGGCTGGCTTACACATTCCTACTTCCAAGTCCAACATGCTACAAAGCCTACCCCACGAAGTGCGCCTTCCACACCCCTGCTTCCCACAGCCCGCGGCCCCTCCCTTCCCCATGCTCTGCCCGCTGCTCCGGCAGAGCACTTCAGGTGGTATCTTCCTTGATTTTGCCTTGTCACATCAGAGCTGCTCTCGAGTGTGTCCCAAATGAGGTCACTGTCCCACGTCCCCCTGAGCCTCAGCTGCCCAGGCCGCAGCACACACATGACCGCTCTCGGCCCTGCTCTGGGCCTCCACGCACTCTGCAGGGCTTTGTGACAGGGACACCGAACCTGCTCATCCCCTTCCTTCTGCTCCGCTGCCCGAGTCCTCGATCTTGCACGCTACTCTCCCTTTATGCTAGGGGTGCTCGTGTGAGAAACCGGACGCTGTGCAAGCTCACCCATGAGTTTCCTCCCGTAGCACGCTGGGCACACTTGAGGCGCATCCACTTTCTGCAAGCACCTCAGTTTGCCCTTCTTCCTGGCAGAGCAGCGAGGACCCCACAGCTGGGGTGTGGAAGACCTGGCCAGCACCGCCTCAGCCAGGTGACCAAGCCCAGGAGCAGCCAGGCCGGTCACACTTGATGGAGGAAGTGACACTCGGCGCCCCTGCTGCCCGGACCAATGGCAGGAAAGACACCGCTGAGCCGCCCACCTCGGGGACATCCTGCTCAGCTCCCTGGGCCAGCAGGGTCTCCGTCCTGCCTAACCTAATGGGCCCTACAGAGCGGGGGGGGGGGGGGGCGCAGACAGGCAGGGCCTGCGGTACAGTGAGGACACTCCTGAGCCCTGCAAGGTCAGGTGGCCTGGACTTCAGGACACGCATGGGGCTGGGCTGTGGAGACACGGGGGCCGCCCTGGTGCCTCACCACCCCAGCTCCGGGCACCGGGACAGCCGCGTCTGCAGACTGGAAGGCAAAGCCAGGGCCCAGAGACCAACAGTGAGCCAGGACCAGCCACCAGCTCTGCTCTGCCGAACATGCAGTCCCCACTCTCCCCACCAGCGCTCTGGCTGTCTGTAAACTCCAGAACTAGGCCAAGACAGAGAGCAGCGGGCCCGCAGGGTCACGAGTGTGAGCACAGGCAGCCACATAGCAGGCGTGCGCAAGACCAGAACACAGGGAGACGTCAACCCATCAGAAGTTCACGGTTTAAATGCCACTGGTTTGGTAGGATATCTAGATCTAACCACACTCCTGCCAGGCTCAGCCCACCACCCAGCACTGGCTCCTGCTCGCTCTGTGGACCATGCTCACCTCCACGAGGCTTAAAGAACATGGGCTGCACAGGGCAAGCGTTTGCCAAGCCCATCAGACCAAAGCTCTGAACACTGTTCCACAGTGTTAAACTTCAAGTCGGGTGTGGTGGTGCACGCCTGTAACCTCAGCATTCTGGAGGCTGAGACAGGAGGATCGCTGGGAGTTTAAGGTCAGCTGGGGCCACATAATGAGAACTTGTATCCAAAAATATTAAATTTTAACAATTTTTTAAAAAATATGTGATTGCCAAAATGAGAACTCTGGCCAGGCATGGTGGTGCATGCCTGTAGGGTCAGCACTTGGGAGGCTGAGGCAGGATCGCCATGAGTTCGAGGCCAGCCTGAACCACATAACAAGACCCTTGAACTTAGTATCTCAAAACAGCAACATTTCTTTTGTCCTTAAATCTTCCATTTGGGGGAGTTCAATAGGGACAGCTCCTGGGCACCCTACTTGGGATCGGCCAGAGCCTGGCTTGGTCATTCACGTGTCCGTCAGGAGAGGCGGTCTCATCTGAGACCTCACCCAGGAGTGTGGGACCAAACACCGTATGTGGCTCCCTCACAAGGGAATCCAGGCATTCTGGGAACAAGAGAGACAGGAACACAGCCACATTCAGATGGAGGTTGTATCCTTTTATTTTTTTATTATTATTTCTGGTTTGTTTGTTTTTTTAAAACAGGGTCTCATGATCTAGCCTTGCACTCACTATGTAGCCCAACCTGGCCTCAATCTCATGATGATCTTCCCGCCTCAGCCTCCTGAGGAAAGCTGTATCCTTTGAATGACCTGGCCTCAGAGGTGAGCCAACATCACTTCCAACACCGTTCTGTTTCCTGGAGCAGCCCTGACCTGTCCAGCTTTAAGGAGAAGGATATGAATTCCACCTCTTGTTAGGAGAGCACAAGGGACTGGAAATACTGCTAGGACCATTTTTTTGGAGAATACAACACACACGGGTTGCAAAGAAAAGTTGGGAGAAGCCTCCCAAACACATGGCTAGCATGACAGAATTCACTCAAAAGTCCAATACCGAAGCAACAGTGAGTTCCGGGGTAGGAGGGACAGAAAGGGGAGGGAGAGAGAGAATATATCAAAGAAATAATTCCAGACCTAAGTCTCTGCACTGAAAGAATTTCCCAAGGATCCACACAGACAGAATAATGTGAGATTTAATATCAGAGATAAACAGAAGACCCTAAGAATCTTTAAGAAATAAAAATCAGCAAGAGAACTATTCCAGCATTGCAGGGCCTTGGGTTATAAGAGAAGACTACTGTTCACTTAAAGTTCAGGAAGGTATTTGCAGATACTTAAACTGAAAATGATCAGGACGTTTCCTCTTCTGACTGAGTGCTGGGATTACAGGCATGAACCACCATGCCCGGCCCACGGGGTTTCTAGCAACAGTACCTAGTTACAGCAGTTTCCTTACACGCACAACCAGGTGAGACAAAGTGGCGCACACCTTGCCTCTATCCTTGGATCCACATTTGACTGTTTCTCTTCTCGGGTAAGGGTAATTCACAAACGTGAATACCGAACTCCTTTCACTAAAAAGTAATGACAAAGCGGAGAAATCAGGGTCAGCGGAGACAGTGAAGTCCTTTGGGACAGGCCCTCTCTGGAGTGCAAGCGAAGCACACTGGAGCGGGGACAGCCCCGGGGCTCTCCAGCTCCTCTCAGGGGCGCCCTCGGAGACAGCATCCTGTGTCCCGAGCGCGGTTCCACGCACACCGTCCCGCATGCAGTTCACGGTGACCAGGCAGGGGTCACCTGCCGGCTGGCTTCCAGATGAGGGTGATGCCGCCAGCGGAGGCCTCCCAAGCCCGGGGCAGCACTCCTGTGTTGGACACACTGGGGTCTGATTAGCTTTCTCAGAGCGAAGTGCATTTGTCCCATGAGGGGCCAGGGAGTGGGCACAGCAGGACCTGGGCTCTGGCCACCTCCCCACTACTCTGAGACTGGAGCTCTGCGCTGGGTCCAGGCCTGTGTGTACCGGCAGTCACGCCCCAGACGACCGACCACTCAGACTAGGATGGAGTCGGAAGACACTGGCGAGTGACTGCCACCACCGGGCCAAGGGCGCTGGGGTCTTGGATGTCGCTGCGCAGGCCTCGTCACGCTGGCGCACTGGCAGCCCTGCTGTGACCAGGCCTAGGCCAGCACTGATGCCTGCAGTGGGCTGTCACTCCATGTCGTGTGCACCCCAGTGAATACAAACATACTGCAAAGCATGTTGCGCTTCTGAGTCGGCATGTAGTAACAGTCTCACTTTGCCTTTATAAATTACTTACTCTAGGACACAGTGTGGAACCTTTAAAAACTGATAGTGAAGCTAGGCGTAGTGGCACACCCAGCTATAATCCCAGGTCTCTGCAGGAGACTGAGGCAGGAGGATCTCCACAAGTTCAAGGCCAGCCTGAACTACACAGTGAGACCTTGTCTCAAAAAACAACACAAAGAAACAAAAAACAAAATAAAACCTGATAATGTTAGCAGGAAATAGAAAAGGATATTATTGCCTTTTTTAAAGTAGTGTGGGGAGCACAAGATTCTACCCCTCTCCCCGGCATTGGGGATTGAACTCAGGACCTTGTGCTTGCCAGACAGGCACAGTGCTTCTGAGCCACATCCCTGGCCCTGCATAAGATTTTAATAATCATTGTTTTTATTCTGGGAGAAAATAAACTTTTTAAACTTTATATTTTTTATTAGTGCATGTTTGTCATACATATTGATCACATTCATTACAGGGAATTTGTACCTGTATATAAAACATCTTAATTCTTTTTTTTCCCCATTCCCTTTCTCCTCCCTTCAGTTCTTCTGCTCCCCATTTATAAAAGCTTTGTTTCCTTTTTTCCCTTCTATTCTCTTTTTGGGAGAAAATAAATTTCTAAAGAATTAATTTTAGTCAAAGAAACAGATTTGATTTGATTTGATTTTAGGGGTAGTGGGCATTGAACTCAAGACCTTTGCATTGAGCTACATCCCCACTCCTTTTTATTTTTTATTTGAGACAAGGTCTAGCTGAGTTGAACCCACTCTGGGTTCAAACTTAGAATCCTCCTGCCTCAGCTTCCCAGAGTGCTGGAATTACTCATAAGAGTATGACACCCCAACCAGCAGAGAAACAGATTTTTAAAACGTTTTTTTTCTGAGTAGTTTTCTGTCTTTTAAGCTTGCTATTTTAAGCTAGCTGTGGTAGCACATGCCTGTAATTCTAGCACTTAGGAGGCTGAGACAGGAGGATCACTTAAGTTCAAAGCCAGCCTGAACTGCACAGCAAGACCCTGTCTCAAAATAAATAAATTTTAAATTCAGTTATTTCATAATATTCTTATTTGTAAAATTTTTAGTTTAAACAAAAAAAAGCTTTAAGAATTGTATTTAATTTTTATTTTCAGGTAAGTCATGAAAATGGCCTTTTTTTAGTGAAAATGCTTTCTTTGCAAATTTTATATATCCCAGCATTAAAACCAAAACAATTAGCTCAGCCATCTCAATTTCAGAAGGAGAAAATAATGCTAATACCATGTATAATAAGAAACATGGTTGGGTGCAGTGGTGCAGGCTTGTAATCCAGTACTCAAGAGGCTGAGGTAGGAGGGTTGTTGTCAGCCTGGGCTACACAGCGAGAACCTATTTCAAAAACACAGGAAAGAAAGAAAGAGAGAGAGAAAGAGAGAAAGAGGGAAAGAGAAAGGAAAAAAAGAGAGAGGCAGGGAGACGGGGAGAGAGGGAGAGAGAGAGAGAAAAAGAAAGAGAGAGAGAAAGAAGGAAGGAAGGGAAAGAAAGGGAAGGGAAAGGAAAGGAAGAAAGAAAGAGGGAGGGTGGGTGGGAGGGAGAGAGGGAGGGAAGGAAGGGACAGATTGGTTTATCTGCTAGCAAAGCCTGTGCTCCCCGCCTGACCACTGGCCTTACTGCCCCTCTCCTTCATTTTACTCCCGACCTCCCATTTAGCAAATCTGGAGTTAGGGACAAAATAAGGAAAAGTCATTTTATACATTTTTGCTACTTTCTAGAGGTCCCTCCTTTCGATAAAATACAAAAAGGAGAACAATTCAGGCAAGCCCTCTGGCCCTCTCTGGTCAGCCTTGTCTTTGCTGAAATGGCCCAGATGTCCTGTGTCTTTAATATCCCAAGGAGGATTTCTTAATCTACAAGTGTTTCCTACCCAGGAATTTCCCTAAAAAGAATAGAGATTCCTTTATTGTCCTGTGGAGTAAAACTCTGAGTCTATGCCAAAAGCCTTCCAGGGACTTCATATTTCTCCATTAATTATATTCCCTTCTCCTTATTTAAAAAAAACAACAACTGTGCTTGGTGGTTTTTTTGGTTGTTTTTATTTTTTTGAGATGGGATCTGGTTGCCCAAGCTGCTCCTTAGCCACCTCAGCCTCCTATCCTTAGAAATAAATCCACCCGCCCCCAATCCATATGAAAATTTTTAACAAACAATCTAGGCATGGTGGCACATGCCTATATTCCCAGCACTCTGGGAGGCTGAGGCAGGAGGATCACAAATTTAAGCCCAGCCTGGGCAACACAGCAACGTAATGAGTCTCCGAAAAAAAAAAAAAAAAAAAAGAGCGGGCTGGGGACACAGAGCAGTGCAAAGGCACTGAGTTCAATCCTCAGAGCTGCAAAATCAGATAGATAAATAAATAACCAACACACTATTCAGCAATGCCGAGAATCCCACTGCTCAGTTCTGATGATGCATCACTGTGGCTCACGCACAGCAATGCCAAGTTGTTATGCGGCTTCACAATATTTTCCAAGCCACCAGGAGAATGCAGCCTGGGGACCATGGCACCAGCACCAGGACCCTTCCTCATCTCAGATACTAGTCGCCTTGCTGTCCCCGCCCACACCTCGGGATCCGCTCAGACCCCACACATCCCTGTCACTTCTATTCTTGGGACAGTGCTCAAGGGAACAGCTGTCAGCCCTGTATTAGGAGTGGTGAGCACTCAGAACAAAGCACGCTGCAGATTACACGTCAGCCCGAACAGAGCCTGAGAGTCACTGCACAATAAACCACTCTGGCCCCCAATCAAAATTCCTGGCACCGGAGACCCCGAACGTGGGCAAGGCTTTTAGACCCTCAGGACCTCTCCAAGCAGCCCTGGCTCCCCACACTCGAGCTTCCTTCATCTAACCCCACACCCTGTGCAGTAAGTAGCCTTAATAACGCAGGCAAGTCTGTGCTTAGAGCCGGGGCTGCAAAAATAGCAGCATGCAAGTCCAGCCTCACACTGTGTGGGGTCAGCTCTCGGGGTCAGGTCCAAGTGTGACCACCTCCAAATGGAAACAACCGGTCAGATTGTTGTCTGAACTTGAGACATTTTCTGGCCAACTTAACAATGAAATAACTACAAGATGAAAAATAAGAAAAGCATCTTCAGCTGGGTGTGGTGGCACTTGCCTGTGATTCCAGCGCTTGCTCGGGAGGCTGAGGCAGGAGCATCCCAGTGAGTTCAAGGTCAGCCTAAACCACACAGCAGAGCCTGTCTCAAACAAACAAACAAATGAAAGAAATGCATCCGCAGCTGTTGTTTGGCAGAGCTCCTGAGTCTTCTGCAGGGGTGCTTGCTCTGCTCCAGTCCTAGTCTGGCTGTCAAGGTTCGAAGTCTCAGAGCTGAGCAGTGTGCTTTCAACCAAGCACTGTTCAGCAGCCTGCAAATAGCAGCGTGGCTCCTGGGAGATGCAGACTCAAAGAGAAAACCTGAGATTTTTTGTAAAATCTGAAAAGTCACATTTGGATGTATTAAAAATCCCAATTTATTTACTTAATTTTTTTGGTACCGGGGATTGAACTCAGGACCTTGCGTTTGCAAGGCAGCTGTGGTGCCACTGAGCTACATCCCCAGCCCTAAAAATCCCAATTTCTGACCAAGAAATGGAGGGTGGAGAAGGGGAGATAAAGAGAACAAGATGTGTTGTGTATATGGATCAACGCCCCATGGCGAGTGCGATCTGCAAACAGAAATTAAAATAAAACGCCGATCTCCAGTCTCCGCTGAGGATTCAGCCCTGGCTGCACTAGCCAAGCCCTTCCCAGCCTTCAGAGCAGGTGGGAGCTGGCTTCATACCCAAGACCCACTTCCCATCCTGCGTGCTGTGTGTTCCCCCTGCTGCCCTGTCTTGAAGCCTGGGAGGGAGGACGCTGCATCAGCAACCCCCATGACCTGCCAGCCAGGCAGTGCCCACTATAAACAGACATCCATGGTTTACTGGTGACGCTTATCATTAGTCTCAGGAAGATTGTTTTTTCTTCCTGTTTTTGGTGTTTTGAGACAGGGTCTTGCTATGTAGTCCAGGCGGGTTTTGAAATCACTATGGGGCACAGGCTGGCCTCAAAGTCAGGGTGATTACAGGCATGTGCCACCATGCTTAGCTAGTCTTGGGCAAGTCCCTAAGAGCTGACTTCTGGAACTTCACTGCACATCTACACATCTGTCTTGAAAGTTAACACTTAAATCAGATGCGATCTATTTAATCGGTATTTACTGAACACTCAGTAGACTGGTGGCTTTGCAGAAGGCAGCGCCCCTCCACCCAGAGTCCACAGGATAGACTTCACCCAAACTTCCTTCCTGTGTGGATCGAAGTTGTGCCTATAATTTACTCTCAAAGAGAAAATTAAAGCAGTCAGAAGTTTTGTTTGTTTGCATAAGCACCGAGCTATTTATTTTAATATACATGTGACTGAACAACTTAAATATACACAAAAATACATGTAATCCAACACCTCTAACCTCTCCAAACAGCCAGTCTGCCGGATGTGGTGGCATACACCTGTCATCCCAGCACAGGTTCGAGGCCAGCTGGGCCCACAGTGAGTTCAAGGCCAGCCTGAACTGTACAGCGAGACTGTCGTACAAAAACAAGAATGAGCATTACAGACCAGCCAGTCCGGCACAGAAAAGCTCCAAGAGATGAAAACACCCCATGGGGGTGTGAAGCAAATGGGGAGTCCCCAAGCCAGGCTGGCTGGCTGGAGGCCTGTGACCGGGCCTAGCCCACTGGGACGAGGCTCACCTGCGCCTGTGTGCTGGCCTGCGGTCAAGACAGTCAGGCCGAAGCCGAGTGCCAGGCTCGCCCCAGCTGGAGGGGGGCGGAAGCCCTCAAGGCCCACAGGGGCATAGCAGGATGCTGACACTGCCCATGCAGTCAGGGAGGCGGCTTCTGTCTGGACAAAGCCTCCGGGCCCAGCCAGCAGACCTTCAGCTGAGACGATCACGTGCCTTGCTCACATCATCTTCATCTCTCAGGAAATCAGTCCCCGCCCCCAGTCCACCCAGCACCCATGAAGGCGACAGGGTCAGCAGTGGACTCTGGGCCAGGCTTCTCCCCCACGGACGTTTGCCACGTGGTCCCTTGCCAGAGGCACACGCCCGCCGCAAAAGGGGGCCGCGGGGCCACGGGGGGCTCCCGACCAGCAAAGTGGGTCTCCCAGGCCCCCAGTCCCAGCCTGATTCCCGTCCTGGAGGGTGTGGGTGGCAGAAGCAAAGGGAGGTGGCCAGGAGGACCCCAGCCTCTCTGGCTCCCCAGGGGACTCATCCCCTCCATCTGGCTGACTCCTTGAGGCCCCCTGGTTCTAAGATCAACAACCACAGAGCTGGGTGCAGCAGCACACTTGTAATCCCTGCACTCCGGAGGCTGAGGCAGGACTGTGAGTGCCTGGGAGAGTTCAATGCCAGCCACAGCCCGGCCCGGCCTTTGAGTACACCGTCTCCACCACGCCACCCCAGCCCAGCACAGACCTGCTGCGTACCCCACCTTGGAGATGAGCCCTGCGCTTCCAGGAGGGCACCTTGCCAGGGCACCCAGCGACCAGACTGGGGCAACGCTGTGTCCCTCAGTGTGGCTTCCTGCAAACACTCTACACCGGGGACACCCCGAGGGATCCAAAGGGGCAGGTCCCAAGGAGTCTAAGCTCAGGAAGGGGATGCAGAGCAAGCAGAACAGCATAGGCTTGAGAGCCCAGCCTGGCCAACTTAATGAGACCAACTCAAAATAAGAAATAAAAAGGGGAGGGGATACAGCTCAGGGTGAAGGCCCTGGGTTCAGGTACCCAGGACTGTAAGCAAATTAAATAAATAAATAAGGGGTCCCAAGTTCTCAGCCCACCTCAAATGTGCACAGCCTGAGGCTGAAGCCTTACACACACTTGGACTAGGTGTCTGTCCCAGGCACACACATATCACACTAGCAAGAGGCCCAAACTAGGAGGCCAGGAATGGGAGAGGAGAGGGAGCATCTTAGAAAGCTCTCTGGGGAGGCGCAGGCTCTGGCCGAGAACTGAACAAGTTGCGAGGCACAGAGGGCTCCAGGTTCCAGCACAGGGGATGCGGGACTGAGCAGGGGACATGCAGGTTGGCCGAAGCTGCAGGTGACACGCCCACACCAGGTGCAGCCTGCACACCTGTGTGCACAAAACCAGTGCCATGAGGGGCACGACGCCCCCACCCCCTACCATGTTTCCCCAGGGAGCTTGGGAAGCAGGGGCCCCACAGGGCTGGCACGGGGCAGTAGGAAGCATCCCAAGTCTAGACTGGCAGCATTCTCCACACGTGGGGGAGCTGTCGCAAAAGCAGAGGGCAGCATTCGGTGAGAGGAGGGTATGATGCAGCTGGAACACATTCTGCTTTGGCTGCATTTCCCTGAATCCCGTGACGCTGCAAGGTGCTGCCAGGTTACACATTAGGGGTGTGATCGAAACACAGTCAGTGTTCACATTTAAAATTTTTATTTCAGTAAAAGACCACTGTCATGAATTCCATCAAAGTCCTCCCCTTGCTTTGAACACCCTCATCCCATCGTCCTGGCCACTTTCTGCAGCAGCTCTGGAGTCCTCTTTCCTGAGGGTCTTTAGCTGCGCTGTCCTGGCTGTCTTGAGGTCCTGAATGGATTCAAAACGTGTCCCTTTTGTGGTCATTTAGACCTTGGGGAAAAGCCAGGGGTCACATGGTGCCAGATCCAGTGACTAAGGTGGATGAGGACACAGCATCCTGTCTTTATGAGGTGCCTTTCTGCTGGATGGCTCTCAGCAGCAGTGTTCACCTTATTTTTGATCACACCTAATAAAGACCCTCAGAAAAGAGGACTCTAGAGCTGTCGCAGAAAATGGCAGAGAGGATGGGATGAGTGTGTTCAAAACAAGGGGAATATTTTGAAGGACATTCGTGGCCATGCATCTTTCACTGTAATTTGATTTTAATTTAAACACACATTGTATATTTTGATTATACATTGTATTTTGTTAAATGTAAACATTTTTAAAAAATCATCTTTTGGGGCCAGGGATTTAGCTTAGTGGTCCCACTGCCTGCCTCGAAAGCACAAGGTCCTGAGTTCGATCCCAAGTACCGGAAAAAAAAAAAAATCACCTTTTTTCTGTGGTGCTGGGGAATTAAACCCTGGGCTTCACATGTGCTAGGCAAGCACTTTGGCTCGAGCTACCTCCCCAGCCCTGTCACATTTTTGTAACCTTTAATAAGATGAAGACCTGAAGTATTTGGCCCAGGTC
This sequence comes from Heterocephalus glaber, assembly GCF_053883595.1. Lineage (NCBI taxonomy): Eukaryota > Metazoa > Chordata > Mammalia > Rodentia > Bathyergidae > Heterocephalus > Heterocephalus glaber. Next base: position 9,652,025 of record NW_028258435.1, read on the forward strand.
AGGCATGATGGTGGTGGGTGGCCAGGCAGTGAGGAGAAGCTCCGGCAGAACGCAGGCTTCCTGGCCCTCACCCAGAAACTGGAATGTGTGTTTTTCATAACCACCCCAAGGGTTGGTTTTTTTTTGAGACTAGGTCTCATTATGTAGCCCAGGTCGGCATGGAGCTCTCGGTGACCCTCCTGCCTCAGCCTCCCGAGTGCTGGGATCACAGATGTGTGCCACCATACCAGGCTACGCTGTTCTTTTAAATGTTTGACAGAGGAGAGAGAAGAGGAAAGTGCACGAGGGGCTGATGAGATGACTGCTGCCTGTGTCACGAGGTACAGAAACAAGGGTGCTATCTGCCCTCACTGAGATCACACAGCCCGAAGAGAATCAGATACCCCCACCTACTCTGCTCTCCTCTGTGCCCTGAGCAGGAGACACAGACAGAGGGCAGGCAGGTGCTGCCCTGGCACCAGGTCCCTGCAGCCATCGGTCCCTGCCATCTGGGGCTCCGTGCAGTTGACAGCAGGTGACTGTCCTGGGCCCTGCTGGTCTCCCCAAACTACCCCTGTCTCGGAGAGTGGCCCTTCATGGCTCCATCATCACCCGGTGCGATCTGTCTCCTACCAGCACCACAACAGAGGCCGAAACACCAGGCACACAGCACACGCTGGGAGGGCCAGACCGGGGTGCCCCGGCGGAGGCAGAGGCGTGGCACAGATGAGACTGGGAAAGACCCGGCTTGCAGGTGTGGCGGACAGGGAGGGAAGAAGGGCTGGATTTCAGCCTCCTCATGCTGGCACTGCCCACCAGTTCCAGGCCAGCCCGGGCTGCACAGTGAGTTCAAGGCCAGCCTGAATTACACAGTGACACCCTGACTCAAACAAACAAACAAACAAACAAAATAGGCTGATCTGGAACACCTACACATTCCTTGTTCCACTTCAGTACTCGCTTGGGAGTCTTAAAACCTCCCCTAGCAGCAATGTATAACAACATAATTATGCCCAGTAATATCTAATATTCTGACATCTTCTAGACTACACATCTATTCCTCTCTCTCTCTCTCTCTCTCTCTCTCTCTCTCTCTCTGTGTGTGTCTTTCTTTCTCTCTCTTTTTTGGCTGTACTGGGGATTGAACCCAGGGCCTTCATTCACACTGAGCTACATCCCCAGCCCATTTTTAAATTTTTTGTCTTGGGATCAGGTTTCACTAAACTACTAAGTTGCTCAGGCTGAGCTCTAACTTGCATCTTCCTGCCTCAGCCCCCTGATTATGGGCATGCACAACCACGCCTGGCTACATATCTAAGCTCTCACTTCATCCAAGTCCTTACTCAAAACTGACTCTCCATGTTCCTTTAAAAGTTCCTGCCTAGGAAACATCATCCCTGAAATAAAGTCGCCAGGAAAGCAAGACCTAGAAGGAGAGGAAACATCAGAGGCTGGATCTTTCCTATCTGAAAGTATCACCAAACCTTGCTTGACTCTAGATTTTATATTTTTATTTAAATTTAAGGCCTACTGATCTCCGCTGGGTGTGGTGGCACATGCCTGTGATCCCAGCACACAGGAGGTTGAGGCAGGAGGATCACCAAGAGTTCCAGGCCAGCTTGGGCTCCATAGTGAGTTTAAGGCCAGCATAGACAGACCCTGCCTCATTACAAAACCAAACAAACAAAAGAAAAAGAGAATAACTAAATGAATTTAAGGCCTACTGAATAATGCTCTGGCTACCTCAAGGTCACTAGGAAACTCTGGGTGAAGAGTATACCCCCAGCCTCTGCCGGCTGACCCTCGGGGGACCGTCTAATGCCCCCACACCATCAAGTTCTGCCATCTCCTAATCCCACTCACTCTAGTTTTTAAAAAGAAAGTTATTTTTATTGCCTTAAAGCCCTTTCTTCCTGACATCAAACGACTGCTTTTATAATTCCCTAAATTTTCAAAACATTGTTAATTAGCACATACCAAATTAACATACTAACAAGTGATATTTTTTACACTTTCATTTCCGGATTCATCTTTTTCCTGTTGAATCACACTATTCGATTACAACCAGTTCTTAGGTTTTCTCTTAACTTGACTCAATTATTTACAAGTTATAAGTTTTCTGGTTTGCTTGATTTAAAGATAGCAGCTAAATGACCACTCATCACGTTTTACAGCCCGAGTTTTTCATCTTTCTAAAGCAGCATCCATAAAAAGGTTCTCTGGAGCTTCAAAGAAATTGTTTCTTATGACTATGAAAAAGTAAGGCTTGTGTGTCACTAACCCCACAATCTTAAGACTTCCTTAGAGCAGAGGAAGCAACACAAAGCACTTTACAAATGGCCACACAAGCATATGGCTGTACACAGCTATAGAAATTTACAACAATCACAAGGCAGGTGTGGTAGGCACGCCTCTAAGCCCAGCACTCAGGAGGCTGAGGCAGGAGTGTCACTACAAATTTGAGGCTGGCCTGAGCTACACAGTGAGACTCTGTCTCAAAACAAACAAACAAACAAACAAACCAAAAACCAAATTTAGGGTAGTTCCAGCAAAATGAAAATTGTCCAAGACACTACATTAAGACCTGCAGCAAATAAAACAGGAAAGTCAAAAGGATTTCAAGTTCTGTCAACTTCCCCTGATTCTCCTACTTATTTCAAATACAGAAAAGAACTTTCTCTAGATTGCTGAGATATGTAAATTAGTTCACTAACATTAAATCAATTTTGAATGATAGGCATTATATAAATGCCCAGAGATCAGCCTATAAAAAATTTCACCATAGTAGGGAGGGGCAGAAAGAGAAAGTAGGGTAAGAAGGAAACATAACCTGTTTCCCTACAAGAAATGTGAAAGCCTAAGCCTGTGTCTCCTTTGCTTCTCATTAGCAAGAAAATTTTTCAACAGACCCCATCCCCCAGTGGCCACACACTGGCAGCAACCTATTTAAGCTGGAGGTGTAATACATTCAAAGGTCAGAGCTGCTCTGCAGTTTGGAAAGCGGTGAGTCCTCTAGGGGCTGAGAAGCCCCCAGATCCTTAGGTCCTGATCAACTTCCTAATACACAGAGAGGCCCATTTCATGAAACACGGGAGTAATTGTTACCACTGGAGCTTCAACCTACTTACACGAAACACGTTGTGGGGTAGGTCCTCCACTATTATCCAAGAGTCACCCCTGAACTCTGAGCATGGAAGACATTGGCACAGCAGGCACAAGTCTTTTAAAATACTCTTTCAGCACACTCGGGTCTATTTTATTTAAAACAGTAAAGCACAGAAGAGTTAATAAGCTATGAATTGTAAATATGTTCCCACGTCCTTTCCACGGAGCGCAGTGTGGACACCGAGGAATCCTGCATCCTAAGCAAAGTCCCCGAAGACTACAGAGTCCAGCTAAGACAGTGGCCACTGTCCCTACACACAGGCAGAATTTGCACCCCAGGTGTACCTTCCACAAGGCTAAGCCCAACTGTCAAAGTCAATTCCCTCCAGCCTGGGGTAAGGGCAGCTACCTCCACAGCCTGGCAACAGCTTCCCTGAAGCCTCACTCTGGACAAAACACTTGCAAACTTTCTTTTCGGAGTAACAATGGCGCTGCTTTCCCATCCCCGGCCACCCTGAGGCCCACTAAGCAATCAGACTCGAGTGGCCTCACTGAGATTCTCCCCCCACCACCGGCGGTATCAAATGCTTTCTGATGGGGACGGGGCAGGGGGCAGCGTGGCAGCTCCCGTCCACATAGGGCAACTTCAGGGGCCCCACATCCTGGGATCATGAACTCCCCTCCACTTTTCCTCCTCAGCTCTGCCCCCTCCCCGGTCTCTTGGGGATACCAACTGTCCCCCCGTGCGGCACCTCCGCAGCCCCTCGAACGCGTCTCTGGGACCCTTGACCCCAGGCCCGCAGCTCTCCTGGGCATCGGGGAGCGTCCGTCCGACCCCGTCGCGGGGCAGGACAGCACGCCCGCGCGCACGTCGGTTCCGGGCGGTCGCCGGCGCCGCCCAATGGACACGGGGCGCCGCGGGGACAATGCCAGGCTCGCGCCCCCGGAGCCGGCGTCCCGCACGGCCGCCCAGCCCCCACCCGCCCGGGCGGTGGCCCCGAGGCCGGCAGGGCTGTCGCGCCGCAGCGCCGGGCAGTACCTGGTCGATGGGCAGCTGCACGGCGTTGCTGAGCGGCTGCAGCAGGGTGGAGCCCGTGGTGCTCGAGGTGGCCATGGCGCTCGCGCTGCGCCCGGCGACGCGAGGATGGGGATGCAGCGGCGCGCCCGCCCCTGGGCCGCCCGCGGTCGGAGCTCGGCGCGGGGCGGGGCGGGGCGGGGGCGGGGCGGATCTGACCCCGCCCCCCGCTCCTCCCCCGCGGCTGCCCCCGCCCCTCGACTTCCAGCAGCTTCCAGCGCCCCCTCCCCACCTCGCGCGCCCACGCGCCAGACAGCACTGCGGCCCAATCACGGAGCGGCGCCCCGATATCCACAGCCAATCGGAGGCCGCCGGCTGCGCCGAGCCCCGCCCCCATGCCGAAGACCCGAGCGAGGGGCCGAAGCGCGGCCCCACGCGTCTCTTACTGTCCGAACCCGGCCGGGCAGGCTCGCTCCCGGGCGGGGACGGGGACGGGAATGGGGATGGGGACACGCCCCCTCGCCCCGAGTGTCCCTCCGCTCCGAGGACGCGCACGACCAAGGGGCGCGGGCGGGGGCGCAGCGAGGGGCTGGGGGCGGGGCCGGGCCGGGCCGAGCGCCGGAGCGCCGCGGACCCGAAGGCGGCCAGCGGAGTCCCTTTGTCTGCTCTCGCTGAGCGCAGCCCAAACTCAGCGCGCTCTCGGCCGCTCCGGGCGGGCCAGAGGTCTGGGGAGCCCCCCCCCGCCGGGGAGGGGCCAGGGTCCTGGGTGTGACCAGCTGTGCGCCTGCAGGTCCTGCGCCACTGGACCATTTCGGGGTCTCGATTCCGGGTCCACGCCGCACACCCTCGGGGGCAGGCTGGGGGCGTTCTGAGAGCAGTTGGCATCTGGGTGCCCCAACTTAGCAAAGTGAAACCTTTCGCGCCCCAAAGAGAAATGCGGGCGGGGGCGGGATACCCAGAAAGCTCATCATCACTGAGGGGGGTGGGGTGGGGAGAAACTAGTAATATTGTCTGAGAGTTTAACTTCTTGCTTTAATAATGTTTTCGATGCTGCTTTAAAGGTAGAGAAACTTTCTTGTTTTGTTTTGAGACAGGGTCTTCCTGTGTAGTCCAGGCTGGCCTTGAACTCAAGGTGATCCTCCTGCCTCAGTCTCCCGAGTGATGGGATTACACACATGCATACAGCACTACTCCCAGTTTAGAATAGGTTACTTAGTCCTCAGTAATAACCTGAGCTAAGTACTGTGCCCAGCCTGTGTATGAGAATTTGACTTAGAAAAAAATTGCCTGACCTGAGCAAGAGCTAGGTAACAGGGCAGAAATCGAAGTAATGCACTCCCAGATCTGATCCCTCAAATGCTAGGCCCTCCTCCTCACACCCCAGGCAGAAGGCTGCTAGGTGCCTTTATTTGATGAGCACTTGAGAGTGAATAATAGAGAGAAACCCATGAGCCCCACTAAATCAAGCTATGGTTAATCCCAACACTAGGGAGCCTGAGGCAGGAGGATTGTCACAAGTGTGAGAACAGCCTGAACTACATAGTGAGACCCTGTCTCAAAAAACCAAAATAAATAAATCAGGCCATGGATTTCAGCAGTCTCTTGGAAAACCAAGTTGCACTAACCAGTACAATGCCTTCCTGCCTAACACCCTTGAATCAGTCATTTTAATCCTAGTCTGATAGTTTCTCAGCCCACACGGAATACAGCATGAAAGGAAACATCGAAAACCAGATTTTCCTTCTGCCTGGGATAACAGGCCAGCCAGAGCTATAACCAGCTAGGGGCAAAGCTGTTCCATAAGCAGCTTATTAAAATAAATGATCCAAATAATCTTGACCTCTATTGATACAACCTTCAGAAGAAAGAAAACTTTCTTTTCTCCCCTTTGGGGAAGTGAAGAGGAAGCGCCCAGGTAGTGGAGATTACAAGCGGAAGGAGAAATTAACCTACCTTTTAAAAGAGGAAAAGTAGGTGTTGGGGACAGACTGCAGCCTACAACTTGAGTGAGAACAAACACTCTAAGCAGGAGTTTCCTTCCATGGAACTTTCATGTTGCCAGGACTAACAGAACATGGGCTCTGGGGTGACCCAGGGACAAGATCTACTTCCCCATCAGAAGAGGGAGGGCCTTAGCCATCTGAGAACTTTGTTGTGCCAGGGCTGGAAGGGTATAGGTAACACATGTAGTAATTAAAGTTACATTAAATTTTTTAAAAATTTAAACATTGTATAGTAGTGATAGCCAAGATGCTGGCATCTCACAGCTCTCAGTGTTTAGCTGTCTTTGCCACTTAGCTGCAAGACTGGGCAAATTACTGAGCCTTTCTGAGCCTCAGTTTCTTCCTGTTTAGAAGTGAATCTCAGGAGCTGGGCGTGGTCCCCACAGCTCTCCCCCTGGCACTCAAGAGGCTGAGGCAGGAGGATCACTGCAAGTTCAAGGCCAGGCTGGACTAAATAACAAAAAATATAGAAGAGAAAGGAAAACAAAAGTGTTACATCTGGATTTAAGTGTTAGGCATTGTGTACATGTATCAAAACCCGGGGTTGGACACTGTAATGTGTACACTTTGCCAATTGTACCCTACCTTGGAACGCATCTTTATGCCCCTCCTGAGGACCGGGCTCTCGAGGCCTCCTTGCTGTTAGGTGGGGACCAGAGGGAAAAGACTTGAGCTGACAATAGTAGACTCCTCCTGCCCTATAAAAGCCACTCCTATATTCTTAATCCTCACAGTATTTACTGAGTCCTTATTATGTCTGAGGAACTGTGTGGGGTGCTGTAAAGAATAATGATGACTGCAGTGGAAAGAAGAAACAGTCACAGGCACAAGGCAGAGAAGAGGGCATTGCAAAACCACACCAAGTAAGTTTTAGGTTTGGTTTTGTTTTTGTTTTGCTTTGCTTTTGGTGGTACTGGAGATTGAACCTGGGGCCTTTGAACTGAGCTGCATCCCAGTCCCTTTTTAAATTTGGAGATCAATCTTACAAAATCGCTAAGTTCCCATTGCTAGGTTGGATCTTGGGATCCTCCCAGGGATTACAAGTGTGTGCCACAGGCCTAGCTAAGATTTCTTTTTTTAATGTTAAAATCAAAAGAAAACACTCTTGGGCCAGGAACTTAGTTCAGTGGCACCGCCCCCGTCTCGAAAGCACAAGGTCCTGAGTTAAATCCCTGGTACAAAAAAAAAAAAAAGAAAACATTCTTCCTGGAGAAGAAAGAAACTTGGTTGGAAGCCAAAAGGCCTGAATTTTACTTCTGACTGTTGCACCAGATAGCTGTGAATTTTAGAAACCTGCTTGACTTCCCTCTGTCCTAAGTTTCCCACTGCTCATGATGGACAGTAGAGCCCATCCTATCTCAGACAGGCGTTGTGACTATGAGGGTGAGATTAAGAGGCTGAATTATTCTAAAAGTGTTTGTATTAGTATTAGAAGTCATAACACGGTAGAAAAGGGGTTTCAATAGAGCAATCAAGTGCCAGGTATGGTGGCAAATGCCTATAATCTCAGCATTCCAGGAGGCTGAGGCAGGAAGACCACTTCGAGTTTGAGGCCAGTCTGGACTACAGAGTGAGACCCTGTCTCAAGAAATAGACCAACCACATTGTTAGTGGAGCTACTAACTTTGAGGTATAAGAGCACTGAGTAATATTGTTGGCAGAGGACAGAGGAGCAGTGTCTTCCTTTTTTTGAGACAGGGTCTTGATGTGCAGTTCAAACCGGCCTTGAACTCACTGTGTAGCCCAGGCTGGCCTTGAACTGTGGTGCTCCTCCTGCCTCAGCCTCCCCAGTGCTGGGATGACAGATGTGCACACCACGCCCAGCTGGAGTAGCAGTGTCTTTCCTGGCTCCTTGGCCTTCACCTGTGAAAATGGCTGTGATAATTAGAGATTGCTACCATGAAATGTCCCCTTCTCCACTTTCTACCTTGGAATAAGCCACTGGAAAGAAACGAATAATCTGCCAAGCAGCTATTATTATGTGAAAACAGCGTGTGTCATGAAATTAGAGGTCTTCGGCAATTATTTTGCCTATTTTATGGCCTGGAAAAATGTAGAAGATGAAGGGCAACGAATCATAACCCTGAACCACACCAGTGAACTGGCTACCGTCGTCTGCCGGGACGCAACGGGACCACGTGCTGGTCAGGAAACCACGGAGCCCAGCAAGGGGAACAGGCCCGACTGTGCCGGAGTTGCTTCCCTCCTGCCTCATCCCCACCTGAGATGTAAACAGGGCATCAGTGGTCCTCCCCTTCCTCTCCCCTAAGTCTGTTGTCCCAGCACTTGGGAGGCTGAGGCAGAAGGATTGCCGCAAGTTCAAGGCCAGCTTGAACGGCATAATGAGACCCTCCCTCAAAAGACAAAAGCAAAACACTGGCCCTTACTTCTCAGTGACCTGCGAAGGTTTGTGACCTGCCTGTGCGTCTCGGGGTGTAGCTCGGTGGCAGATGCCCTGGTTCCAGCCCCAGCACCCCTGCAAGGGAAAACAGAAATCGACGTGTTTGGTGAAAACTTCCATTTTCTTTGTAGATGGGTTTGGTTTTTCACATTTATGCAAATGAGTCCAAGCTCCACGCATGTCGCTGGCCCTCTGTTCTCCTAACACAAATACACAGTCTGTTACCTGCCGGAGGGGAGCCAGGCAGCCGCAGCCTGGTAAGCCTGCGCGAGCACCCTACTCGGACCCTTAGCTTTGGATGGAGCGGAGCCGCCCGCCGTCAACACTTCTGCCTGGGGTGTCAGCCCTGCTCCAGATGGTTCTGCTGATCTGCAGAGTCAGGGAGAGCCCCTTCCCCACTGAGCTGCCCGTCCGCTTTCCGAAGCCAGGGCCGGCCCCAGGCGATGGTTACCTCGCACTCTTCCACGGTGAGCTCCGTAACGTCTGTGTTCCACCCCCCAGAAGCCTGTCTGTCACCTTCAGCAGGCAGCCTTCTCTGTAGGTGACTGGGAAACAGCATCTCTCCAGACCGGGCCGTAGTGGTGCACCCCTGTCGTCCCACCACTCGGGAGGCTGAGTCAGGACGATCGCCTTGAGTTCGAGGCCAGCCTGGGCTACGTAGTGAGACTCTGTCTCAAAAAAAAAAAAAAAAAAAACACAAACCAAAAAAAATAGCATCTTTTAAATTTTTTAATTTTATTAGAACCTGTTTGCAGTTCATGCAGTTTACAAGCATCTCGCTGCGTGGTTACATGTACACACTGCAGCTTGTTTCTTTTGAGTGCCCTCCCCCTCCAATTCCTCTGACCCATTTTTCATTCTTGTTGACAGTATTAATCTTAGCTCCTGTTATGGCACATAGTGTTTACCTTAATTGAGGTTATTAGGTTCCTGCACAGGGCATAACTTTATTCTACTTCTTTCCCCTCCCCTCCTCCCCACCCCTCGTCTTTGTTGCCTTGGACCACTTCTCTCTTGCAAGAGATCCTTCTCCTTGTTCCCTTCCATCCATCCTTTATTATTCTTTGTTTGTACTTTGCCTCATCAACCGGAGATACCATACAGTATTTAAGCTTGTGTCTGGTTTATTGCATTCGACATATTTTCCAGGTGCACCCATTTTCCTACAAATGTCTCAAATGTGTCCTTCTTTATAGCAGAGTAGTATTCCACCATATATAGATACCATGTTCTCTGTATCCAGTCATCAAAACAGGATCTTTTGATGTAGGTATTTTCTGCTTCAGTGGTTCCTCCAATACCCTCTTTTTCTTTCTTTCTTTTTTAAGATCCTGGGCTGTGGTCCACAGATGACAACAACAACGTCAAAGTCCTCAGCGGTGATGAGCCAGGAGCAAGAAGGCTCTCTGCCTGTAGAGTATGTGGTTACCATATCTAACCCAGTTCTCTTGCCAATGAACTCGCTCTGCTGGGCAGCTGAGTCTCTGGGCTCAGCATGAGGCACCTGCTAAAGAATCTCTCATCAGATAGAGCTGGTTTCGATTTCACTGGGCTATCTTTTAATTTATTTTCCATTTGGAAGCAGTAGTTATTTGGGTTTTTGTATGTAAATTCTCATCTGGCCTAAAATACTATCTATCACAGGGCACTCATTTTACAACTATACAACATTAAAGAGAAAGGGAACCTATCAAGAAAGAGATACCAGATGTTCCCGAGGAAGTTTAAACCAATTGGATTTCTAAATTTATGTGTAAGAACTTGCCGCTTCCAAAGTGAGGAAATAGATCAGGTGAATAGACTAGACCACCAAAGGAGACCTGTATTCCATTCTTCATTTGAAATATTGACCCTAGCTGGGAGTACTGGTACACACCTATAATCCTAGCACTCTGGAGGCTGAGGCAGGAGGATTGCTGCAGGCTCAAGGCCAGCCTGGGCTACAACATGTGTCCAAGCCCAGGCTGAACTATGTAGTGAGACTCTGTTCCAAAAAACAAATGAAAAAGAGAGAGCATTCACTGATTTTGTAAAATCTTGGTCTACTTCCCATAAAAATATTAATAGGATTTTATGTTTACAGAAATCAATAGCATGACAACTAGTTTAAAATTTTTTCCTCCTGTTGAATCCTGCCATAGATGGTGGTAAGTTTCATTATTTTGTTTTTAGCTATCAGTGTCTATTCCGAGTCTTTATGGCATACATAGTAGGAAAAGGACTTAAAACAGTCACTTTTATAAGGATGTCATAGGTAAGAAGTAAGAAAACAAATGCATGGTTTGTAATTTTGAGTATAAGTTCGTGACACACTTAAGATTCTTGCTCTGACTGATGATTTTGAACACTCCAGAAACCATTAGACATCACCCTTCGGAAAGTATTTCTCTGGATACTGCCTTCGAGCCCACAGGTATTTATCTCTTTTTGGTTAGCATCCAGCTGGGAGCCAGTGAATGCCCCTACATTATTTTAGGCCAAGGGCCAGGAGCTTGGTCCTATTGTCCAAAGCATCTCTGTTCCTCCTCATGTAAAATATATTCAGCTGTCAGTCCCTGGACACTTCCCCAGGAAAGCACTTAACATCACTCCCTTTGGATTTGTGTCAGTGAGAAATAAATTAAAAGTCTAATGAAATGCACTCGAGTGTGTCAGATCCAACCGAGCCAGCATCATCCCTCAGGCCCGTCTTTAGCAAAGCCACCCTGGATGCTTGCTTCCCAGCCACACTGGGCATAGTGGTGCATGCCTGTCATCCCAGCACTTGGGAGACTGAGGCAGGAGGATCACCAGTTAGAGGCCAGCCTGAGCTGCATAGCAAGACCCAGTCTCAAACAAACAAAAAACAAAGAAAAGAAAATATTCATACCTGAGCCACATAGTGTATTACAGTAACATTTAAATTCCTGTACAACTTTGTGTCTTCCCTGGAGTTAGTAGTTGCCTTTTCATCTTCTCTCAGTTTTCTAGGTAACAATCACAAATTCAAACTCATCTCCAGACCCTAGCACAGAACCCAGAATTGACTACCCACATGGCCACATGTGTGGGGCACCCGTGAGCTCCGTCTTCCCAAGTGGCCAGGCTCGCTGTGCTCTGGTGTGTTCTCTACTGGCCACTATTTCTAAAGTGCTGTAGGAGTCCGCATTTGCTGTGCATGATGATGGCATCCATTGTGGGGACTTGGTCCACGCCCAGAACACATCTGAATAGTTTGTCCCCTTCCCCTCCCACTCCTCCCTGTTCCTTCCACCTCTTGGCCCCTTCCCATTTGTGAAAGCTTGATTGCCGTTTTTCTTTCAATTCTTTTATCTCCCTTCCATTCCTTACCTCCTTCCTTGCCCCGCATCTCTTCATCCCCTTCCCCTTTTTGAAAGACCTTCCTCCCTACTTCCTATTGTCTGTCTTTTATTTTGCTCTTTATTAATATTTTGGGTTTCCCATATACGAGAAACCATGTGACATTTAAGCTTCTGTGTCTTTGTTTATCCTTCTTTATAGCAGAGTAGTACTCCACTGTGTGTAAATACCACATTTTTCTGTATCCAGTCATCTGTTGATGGGCATTGTCTTAGTACTTTTCTCATTGCTGAGACAAAATACTCAATACCCAAAGTTAAGGGAGGAAAAGTTGATTTAGCTCACAGTTTGTAGAGGTTTCAGTCCATAATCAGCTAGCTCCAAGGCAAGGTGGTATATAGAGGAGGATTGCAGAGGACAAACAGTTCATGGCGGCAGACAAGAAGTGGCAAAACAAGCAGAGGACCTTGACAACATCTTTCTGCTCCTTTTATCTTACCCAAGCTACTAGGGCTGGTAGCACTCACACCCCTAATCCTAGTACCCTTGGCCCTAGCACTGAACCATGAATCAGTCTCAGGGCCACACACTCTAGGTCCAGCCCCTTCTGGAAAAGCCCCACCTATAACTGCATGAGGCTTTGGGGGGACATCACAACAGGCATATAGGCCCCTTCCAAGATTTAGTTACTAGATGCTCTTAAGCCGGGGCTTTCCCTTTGGTGTCATGGAGGATCCCTTCTGCTCCTGTACTGGGGTACTGATGTGATGTGGCAGGAACATTACCCAGCCCCACACAGAATGGTCCTAACACCTGCTAACTGGCACTTGTGGTTCTATGGAGCAGAGAGCACACACTTTATCAACTGTAGAGAAAGTGGGTGGGGGGTAGGAGACTTAAATCAACTTACTCCTTGGAAGGATAAATCTCAGATGTTCATAGGGGACAGACATTGTAGGTCTGTAGTATTTACATCTCATGTGTGGGCTAATCAGGGAAAATATGTTCTCAGAGTGTAAGGAAAAGGAAAGGGGACATTACCAGAACCCGGGCACTGGGTCCTAGACTCATGTAAGCCATGACAGCACAAGGCAAATTAATAAATAAAGACAAGAAAGAGACTTAGAGAAGAAGCTGAGCTTTGGGCCTGATCAGTGCTGCTCTGGGCAGCAAAGATGAAGGCACCCCAAGCTTGCCACTATTTATTGGGTTCATAGGGAGCATCAGGTGTCTGGAGGGTGGCAGTAATCCCAAAACCATGAGGATCTTAGGTCGATGAGAATCTTATGTCAATTAGGACAGCAATATGAGCAAAGACATTCTTACAACATCAGGTGGGATGAGTTAAGCTGATAAGGAACTTGTCCCTCCCCAGGTGAGACCTTTTACTGGGTTCTCAAAGACCCAGCATGGCTTCAGCTGATGTAATCCTGCCCTTGAGCATCATGGCATCACAGGACCATTGAGGTCTCAGCTGTGACCACAGGCAAAATGGTGTTATGTTCTGACAGGTCATAGCCGGCCCATAGGCAAGAAACTACACCTGATCATAATTTAATTGTGAAATGATTTTTCCCCATAATTATGTAGAATTTCTCCTGAGAGTAGAGGCCAATGATAACAAGAAAGGAGGCTGAGAGGACCATGTCCTGGGTGAGCTTGCAGGGTGGGCCTGTGGCAGCTAGGACTGCTGCAGGAGGGAGCTGGGCAGGCAGAGCCAACTGCCTATGTCACCAGAGAGGGCATGGGGTGTGCAGCCTGTAACACCCACCAGGGGTGGTCTAGAATTGTAACTGGAATCCCTTCCAATTTAGAATTTTGAAAGATTTGTCTATTTTCTCCTAAGTCCCAAGGATCCTGTGGAGAATGTGCCACTGTAGGGCAGGGCATGTGACTCAGTGGTAAAATCTTCGTGGTGTATGCAAGGCTCTGGGTTCCATCCCCAGCACTGGGGGAAGGAGGGGAGGTGGAGGGGGGAGGGACAGAGGGAGGAGAAGGGGGGATCAAATCCACAAACGCAGAACCTTCAATTCAGGGAAATTCCCTTGTCTCTTGACCATTTTCCCTATTCTGTCTCTGTGGAACTCTTCATTGTAGGGTATTGGACTTCCTGTATTGATTTTAATTTTTGTCTCTATTTTCCTGATCTTTGTCTTTTCTTTTTTTTCTTTTTTCTTTTTTTTTGTCACTGGGGATCGAACTCGAGACCTTGTGCTTGCAAGGCAGGTGCTGGAACCACTGAGCTAAATCCCTGGCCCATTCTTTGTCTTTTCTTTCTAATGACTTTCTCAGCTTCCAACCTTCTCTTGATTTACTTTTTTATCCTTCAAATATTTTCATTAAATTGTTTGAAATATATAAGAATATATATGTGTGTGTATATATATATATGTGTGTATATATATATGTATATATATACATATATATACGTATATTTATTTATTTCCATCATTGAAAATTCCTTTAAAGGCTAAAAGTATCAAAATGAAATAACCATGGCCAGGCATGGTGGCACACACCTGCAGTCCCAGCACTTGGGAGGATGAGGCAGGAGGATTCCCATGTGTTTGAGGCCAGCCTGGGCTACATAGTGAGTTCAAAGCCAGCCTGGACTACATAGCAAGACAATGTCTCCAACAAAAAAAGCAAAGAAAAGAAATAATAATGAATTGTAGTTCACTCACTCATAAAATTCATGTTCTGAGAAAGAAAATTTGTACAATAAAAGAAAACAAAAGAGCAAGCACAGTGAACACACAGAACCCACCCAGCTACACCGATCACCTTCCCATTGTGTGCCTTTTAAACTGAATTCCTAGATAAACCATTGATGAAATATAACTGAGAACCTTAAGAAGCATGAGATCTACCTCATGCTTCTGATTTTCACAATATCAATGTCTTTATTGACTCTAAACATAAAGTGTTTCCAAAGTTAAAACAAAACAACCTTAACTGATATAGCTTGCTAAGCAGGTTTGGCTGAAATAGTGAATTTCAACATAATTATAAGGCAAATTCATCACAACTTATATTAAAACACCACATGTAACAAGGGACTCCAAATAAATATCACTATGAGTAATGTTGACATATATTAAAATATCCTTTGAACCACATCTTTTTTTTTTTTTTTTTGGTACTGGGGATCGAACTCGGGACCTTGGGCTTGTGAGGCAGTCGCCGGAACCACTGAACTAAATCCCCGGCCCATGAACCACATCTTAATGAAAAAAAATGCCCATTAAATCAATTTTAGGCATCCAAAGACTTAACTCCATATCAAAGAGTAGGAATTCATCTATCAGAGAGTCCCCAAATCTATCCCCAAATTAACAGTTACACACTTGTTAAGAATTACAGTTGAGAAAGAGGGGATATAAAGAGAATTAAGATGTGTTATGTGGGTGCACAAACTCCTCAAGATAAATGTAATCAGTACATAGTGCAAACATGGACTCATAAAAATTTTAAAATAAAATTTAAAAAAAGAATTAGAATAAGAGCCAAGCACAATGGCAGCTGCCTATAGTCCTAACTAGTAGGGAGGCTGAGGTGGGAGGATCACTGTGGGTTTGAGATCAGCCTGGGCTACATAGTGAGTCCAAGGCCAGCCTGAACTACACAGCAAGACCCTGTCTCAAAAAAAAAAAAATCAGAAACTTCCGGGAAGATGGTGGAATGGTGAACCGCAGAGAAACAGCCTCTTCAAGATTTAGTGTGCAGATGTGGAATATAGCAATGTGAAGAAGAGAAGAAGGAGGGAAGTGGGTCCCCAGAATCCAGCAAAGATCTGAATCAAGAATTGAAACCCATGGGGAGAGTGAAGAGAGAGACCTCAACACAGAAGAAGGAAGTGGTAAGTGGCACTTTTTTCCTGAACCCTGACTCACAGCGTGGGAGGGACAGCTCAGACCTATAGCCCCACAGTGACTACTGGCAACCTCAGAGGCCTCCGTGGAAAGAAGCACCAGTTGAATGGAGCAGTGGATACAGTGGACTGCAGTGGCTGGTGAGTTATTTGGGTTTAGATGTCCCCCAGGAGAGGGCAATTGGCTGGTAGCCATTTGGAGAGGGGCCAGGTGAGCTCAGAACTGAGAGCAGCCGTAGGCTGGCTCCATCTAGCAGCTCCCAGTGTCAGGGGGAGGCAAAATGGAGTTCAGGTTGGAAGGAGGTCAACGAGCCAAGTTCAAGGTGGCAGGAGGCAAGCAGAGCGTTGCAGGTTGGACAAATCATGCTCCAGCCTCACAGAAACCAACCTGAACTTCAGTGGAACAAACGGTGCAGGCTTTCTGGGATTATCCACTACCCTGTAAATCTATGGCTTCCTTGCTGGGATTAATCAACATGGATCTGGGCTCTGTGTGCCCACTGTGCCTACCAGTGACAGCAGAGACATCCTCTGATGTGGACATTTTTCTTTCTTCTTTCTTTCTTTTTTTTTTGTTTTTTCTTGATTGTTTGTTCTTGTTTTTATGTGAGTGTGAACATTCTTTCTAGCTTTTTTTATTGTTGTTGTTCTGTTCTTGCTTTTATTTCTTTCTTCTCTCTCTCCTGTCTTCTTCACCAGTTTTGCAAAGTTCACATAATCTTCCAATCTTGCTTCTAATCTCTTCCTCTTCTTCTCTTTCTCTTTTTCCCCTTAACCTCATCTAAATATTTTCTCCTGAGGGTAAAATCACCATTTTGAGGGCGTATTTACTGTATACAATTTTTTGGTTCATTTAAGATTCTGTTATATAACCACAAAACTGTTCATTCAGTTAAAGGTGGCAAATTAGTGGTTACCACACTTTGTCATTTTCTAGGGTGTGTTTGATGCTATTGTTATTGCTGATTGTACTACTTTAGCTAAGGTGACATTGTTCTAATCAGTTGTTCTTCCAAGACCGAGATTGTCTAAGGGTCATAAACAATACTATAGGCCAGTGCCAAAGAATCAGGGACTAAGCCAAATAGGCAGCAACTTCTCATCCCTAATAAATTCAAGAAGTAGGATCTTGTAACACCCCCAAAACACAAAAGCCAGCTACATTTGGAAGATATCTCTGAGAAGGAGTAATTTCCTAAGGGTTCTCAATACTAGCAATAAAGCTACCTGCCATAAGCAACTTACAAACATCAACCTAGGAATTAAACTAAAAAAAAAAAAAGAAAATGATAAGATGCTTAAGCAAGATGAAACCCCAGACTTGTTCACCAAAGGCAAACCCAGGGGGCAATGAGGTGGAACAATTCAAAAGCTGACTGCCTGGACTCTCTGGAGTGGTAACAGTGGAAGTAACAAAGTAGATGAATATGACTCTAGAAAAAAATCAAATAAATAATTTCTCAGATAACTTCAGCAATGTTGACCATAATTAAAGGCATGGTTAATAACTCTAGAGCTGATACAGATTAAAAAAAAAAAAAGAGGAGCTTAAAAAAAGTGATGGAAACCATGAGCACCCAGCATAGGAAAGAAGTAGAATCTATGAAACAGATCCAAACAGGTATCTAGGAGACTAAAAAATCCATTGAAAATATATGCAGCAGAATGAGCCACTGTGAAAACAGAGTATCAGATATAGAAGCCAAGATTATGATTAGCAATCATGAAAAAATTTTCTTAAAAGTAGCAAGGGAAAATAAAAACATCAGTCCAACAGCTGCTAGATGATGCAAAAAGGAATAACATAAGTTTGATTGGAGTCAATGAAAAAGCAGGAGATAGCATATACAACATAAAAATCTGTTCACAGATGTAATGGCAGAAAACTTCCCAAGCATGGAAAAAGAACTTGACATACAGATAAATGAGGCATATAGGACTTAGTCATGATCAAAACAAAAAATTTATACCAAGGCAAATAATAGTCAAAATTCCAGAAATTAAACACAAGAACAGAATATTAACACTCAACAAATGCTGGGAGGAATGCAGGGAAAAAGGAACCCTTCCCCACTGTTGGTGGGAGTGTAGACTGGTGCAACCACTGTGGAAATCAGTGTGGAGATTTCTCAAAAAAATAAAACTACAGGTTTCATTTGACCCAGCTAGTCCCCTTCTTAGTAACTTCCCAAGAGAATGAAAAGCATCACACTGGTGATACATGCACACCCATGTTTATAGAGGCACAGTTTGTAAACAGCCTGAATGCCCGTCAATCAATGAGCAGATAAAGAAGATGTGGGGGTTTTTCATACAATGGAGTAGTACTCTGCCATAAATAAGGATGAGCTTGAGCCCATAGTCTTAAGTGAAATAAATCAGACACACATATTTACATACTGCATTGTTTCTCTGTGTGTGTAATAGGTATTGGGAAATGGGAAGAAAATGTTCAAATGGGAAGGGGAAGAAGGTGGGGTGGGGAGGGGAAGGAAGGGAGAAGAAATACAGAAAGAATAGAAGGAAAAATGGAAACAAATACATTAGGAAGGGAAGAAGGGTTGAAGGGAGGGGAGAGGAATGGGAAAAGAAGAAGCAAGACTTATATACAGGTCCAAATTCCCTATGTGAATGTGATCATTATGTATTTCTAAAATGTACCAATAAAAAAAAGGTCAAAAAAAGAAAAATCAGAAGTAGATAATACATTTCTTTCCAAACAGGTACACTTAAGACTTTAAAAACACGAAAATCTGTCTAGACTTTGGCAGGGTTGGTTACCATTGAGCAAGCAGAGCCTGGCCAGGTTTCCACCGGCCGCTCCTGCCCTGCTCCTGTCTGACTGCTCAGCACCCAGTTTGCTCCTGGGCCCCGGGAAGCCGCTGAGGGCACAGGGAGAGCTTTTGCAGTGGGGAGGGAGCCGGTGACTGTGTGTGCGTGTGCATACAAGTGTGTGGTGTGCGTGTGCGCGTGCGGAGGTGAGGCTGGGATCTCCCCTGCTGGCCCCACAGGGACACGGTGGTCATGTGCTCCAGCTGTGCTGGTAAAGGCACAAGGGACAAAGCAAGTCCAGAGAATTTTGGAAAAGCTCCTCAGGCAGTGGCCTGGCTAAGTCACTGAGGGGCCCTGCTGTCTGGGCCACCCTGTCCCAAGGGTCTGGGCACAGGCCTTGGATCTCAGTGGCGCCCCATCTTGCACACAGGCAGGGCGGCCACTCGTCCTCTGTGCCTGCTTCGCCCACTCAGCTGTTGCTCAACAGCAGGGACATTTTCACTTGTGTGTCACTGGGTGTATTCACATTTGGGCAAACACCACAGCATGTGCTGCACCCACCCACACCCGGGCTGGGCAATAGAACTGTGCCCTGGTCCCACGCCCTACAGCATGTTACTGCTTGGAATTTTTCATTTTTGTTTGGTGTTTTGAGACAGGGCCTCACTACACAGTCATGGTGATCCTCCTTCCTCGGCTTCCTGAGCACTGGGACTACGGGTGTGCAGCACCACACCCACAGGGGTCCAGAATGCTTGGGCAGCACACAGCGAACTGGTTTACTTCGTCTTTCCTCAGTCCTCCGCCTGCTCCATTTTGGTGGCACTTCTTCTGTGCTGTGAAGGTCCTGATGGTGACATTGGCCCAAAGCTCTGAGGAAGCTGGCTCCCTGGCCCAAACTCTGGAGTTGTGTGTTCTCTCCTCCTCCTCCTTGCAGTGCTGAATTGCCTTATTGAGCTGTATATTAATACAGTTTAAGTTGGCTGTATATTAATCAGCCCACATCCCATTAACTTCCCTTGTGGGTATCGAAAGGCATTTGACAGGTATTTGGCTGCAGTGATTAAACCAGCCTCTGACTGAGGGTGGGCTGATGTTCATTTCATGATTCTGCATTTCTGCCAAGCGTCCTGGCACGTGCCTTCCTTCCCAGCACTGTAGGAGGCTGAGGCAGGAGGATCGCAAGTTCGAGCCCAGCATCAGGCAACTTAGTGATTTAGTGAGACCCTGTCTCAAGATGAAAAATGAGGAAAGGATTGTAATGTAGCTCAGTGCAAAGGCCCTGGGTTCAATTCCCCACTACCAAAAAGCAAAAATAAAAACTTCATGCAAACAATGCTCGATTAAGGATGGGTTTCTGGTGATCGTGTTGGAACCTGAAGAGATGGAAGGATTTAAAGACCGGGGTCACAAGGTGATAGCAGGGCTTCCCTGCCTGAAGAAATGATGTGTTGGCTGTGATCTGCCTCTGGGTGAGGGTGAATCGGGCCTGGCCGGCAGCTGGAGGAGACTGCGGAGGTACCATGAGGAGAGGGCTTCGGGCTGACCGGGCCTCAGGACAGCGACTCCAAGAAGGCCTGGTTTCTGTTGGGGAAGAAAGGAAGTAAAATGAGTCTGTATTCTGAACTTCAGTCTGTGGTCCATCCCCAGCCCTGTATTTAATTTTAAGACAGGGTCTCGTTAAGTTGCTAAGCTGCCCAGGCTGGGATTGAACTTGTGATCCTCCTGCTTCAGCCTCCCAGTGCACAGAATATCATAAACCACAAATATAACAACAAAAATAAAGCGACCACATGTTAGTGAGGGGAGATGGGGAACGCTGTAAAGAGGAAGCTTTACACCAGGAAAACCTACTGCAAATATGTGCATAGACAGCTCTGAATTTCCTGGGATAGAGACAAAGAAGGAAACATAGCATTCTTGGGCTTTTCACTGCCTTAGAAAGCGAAGTCTTCCAGTTCCCAGGGCAGCGAGTGTGCCCAGGTCTGGAATCGCAGCGTCACCTGTCTAGGGTGCAGATGGAAGGAACCAAGAGCAGACTGGACAGTGCGCTCCCTGGGTGCTGCTTTTTTGTTTACTTGATTTTGGAGACAGGGTCTCGCTATGTAGCCCAGGCTGGCCTCAAACTGGAGGCATCCTCCTGTCTCAGCCTCAGTGCTGGGATGACAGGCATGTGCATCCATGCCCAGTTTAAGGAGTTGGTTTTGGGGACACCCTCTGGCCAGTGTCTTGCTGAAGGCGGCTCTTCTTTTACTCTCCTGACCTGGTCTGGCCACCATCTGCTCACCCAGACACCTTTACACCAGAAGGACTTGGCGAGGGCACCAGGCCCTGGAGCCAGAGGTGCTGTTTGTTCACTCTGTGTGCTTAGTATCTCTTGTGACCATAATGCTGTGTTCCAGGGAATGCACAGGCCTGTCCTGTCCCACGGGGTCAAGTGTACTGCAAGGTTGGCGCCACATCCTTGAAGCCTTTCCCACTCCTTTCAAACCTCAATGACCAATTCCCAGCTCATCAGAAGCCATCACTGCCCCAGAAATAGGAACAGATTTGGGGACCAGTGTGCCCAGCTCCAGCACACCACTGGCTCTGAACCAGCTCTGTGGCTATTTAGGTGTTTTGAGGCTGAGGCAGGAGGATCACTGTGAGTTTGAAGCTAGCCTAGGCTACATAGCCAGTTCCTGTCTCAAAACAAAAAACAAAAAACAAAAACAACAGCATCAAAAAGCAATCTAGATATTCTGAAAGTTCAATAGAGAAAGCTAGATTTAAAGAAAATGAAATTGGTAGAAAACCAAAAAATATGTTCAAAGTAAGATCTAATTTTCAGAAATACTTGACCTAAGTCATCAGTTCCCTGGAGATTTAGGGTTAAGGACTTCCAGCTAAGGTAGAGGCATTTTTACTTATTTATTTGTGTGTGTGGTGTTGGGGATCAAACCCACAGCCTTTACACTAAGCTACATCCCTTGCCCTTTCTTATTTTTTATTTTAAGACAGGGTCCTGCCAAATCACTAAGTTGCCCAGGCAGGGGTTGAACTTGAACTACCTACCGAAACCCTGCCTCAAAAGACAAACTAAAATCCAACACAAGGAAAGACGCTCCCAGATTCTGCCCTCCCCACAGAGGAAAGTGGCATGCTCCCTTTGAACCTTCACCTCCTATAATCAGACCATATTCTGAGGCTCAGACTCCTTGCTGCACCCGGAACCTCACCTGTCTTTTCTTGGTGCAATTCCAAATTGCCAGCAAAGATCTTGCTCATTAACTGCCAAGTGGTTATTTCATCACCAGCTTCTGTGAACAGGAAAGTCCTGCTCCCTGCTCCCTACTCCCTGCTTGGGGTGTATCCACCAGAGCTCCAGGAAGGGTTGGGAACCCCCAGGTGCCTGGGGTTTGAGTATGGAAGGGCCCGAATCCTGGGTGTGGCTACATCTTCCAGTCCATCTTGGGCAGAGTGAGGCGGCCACACTTGGGAGAGAGGCGTGTTTGGGTGTGTGTGAGCAGCCTTCTGCTCACTCAGGAGATAGGACACGCCCGGCAAGGTGAGCCAGTGTTCCTCAATAAGTGAATCACTAGAATCCCTGGTTTTCAGATGAAGATACTTGGAGACACATTACACTACTCCTGAATATTTTGAGAGTTCAGACCATTATACCAAGAAAAATAACTTTAAAACTTGCATAGAAAACTGGTGTTTGGATTGATCCTGTAGGCCAGAAAGCAACATAGCAGATCCGTGCATAGAAGTCCTCTTTGCTAAATTACACAGCCGTGTCCTCCTGCCAAATTGTGTATTGCCAAGTGCTATTGATTCCTTGGGAAGGCTGCTCTGAACTCCAGCCTTCCAGGATTTCCTGTCCACAGAGTACTGGCTTTCTAAGAATGTCTCCCTTCTGTGTGGCCAGGATTTAGAATGTGCGTAAGACTGAAAGACCCAGCAAGATGTCTCTTTGTTACGATATGAACTCTGCCCCAGATACCCGAAAAACCTGTGGAATTTTCTCCTGCAGGAGACATTGGTTTTTTGTTTATTTGGTTGGTTTTTTGAGACAGGGTCTTGCCATGTAGCTCAGGTGATCCTCCTGCCTCAGCCTCCCAAGTACTGGGATCACAGGGGTATGCCATTAAGCCTAGCAGGAAAGGTTGGTTATAGATTTACGGAAGAGTCATGAAATGTGGAAGACTCCTCTCCCAGGAGGTGAGCTCCTATATTACTCACTATACTGGTTGTGTGACTGTCACTTACACTAATGTAGAAGAACAAAATTTCCCTCAGCCCTCAAAGGCTCCTGGCTAGGTCTACAATAAATCAGAGACCCATTAACAGGAGGAAAGCACAGCGAATTATTTAATGAAAGTTTTAAGAGGCAGAGAAACTTCAGAAATGAAAACCCAAAGACAGAGGGGAAATTGTCTACTTTTATGCTTGGGTTTGATGAAAAATGGACATGTAGAAATGTAGAGAGCCCAAAAAGTTAAAAAATAAAATTAAAATTAAAAGCCGGGTATGGTGGGACACGCTTGTAATCCCAGCATTCAGGAGGCTGAGGCAGGAGGATCACTGTGAGTTCAAGGCCAGCCTGGGCTACATAGTGAGACCCTGTCTAAAAAAAAAAGCTCTGTGGACAGTGGCAGTGGGCAGACTCTGAGGCCTGTCCAGACTGCCAAGAAGTGGAGTGAGTTTAGGACCTACTACCAAACAGGGAAAGTCAGTGAATTCCTTTATGGCCAGCTCCTCCACAGACAGGTGGGGGAAAGTTAGAGAAATGTTTTTAGGTTTTATGACATGAAGAAAAGGAATTCCAGTTTCTATGACCTGCTTTGAGAAGAGGGTTTCCATGACTCACTTCTTTTTTTTTTTTTTTCTTTTTCTTCTGGTACCGGAGATCAAACTCAGGACCTTGTGCTTACAAGGCAGGTGTGGTGCCACTGAGCTAAATCCCCAGCCCTTCCATGACTCACTTCTAGGAGAGTTGAATGAGGGAGAAGACACAGGAGGTCAGGGAGACCTTGCTTCTGAGGGTGCTTATTTTATTTTGTTTATTTATTTTTTGAGACAGGGTCTCACTATGTAGCCCAGGGTGTCCCTGAAACTCATGGCGATCCTCCTGCCTCAGCCTCAGGACAGTAGAAAGGAAAAGGAATTCTGTAGAGAATTGGGGATATTTTGTACATGGTGATTACTTTATGTTATGTTGAATAAAAAATTTTCCCTAATCTTTTAGGGTGGGTGGGAGAAATAAAGAGAAGAGCAATGGGTGTGGTGAGGGCAGAAAGAAAAACAGGTCGTTCTATTTCAGTGCTCTTGTGCTGCTCTTCTTTCATCCCCAGAGGCTCCTGCTCCTTCCCCAAAGCCTGGGGTGGGGGGGAACGTGCTGGCCTGGCTGGCTGTCTGTCCCTTTGTGGCCACACAATTTCCAGTCACCGAAGACACTCGCCTAGCAGCTCTCTCCTCTCCTGTCTGTGCTGTTCTGTAGCCAGCAAGAAAACACCTTCACCACGTCTCCTCCTACACAAAACGGGACAAGCTTGGTCCAGCAGTCTTACTACTTTAAAAACCAGGAGGCATCCTGATGCACACTTTTAAGCCCAGCAGGCTGGGAGGCTGAGGCAGGAGGGCCACAAGTTGGAGGCCAGCCTGAGCAACGTGAGGTAGTGAGACTCTGGCTCAAAATAAAAATTACAAAAAAGAGCTGAGGATATAGGTCAGCTTGAAGACCCTGGGTTCTATCCCCAGTACCACAAACAAACAATAAAAACCAGGATGCAAACTAGACCTGGCATGATGGTAGGCACAAGGGTTATTGTGAGTTTTCCCTAACTGTGTACATCTTAATTGTATTTTGTTTTGGGAATTGGTTCAGAGAGTGAACTCCACTCTGCTGTTAATTTTAGAATTGGCAGCTGTAAAAGCATGAAGTGTTTGAAAAGCTGTGGCTGTAGGTCAGACAAAGCCAACATTGCATCATTTATTCAAAGGGGACACACACACAACAAATTGAAAAGAAGGTTGAGATCAGAGAAGAAAGCAGTTTGGAAATGTGAATGAGCACACTTTCTCATATTTTTCTTTTTCTTTTAAAAACAATTGTGGGATTGTTTTTTGTGTTTTTTTTTTGTACTGGGGATCGAACATGGGTCCTTGCGCTTGCACAGCAGGCAGTGAAACCAGAACTAAATCTCCAGCTTAAAAACAATTGTGAACTTGTGCAACTTTATAGGAAGGGAAATTTAATGGAACATGAAGTGCAATGATCATTATTCCAATTTAATTTAAATCATTCCAATTTTATTTCTCATCTTCTCATGTATATTTTAAATTCTATGTTATCGTACATAAGGTGTTCTGTACTAGTTTCTGTGCGTGGTTGTTTTTTGTTTGGTTGGTTTTGTTTTCTTGGGTACTAGGGATTGAATCCAGGGCCTTTACACTGAGCTATATCTCTGATACTTTTTACTTTTTGGTTTTGAGACAGAGTTTTGCTACATTGCCTGGGTGGGTCTTAAACTTGTGGTTCTCCTGCCTCAGTTTCTTGGATTACAAGCGTGCACAACTACCCCTGATCCTCTGTGTTTTTTCATTTCATTTCATTTTTTATTTTACACAAGCGTTTCCGTGTATTGGCATTAATTAGGCCATTTGTCGTTTTAATATCCCTGTAGCATCCTACGCTATCACAACCCATACATATTTGGGAGTTGGAGAGTGAAAGGCTTTAGTAGTCAGGCATTTCTCAGACTACAAGCAGACTGGTATGTGTGAAAGGAAAGGAAAGGCAGGTGTCATAAAGAAAGAGCAGGGAAAGTTCTTAGGTGAAAGATTCTGTTACACTTGTGGTTTTCAGAAGTAAAGTCTTAGTAATGTCTAGTTTTTCTTTATCTTAAAAAAAACCTATCAGGCCTAGCAGGCATGAGACCCTGAGCTCAATCCCCATCACTGCAAAAACAAAAACCCCCACAAAAAACCACAAGGACAAGACAACAATCCATGGAAGAATGTTGGAAGAGCAGAGTGCAGTTAGTATTTATTACCTCTAAATCAAGTCTCCTCGGCCCCTTTTCTCTCTGCTTTGTGATGCTGGGACTGGAACACTTCAAACTACATTTCTGCTTTGCCAAAAGCTGTTTGACTCTTTTAATAGGAACACCGGTGAAGTTTGGAGGAGAAGAAAATAATCGTCTTTGTAGAATTTATGTCCACTGACTTCCTGTCTCCTGTGTGACTTCCTGCCTGCTTCCGGTGTAACTTGTTATCTACTTCCTGTTTCTGGTATAACCTACCTACTTCCAGTGTGACTTCCTGTTGGCTTTCTCTCCTATGTACCCCACTATGGTTTCTCACCCTGGCGGTAGCAGTTCCTTCCTCTAGTATCTGAATCCAGTCTGTAATTTTCCCAACTCTTGATGAACCAGCTTTATTGTCATAGACAGAGTTTAACATAATTTTTGCCTCAACTGGTTAAATTGGCATTAAAAAGTGGAAATAGCCAATGGGTACACTGAGGTAAGAGAGAGGTTGCAATAGCAACCTGGAAGAATAAAGGAAGAGAACAGCATCATGGGAACTGAGAAATGTGTAGAGGAAACCTTCATTGTTGGGTCCCAGCCTCTGACGAGGGGCACGCTGCTAGTATCTCAAGCCTTGGCGAGGGTCTTGTAGAGCTAAGATTCAGAATTTGAGGAGAGGCAGAAGCTGACAGTTACTTGTGCCTCTAAGTAGGTGCAGCAAGGTAGGTTTCGAACGTGTCAGGGAGGAAGCTGGAGACTGGAGCCAAGTGCCAGAGCTGGGGTGCAAAGCTGCCGTTGGGACAAACTGGCGGACAGGAAGGGCCAGCTCGCTCCTTGCCTTTCCTGCCTTCCGGGCCCTGTGTGCCCCCTCCTAGCAGAGCCCGGCATGGAGCCAACAGGCCAAACGGAGATGTGTTCTGCAGATTCCACCCATCAGCGTAGGGCTTCGTGTAGAAACTGGGTTCAGACCCAGTGACTGCCTCAGCCTCACTTTGGCTTTGAGCCTATACTTGAGACAGAAATTTGCTAGTAGATTCCGTTTGGTATAGTGCTAGGTAGGTTTTAAACATGTATTCTTTATCATGTGAAAGAATGAATATTCCCTGCCTGTTGTCTTTGTATTAAACTTATTTACTTATTTAGCAGGCCTGGGGATTGAATCCATGGCTTCATACATGCTAGGCAAGTGTTTCACCACTGAGCTACATCCCTAGCCCTTTTCACTTTTTATTTTGAAACAAGGTCTCACCAAGGGTCTAGGCTGGCCTTGAATTTTTGATCCTCCTACCTCAGCCTCTCTAGTACGTGGGATTACCAGACATGGGCCACTATGCCTGGCTAGATATTTACATAAAATCAAGGCAAGATTGTATGTTGACACCTAGTAAAACTGCTTTAGGTTAACATGACACAGTTTAGATTTTTTTTTTTCCTTTGGTTTCTTGAGACAAGGTCTCTCTATGTAGCCCAGGTTGGCCTTGGACTCATGGCGACCTTCCTGTCTCAGCCTCCTGAGTGCTGGAACTACAGGTGTGTGCCACCATGCTTGGCTCAGAGGACACATTTCTTAACTCAAATTCAAACAGGGAGTGACTCACAGAGCCAGGGCTAGAATCTAGACCTGCCTCCTAAGTTTATGTTCTCTCCAATGTGCCACCCACCCAGCTGACCTCAAACCTAACCTGCCCCAGGCAGTTTTGGCAAAGAGCTAATTCCAAATGATCTCAAACCTTTTTTGCCAACAGGAGCCACACGTGGATTCTCAATGCATGAGTGATTTCCCAGGAATGAATTCTGTAGGCCATGAGTCTCTCCCTGTGGTCCTCTCCGACACAAGGACTCCTTCTAAAAGCAGACAGGGAGGCTGGGTGCAGAGCTGCACACCAGTAATCCCAGCCAGCACTCAGGAGGCTGAGGCAGGAGGATCACAAGTGCAAGGGCAGCCTGGGCAACTTAGGGATTTAACAAGACCAAAGGCCCTGGGTTCAATTTCCAATCCAGCAAAAACAAATCACAAACAAAAATCCCTCCTGGTTCACATCCCGAAGTGCCTCAATGAGATAAAATCCCCGAGCAGAGTGCTCCGGCCCCGCTGCACCCCTGGTACCTCTCACACTGTCCTCAGCAGTGAGTTTGCCTTTGAGGTTTCTCCATCTGCCGCCTAATGAGGTCTTGGTTACAGTCTGATCAGAGGGAGTCACCACCAACAATGCTGCTGTGTGAGCGCAGAAACCTGAGCTGGGATCAGGAGGCCTGGAGCCCTGGCACAGCACCAGGGCAGCTGGAGTCCACCTCTCTCTGGGCGCTAGGCAGCCCACACTCTGTAGCAGTTTTCTAATTTGGTAATTGGAATACTGGAGGCTTCCTTCTATTTTTTTGATTTTGGGGGTTCTGTGGTTTTTTGAGGCAGAGTCTTGCTATGTAGTTCAGGCTGCCCTTGAACTCACTGTGTACCCCTGGCTGGCCTTGAACTTGAGATCCTTCTGCCTCAGTCTCCTGAGTGCTGGAATGACAAGTGTGCATCACCACATCTGTCTGTCTTTTACTTGTGTTTCCGGTGGGAATGTGTACACTAAAATACTTGAGATTCCACTGGGAACTGGGAGCTGGGGGGATTCACTGTGCTTGATCTCTCACACACTATATAATTGAGAATGAAGATCATCTGTGAGAATGCACAAGAAATGCCTTGAAATCTGCATTCCTTTAGACCCCAGCTAATAAGAAGCCATAAGATATATACGATATGTGGTACGAAAATCCTCGTTTGGATGGATTTTATTTATTCATTGGGTTTGTTTGACGGGTGGATGGATTTAATTCCATTTCCACCACTAGGTGAACGTAGTGCCTAATAGTATGAACATTTACCAAATATCAAGTATGGATCAGTCCTTGAACAAAATGAATAAAAAATTTAACTCTCACATCTTACAGAGTAGAAATGATTATAATCCCCCAATTTACAAATCGATAATTCAAAACGAGGTCTAGAGAGATTATGTAATTTGTCTGGTATTATGATGCTGTAAAAGCAGAGGTCAAATTTTAACTTTACTTTTTGTTTTGTTTTGTTTTTTGTTGTTTTGAGACAGGGTCTGGCCATATAGTTCAAGCTGGCCTCGAACTCATGGTAGTGATCCTCCTGCCTCAGCCCCCCAGTGCTGGGATGATTGGTGTGCACCATCATGTGTGTCTTCCCTCAGTCTCTTTTTCCCGCTCTGAAGCATCTGTGGCTCATCATTGTTGCCCTGTAGAGAGCCGACACTCATGGCGGGCTCAGGACCTTCAGCTGTGAGTGGCTTCTTCCTGTGACCGCAGGAGCAGCAGAGGCCAGCGGGAGGGCAGGTGTTGGGAATGCGGACCAGGTCTTCCGGGTAGCAGGAATGTCAGAGACACCCACAGAAGCAGGGTCAATACAGTGACTGCTGAGCCTGCTAAGGAAAAAAGTAATAACCCTCCTGAGGGGTCAATTGTACTCACAGATTTGGGGATGAAATCAGCAAATTAGCCAGTGTTTTAAAACATGGTTTTTGGCCAGGCATGGTGCTACACGCCTGTCATCCCAGAACTTGGGAGGCTGAGGCAGGAAGACTCACAAGTTTGAGGCCAGTCCAGGCTGCATAAGGAGACCCTGTCTCAAAAAAACAAAACAAAAAAAGATTTTTACGTGCTGCACACACGGAGTCACAAAAATAGAAATTAAAAAACTTCATTTATGTAAAAGGGTAAGGGTGTATGTAGACTTGCACCCATTCTAAAACTGAAATGAGAGACCTCTTGGAAATGATTGCCTTGGGAACTCGGACACTGTTCTGGAGAGATGTCTGCTGTTCTCAGGAGTCAGAAGCTAGGCAGGGGAAGCACACCTGTGATCCCAGTGCTCTGGGAGGCTGAGGCAGGAAAATTTCACATTTGAGCTCAGCTTGGTCAACTTAGCAAGACCTTGTTTCCCAACTTCTAGACTTTTTTAAAGGGCTGGGGCTATAGCTCAGAGCAGAGGCCCTGGTAGGAGAAATGGGGGGCGGGGGAGGCAGAAGAGAGGCACTGTTTAGAGAAGTCAGAATGACAAGGGCAGAGTGGTTCTCAAGTGGCAGTGGCTGTGTCCTGTGGGTGACTCTGCCCAGGAGCATCTCACACGTCTGCCCTTCCCAGGCCGAGGCTGCCATTGATATTCTCCTCACGGAGCCAGTCTGGGCCAGACCGCACACGTGGACAGAGGCCAGAGCTCCCAAGGCCCTGCTCTGACGATGGCCCGAGGAGCTGGGGTCCCCACACCCACACATGTGGGTGGCCCAGCTGCTTGCCATTCCGGGCAGGGAGGCGGCAGCAGGCGAATCCTCAGCTGAACCCGCTGGCCACTGCAGCTCAGGGCTGGGTCTCCAGAAGGCCACTGTGCTGTCCCGAGGTGGCTGTGCTGCCCGGGCTCTGGGACTCACTTCAGGGGCACTGATGTGCACGGGCTTCGCACTCTGCAGGCCCAGGTTGGAGCCACTCATGGCAGGGTGGTGCTCACAGTCGTGCCGGTACCTGGGAGGCTGAGACAGGAGACAAGTTTGAGCCCAGCCTGGGGATCTTGGCAACTTAGCAAGACCCTGTCTCAAAACAGCAGGGCTGGGAAGGAAGCTCAGTGCGAAGGCCCTGGGTTCAATCATCAGGCCTGCAGGCCAAAAGGTCACTATCGTGGTGATGCAGAAATCATAAATGACCACGAGAACCTCAGAGTACAGCCAGCATCTAAAGGGAGATGAGAGGACATAAGGTCAGGGATAATCGGCCTTGTTTGGCCAGCATTTCCCCTCCTGGACAAATGAAACGCACGAGGAGTGGAGCAGGGGTCCAGACTGAGGCTTTTTAATAAAGGCTACGGAATAAAGGTCAGGTTTGCTCTCCCGAGTCTCTTGCAGGCCCAGGTGAGTCGGGATTGTCAGCCAAAATTGTTTTTACATACCTGTCCACCTCCCAAGAGAACCCAAATTGTGTTTTGTTTTGTTTTGGTACCGGGGATCGAACTTGGGTCTTTGTGCTTGTGCAGCAGGCCGCGAAACCACTGAGCTAAATCCCCCGCCCCCAAATTGTGTTTTCAATGACTACTAGATCAAAGGCCTAGGAGTGGGCTCCTCTTTTGTCTCTACAGCAGTCTTTTCCTTTCTTTTTTTTGAGATAGGGTCTCACTATGTAGTTCAGACTGTCCTCGAACTCCCAGTGATCCTCCTGCCTCAGCCTCCCGAGTGCTGGGATTACAGGCATGTGCCACTGTGCCCAGTTCCTTATGTGTGTGTGTGTGTGTGTGTATGTGTGTGTGTGTAACTGGGAATTAAACCCAGGGCCTTCTCACTGAGTGACATCTTATTAGTTTATTTATTTTGTTTTGTTTTGTTTGGTACCGGGGAATGAATTTGGGACCTTGTGCTTGTGAGGCAGGCAGCAGAACCGCTGAGCTAAATCCCTGGCCCACTGTTAATTTTTATTTTTTAATGAGACAGGGTCTCACTAAGTTGCTAAATTTCTCAGGCTGGGCTAGAACTTGTGATCCTCCTGCCTCAGCCTCCCAGAGTGCTGATATGACGGGTTTGGTGGTCTCTGCACGTCAGAAGCAGGTCACTCTGACATGTTCATCCTCAGGGGCACTTTGCAAAAGTGAGCCAGGACTGCAGTCCTCCTGCTGTGGGTAGTGGGGACCAGCACCACCAAGGCCACCAATGTGGTCTGCTCCCTCTGCTGTCACCAGGACTGGCATGTGGAGCAGCCAGCTTCGTGGTTTCCATTGGCAGCTCCCACGACTGCCCAGGATTCTGAACACCTTCAGGGAGGCAGTAGCTTAATTTGTGGGGGTGAGAACAGTGGGACCCTAAGCCAGGACCCCATCCCCACCCGCGAGGAGGCAGCCTCCTAGGTGTATAATCTGGCAAGTTCTGAGCTGGGTGTGGTAGCACCCAGGAGGGTGAAGCAGGAGGATCACTCTGAGCTTGAGGCCAGCCTGGGCTGCATAGTGAGTTCAAGGTCAGTCTGAACAGCATAGAGAGACTCTGTCTCAAAACAAAACAAAACGCCAGACATGGGGGCGCACACCTGCAATCCCAGCCCTGGGGTGCAGAGGACTATAATACTGATTATACCCAACAATCTGAGAAGAGATTAAAAAGGGGACACAGCTGAGCAAGTTATAGAAGGTTGGTAGTGAGATGAAGGAAAGTATTGACGGCTACAAAGTAAAAGAGTATACTTTTGACATGAAAGGATTTTTTATGTTTGTCTTGTTAGAATATAAAGAGAGAGATGTAGATATAAGATTAAAAGGCCTACTCATGTCAAGAAGGTATTTGGAAGTGATTTATCAAGGAAATATGTATGTTTGCTTGTTGGTTTCAAGTTCGTTATAAAAGGTTTGCATTTCAGGCATAAAGAGCTTTCATTCTTTCTGATTCTAATTCTATAAGAGATCTCTGGTAATTGACTTACAGAAAGCTTTGACAAGTCTTGTTTACAATTATGAACCTAAAAATTGTAAAAGGATATTATAATTCAATTAGACTAAATATATATGGGTGCACTCTAGTTTTATAAACTGTCTTACGTGGGCCGGGGATTTAGCTCAGTGGTGCTGCACCTGCCTTGAAAGTACAAAGTTCTGAGTTTGATCCCCGGTATCAAAAAAAAGCTTTTTTTTTGACCCCAGGGTGCTAACAGATCAAAAAGATGTAATACACAGTGTTGTCTAAATATAATCACTCCAAAACGTTAATGGTTACAAATAATGTATTAGTCGTTACAATCTGGTTTTTATAGGTTATTAAATAAGCTTTGTCAAGGTAATAAACGGAAACCCTTAGGTTTAGAAAAGCTGCTAAATGAGGCTCCTTTTGGTGAACAAAGGAGTGGCTGCATGGAAATATTTTCCGGTCTTTGCTCACTAGGGGGACCTCGACAGTTTTCAAGTTTATAGGAGCCTGACCCTAATAGTTTTCATAGCCTTATAAGAGACTTGTATCAATGAATATTACTTAAACACGTTATTGTAATATGCTTACATTGGTTGTCATCAAAGGGTTAAGTTCTAAATATATAAATATATATATATATGTATATATATATATACATATATATATATATATATATATATATTTTTTTTTTTTGGTACCGGGGATCAAACTCGGGTCCTTGTGCTTGCACAGCAGGCAGCAAAACCGCTGAGCTAGATCCCCAGCCCTCTAAATATATTTTTATGATATGTTTACTTTGGTCATTTTCAAAAGATTAAGTTCTGTGAAAAAAAACCTCAAGGTTTTATTGAAAAGATACTTTTGGTACCAAACTAAATTAAAGGGCATAAAGTTTCATGCATATAATTGTGATATTTATTGTTTTTAATTTTCTGGTGTACTAAATGTATTCATGCTTTCTGACTGTGCAGGGTTTCTAATATACTGTTTGTGGTAATAACCTTCTTTTGATTTAGGTATTTGCCTTCCTCTTACACTCCAGCTACTTATGATAACAGGAACATTTATAGGCTGATGTATTTTCTTTGGGTGGGATCCTATCAAAAGATAACAATTGGGTAAGAGTTTTTTGTGTTTTTGAAAGAGAATAAGTGCATTTAACAATGGCTATCTTATATTAAGATGGATGTTTAAGTGTTACAAAGGACATTACAAAGATAATACCCTCATGATTGTCATGCTAAAATATTATGTGTGGCTCTTGATTTAAAGCTTTTTTTCGGTTAAAATTTTATAGGTATTCAACTACTAGAACAACCATGACTGATAAAAAAAAAATCTTCTAACTATATTTTATATGTCAAAGTGCTTGATATCC
The DNA here is from genome assembly GCF_053883595.1 of Heterocephalus glaber. Taxonomy (NCBI): domain Eukaryota; kingdom Metazoa; phylum Chordata; class Mammalia; order Rodentia; family Bathyergidae; genus Heterocephalus; species Heterocephalus glaber. The sequence continues at coordinate 9,685,305 of NW_028258435.1, forward strand.
AGGTAAAATTATAATAGTTAAATTCACTACTCACATTGCAATGTTAATTTTTTTTTCCCAGTAAGTTTATTGGTACATGTTAGGTATACAATACAGTTACAGTCATCATTAGGATTTTGTTCCTTTACATGATATATCTTGGTTCTTATTTTTTCCCCATTCCCCTGCCCTCCCTTCACCCCCTCCACCCTTTCCTATTTACAAAGACTTTGTTTCCATGTTTTTCCTTTTCTCATTATTTTTTCTTTTCTCTTCTTTCCTTTCCCCTACCCCTCCCACTTCCCCTACAATGCTAGTGTCATAGATCTTCTTTTCTGGGTGTTCAACAACTCAAGTTTAGAGACCAGAACTAGAAAGGTAACTGGGCTAAGAAGACAGCCAATATTTTGGCCCCGGCCCTTCAAGGTGTACAAACAACCCAGGACATGAAGAACCTTTTCTACAAGTTCCTACAACTTTGGTAAGTCACCCAACCACCTGAGCAGAGAGACTGTTGGACACCAAAAAAGGTAAGAATCAACAATGTACAGTGTGTCAAAGGAATGTCACCTGGAGGGAAAAATCTCCCATGCTTTCACAAAAAGCAACATGGTCAAGCAAGGCCATGACATATCCTGACAGGAGCTGAAAATCTCTATACAGGGTTCAAAGTAATGCTTGTGGAGATTTAATGAACCTTGATAGATAGCAAGAGGTTAATTTTAATATAGGTCTCACCTCAATTTGGTCTTAAACACTCAGAAGAAAAGTATAATCCAAAGATGTATAAAATCAAGACCATAGTAATAAAGCAGGGTGTAAGAAGGGGTTCCATTTACTCCATTTGACCCCTTGTGACAGTTTCCAACTACACTGGTGACTCATCCCTATTATGGGTCATTGGAAAAACCTATGGTAGGGCCAGGGATTTAGCTCAGTGGTTCTGCTGCCTGCCTCGCAAGCACAAGGACCCCAGTTTGATCCCCAGTACCAAAACAAAGAAAAGAAAAACCTATGGTAAAATTTGTAGACCTCAAAAGAGTTTTTTAATTTTTAAACTAAAATTATTTTTAAAATTATTAAATTATCACATTATTATTATTAAATTTACAGCTAAAATTAAAAGAAAAATTATGACAAAATATCAGAGCAATGGCTGGTCTGAGTGCAGTGGTGTTTACAACTAATTGATCACAAACAGTTGCAGATAAGCTCCATTAGTAAAATGGTCTGAGAGGCAGCAGGTTGCAATCACTTTAAAATCCTTTAAAAACAGTTTCTAAACATGGCTCTTTCCTCAACTTCCTTTTTTATTTTAGTACTTATGATTATACATGCTCTAATTTCTTAAAAAATTTGCTTATTCTTGCCTATAGGTTGCCAAACTCCAAGTGATCATGTAGATAACATCAACAGCAAATGTGCCAGGTTTTTTTTTTTAACCAAAATCCACCAGAATGACTTTATAAGAAAGTTTATAATTACTGAATTACAACATGATTTTTATTTAAGGCCTATTAATAGCTTCCTGAAGAAAGCCCCTAACTGGGGTCTTCCTTACATTGATCCTTCTCAGCTTGAAGTAGTTAAATTGAAAATACACCCTTTCTCCACTAACTGCAGTTGGAGATGCTCTTTATTAAAAAATTATTATAGACAGCTAAGTCAGTTAGACACATTATAAGTCCTTGTGACATAGGTCCATCGGATAACTCACGGGGAAAAGCCATTGTTGGGTGTACTCATCTTTCTCTAAAAACAGAATTACATAAACAAAAAAGGGGGCTACAGCTACCTCCATAAGCCCCATTAGATTTTGTTACTTTCTCCTGTTATTTTCATTTAAATTTTTAAAATCCATGTATGGATGGTAAATACACTCCATCAAAACTTCACTGATACAAAGGTAGATCTACAGACAGGTCCTAGACACTAGTGTTGTCAAAGGATGTACTAATTAAAACGTAAATGGCTCAATACAATTAATAACATAGGGGCCAGGGGATGCTTATGTTTCAACAGAAAATAAAAAGATGCTGTAGCCATCATCCCAGAATGCACCACCATGGACCAAGATGATGGATTCCCTGCAAGCAGCATGATGTGACACCCCTGCTGAAAGCCACTGAAAGGCTGCGTCTGAGTGACTCCCCTCACCTGCGACAGCCCTGGCACCTGCAAAGATCACCAGACCTGATGCAGCTGCTGTTTTCAAACAGAGAAGGGGGAGATGCAGGGGACTGTAATATTGATTATGCCCAAAGCAGGCCGTGAAGAGCTAACCCCACAATTGGCTTGTTTTGAGAAGTGAGTCTGGCTGAAGCCTACCTGCCAAGGTCAGAGTAACTCGTACCCAAATTCCTTTCCCACAATTAAAACCTTCAGACTAGAAGGACAATGTTCTAATTACAGCCATATATTTTGTCTATTGTGTTCCTAATTTGAGAATGCTTTGTCTTGTCCTTTATGAGCCTTGTTTACATTAATTTCCATAGAAATCACACATAGTTCACCTTTATCCCAATTGATTGCCAATAAAAGTCAGTGTCTGGGACTGGCCAGTACCTTTGTGGGATGCACTGGCATTGGTTGTCCTGGCACCCTGCTTTCTCTCTCCTAGTTCTGTCTCTTAGTGTATTTATTTCTCAGGCCTGCATCATATACTGGGGAGGTTATTGGAACCTAACTTCAGGGGTCTCTGGTACTGGGGATGCTGGGGCAGGAAGATCATCACGAGTTCAAGGCCAGCCTGAGCTACACAGTGAGACCCTGTCTCAGAAAACAAAAAGCAAAACTCTAAATAAAACAAACAAAAAAAAGCTAGCAAGTTCCCAAAAGACTTTCAGCAGCAGCTTTAGTTTGGTGCTGTCTCTGCCCCGAAACCCATTTTCTGTCTTTCTCATATTTTTTCTTTCTAAACTGGCAAAGCTAATGCCAGTCTCACTGGCCTTGGTGGGTGAGGATCAGATGAGATAATGGACATGAAAGCCCAGCCCTTTGGAAATGGGAGAAGCATCACTGTTAGCAAAACGCTAGCCAGCCTGGGCTGGATAATCCCAGGAGGGATTAGCTGATGTTCTCAGCCAGGCCCAGGCAGACACCAGGTGGGAGAGGCCCCGGGAGGGGAAAGTGGGAGAGCCCCGATGGCTGGCATGACGATGTACATCTGGGGTGAGACAGGGCTGCAGGACTTGGGCCCCTCACCTGGGGCCCCAGATTTTTGAGGTCAGCATGGAGACCCATGGGTTCTCGTTGGGTTGTGTCTGGTCTACAGTCACACCACTCGGTCACCGAGGTGAAGAGGTCTGAGTGATGCTTTCTTTGTCCATTTCCAGATAATTTCCAGCCCTTTGTGTGGCTGGGGGAGCACGGCCTCACATCTGCTTCCCAATACCATCGGGCTTCAAAAGTGGAAGACCCAGAGCAAGTTGTTTCCCATGAATGCTGGCACGTGAGTCATTATGACCTCGGAACACTGGCCAGTGGGTTCCATCCAGGAGGCCATGGGAAGAGGGCCGGGACAGCAGCCTGCTTCACCCAACTCTGCTCAAAGCGTTTTGCATGAAAAACAACACAGCCTGAGGATGGGGAGACCTCAGATTCCGAGGCCATGCCGAGTGGACTGGAGTCCGTCTCAGCCACCTGCAGCATGAGCAGGTGGCTCTGCACTTCGGCTTCACATCTTTGAACAGGGAATCGAGTTGGCCCCCAGGGGTGTCATCAGACACTGCCACAGCGAGCACCGACATGTGGCCAAGACATTGCTGTTCCTGTTGCAGATCAGGGCCTGGGTGCACAGGAGGCCAGGACACCTGCAGTGTCACCTGCAGTGTCCCCAGGAGAGCTGGGCTGACCTCCCTGTCAAGGCAGGCGTTTCACCCAGCAGTGCTGACTAAAAGCCTGCAGGGCTCTGCCCCAGTGGCTGGGCAGCTGCAGTGTCTGTGTCCCCAGGGGCTGGGTGTGCACCACCAGTCTCTGCCACTTCACCCTGATGCAGCAGGAGGAGCAGTGAGAGCTGGAACACGTGAGTGGACCCCCCAGCACGCCCGAGGGCCCGGACTCCTCCTGGGTGCCCCCTGCTCCACGCCGGCACAGCCTTCTGCCAGTGCCATGTGTGAACTAAGGACTGGAGGAAATTCATGACTGAGATGCTGAGATGATCAGAGGATGTTGATGTCCTCTGAAGAACACGACAGCAGTGACCACAAAAGAGGCTGTCCTGCAGGTGAGTCCAGGTCTGAGACGTCGTTGGTGGGCTCTGTGGGAGCATCCTTGGGTGGGAGGCAGGGAGAGCACAGGCCAGGACTGAGAGGACTGTCTGCAGGTCCCCTCCTCCTCCTCCCTGCCCCTTTGTCCCCAGCACAGTGAGATGAACGCGACAGAGCCCTCCAGCCACCAGGATCCTGGGCTGGGGCTCCTGCCCTGGGTCTTGGTTGGGCTGCTGTTTCCTGGGGATACAAAGCACTCACCTGGCAGATTCTCAGGCTCTGGGAGACCCCTTGTCTGCTCAGATCCCCAAGCCGATAGCCGGGCAGCCCCTGCACTGGCCTCCGGACATCCTGGCTCGTGGGTGCTGCCATGAGCCCAGGTCGTGGGCTGGAACTCACTGAAGATGCCACTCCCAGCAGAGGGCCCCGGTTTCCGGAAGCTGGGAATGGTGTCCTGCTGCCTCTTCTGTGAGCAGGGCAGGCTGTATACGTCGCCACGGTGTCTCCTGAGCAAACCCCCTGCTTGAGACTGGGACACAGCTCTGGGACACAGCTCGGCCCCAAGGCCCTGCATGGAGAGGCCTCACCCACCCAACAGTGCTGTTGCCTCCCCTGAGCCCCTCCACAGTCCCTGCCCTGCCTGGCCACACTGCCTCTAGCCCAGCAGCAATCGGTGTTTTATCTTTTCACGACATTCAAATTCATTACTCTAAAATAAGGCTGAAATAAGGCTAAAATAATAAAATAATGTAATAATCAAACAATAACTGATCAAATAAGGCTGAAACAATAAAGGAAAATTTCTGTCAAATGACAGGGTTGTACTTGTGGCTCTTCCTAAATCATAACAGGCAGCACATGTTAACACACAAAACAGGTTTTAGCGTGACCTCTCTACAGTGCAGTGTGGGTTGCTGTGTCCAAGCTCCCCCTGTCCTCCCTCCCCTGCACCCCACCCCTGTTCCCTTCTCCCAATACTCTCCCTCTCCTTCCCTGTTGCTCCCCTGGCCCCGATTGCTCATGTGAGAGAAATGTTGCAGTATTTGCAAGTATTTGGAGTATTTCCTGGTGATTCTAGCTCAAGTCAGGTTCTCCTGTCAGTTCAGGCTGGCCTTGACCCTGGAGTCCTCCTTCCTCAGCCTCTAGAGTGCTGGGTGTGCTGCCATCCCAGGTGTGATGCCCTCTTGAAGATGGCAAAGGCAGCCTAAATCCATTGTTTAGTCCCATGAGGAACAGGTTTGGATGGGAGGGTGTGGGGAGGGATAAAGCAGGGTCACAGGGACTAGCAGTCGGTGGTCCCGTGACCAGGCTTAGGAGGGAACACGTGGGAGGACGCACATGGGGGGAGCCACTGCAAGGGCCTCGGCTGTTGGGCAGGGATGATTTCCCAGGGATTTATTCCAGTATTCAACTGTGATCTCTAGTGTGGCTGGGAAAGTAGGTTGGTGGGGCCCAGCCTATGACAGAAAAAAACCTGCACTGTGAACCAAGGAAACCCAGCAATTTAACAAGCACGTTTACCCAGCATCAGTTTGTGATAAGAACACTTAACAGGGCCAGGGATTTAGCTCAGTGGTTCCGGCACCTGCCTTGCCAGCACAAGGACCTGAGTTCGATCCCCGGTACCAAAAAAAAAAAAAAAAAAAAAAAAAAGAACACTTAACAGCCACTCTCTTGCCATTTTTCAAGATCAAAATATATTCTCACTAAGTGACTCATGCACTCTCTCCTTTTCCACGCTGGGGGTGAAACCCAGGGCCTTCACACTGAGAGACATCTGTAGCCCTACCCCCTTTCTTTTTAGAGAAAAGATCTCCCCAATTCACCCCGCCTGGCTTAGAATTAGAACTCACTCCGCATCCCAGGCAAACCTAGAACTCTTAACCCTCCTGCATCAGCCTCCCAAGTCGCTGGGCTTCAAGGTGTTTGCCACTCCAAATGTGCAGATATGCAGGCTGCAGTGTCTTAAGACAGCAGAGCTGAGCACGCAGTTATCCCGCGAGGCTCCTTCCCTTTGGCTGGATTCTAGGTCCCATGTGTGCATGAGGTTTCACAGTGTTCGAGGCCTGGGCCCCCGGTGCGCAAGGGAGCCATGCACCAGTTCTCCCCATGAGCACCCCCTCCTCTGTGACCGGGGAGCCTGGGCCTCACTGGCCGGGGTGGGCACCTTCTCCTACGGCCAGGGTCCTCAGAGAGGGGCTCTCGGGGCTGGGGCTCGGTGAGCACCTGCAAGGCCCTTCTGCGGCAAGGTACTGGGGTGCATGCCGGAGGTGCAGGGGTCCCCAGCCTTCTTGTGCACCCTGAATGTTGGGCTGAAGTTGGCAGTGATGGGGGTCAGGGTCTCCCCACAACTTGAGATGTCCGTCCCAGCCTCTCCAGCCCTGTGCGGGGACAGAGGGTTTGGGGTGGAGTTGGGGCGTGGACCTGTCGGCTCTGGGCGGAGAAACCTTCCCGGACTCGCCCCGCCTAGCTGCCCTGCATCTGGCCCCTCCCAGGCGGTGGGGTGGGGAAGGCAGCGGTGGGCGCTGCCCTGTACCGTCGGGGATGGGCTCGGAGCTCCCGGGCCCAGGCAGGTAAGGGCTGCTGGCCACCACCTGCCTCTGGAACTGCTCTGGGCCTCTGCGTGCCCAGGGCTGACCGACGACCTTGGCAATCAGGGGGAGCTTTCCGAGTAGCGGCTTTCCAGGATTTTGGGTTCAAAATCGCCTCGAGCTGTCTCTGTGTGAACACTGACGCAGCCCCGCAGGAAAGGGGCTCTGCTCAAAGCCCCCAGGCCAGCAGGGAGTCACGGACACAGATGTCAGTAGCCGGGCCAGCACAGGGGACACAGAAATCACAACAAGGAGGCCTGAAGCGCTAGACAGCCACGCGCCTTCAGGGCGGGAAGGAGGTGGCACCGTGCAGGCAGCAGGCGCGACGGGCTCGGGTCCCAGGTCCGCCAGCTCTGCGCCAACACGGCAGAGCCTCCTCCACCAGTGAAGACGCAAGCGGAAGAGTGGTCCAACCTTCATCCGGACCCAGAGCAACAGGCGAGAAAACAGCGAGCGGGGCAACAGCAGGACCGGAAGGTGGTGGTGGAGACAACGACAGAACTGTGGTCACAGAACGGGTTCTGGCCGGGCCAGTGATCTCCACGCTGAAACCGGAGCTAGAAGAGCGCCTGCGTGCCTAAGGCTGCTCCAGGGTGGAAAGGGAAAGCTCCACTACACATGTCCGACTCTAGAGGGCGCTGTGTGACCGCTTCAAGCCTCAATTCCAAGCCTTCAAGCATGGAATTCGGAGAGGACAGGAACGCACTTCTCGCCAGGCACCGCGTGACAAAGGTGTAATTTCACTGACTATATGTGGAGAGGTGGAGAGAGGATTAGGAGGGTAAATTGAAAAATTCACCATTAAAATGTGAGTTCTTTTTTCGTAATTAATCAAGTGATAATGGCCTAATGAATCCAAACATCTGAAATTGAAATATTTATTTAGTGGACATATTAAAGCCAATAATTAAAAATCAACATTCTTCCAGGATAAACGTTTTTTAAAAATTCACTATACACTGTCATTAATAAGGAATGTACCACATTTAAAGCCTTTGCTGTAATTCAGACCATGTTTTCTAATACAATATGTGGACTCAATTATGCCTTTATAACAAATACAACAACAAGATGACACAAGGCCTTCTATTTCCTAGTGTGAATGTCTTTCCAAATAAGTCACAGACAAAAGAAAATCAGTTGGAAATGTGAATGCTTTTGGAATTAGACAGTAAGAAATACATTATCAGAACTGAGTCACAGTTAATAGAATATTCACAGGAAATTTGTATTCATAAGAGCTTACATTAGAAGTGAGCCAAAGGGTTCATACAAAAGAGTTTAAAAGCAGAACAGAAAATTAAGCTGGAGAGAGTAGAACTGGGGCAAATATAAAAGCAGGAAGAAATAAAACAAGAATGTGCTGCTGAAACACCCGCAAACCCGCAGTTTTGTCTTTCTGCCGCTGGCTGTCACAGGGTCACCAAGTGGCCCTTCCTGTGGAGGACTCAGGTCACCTTGGCCGGTGTGGATGGGGCACTGGGCAGGGCTGAGGCCTCTGCCTTCCAGGACAGAGAGCACCAGCTGCCTGGGGCACAGGGGCGGCTTACGTCGCGGGGTGGAGATGAAGTCTCACCTGCATCCTCTCTGTCCACCTGCCTCTCTCTGGACAGCTCGGAGCTTGGCTGGGTCCAAGCACCTGGAGCCACACGCACAAAGCTGGCAGCCCCGGGCAAGAGAAGCCCTGCAGTAGATTCTGACCTCCGAGCTTGGCCAACCTTTCCACCTGACTTAGCCACTTCCTCCTGTAGGGTTCTGGGCCCCTCCTTAGCTCATTAGCATTAATGTCCTGCTCTTAGCACATAATGCTGGGTATGGAAATCCAGCACGTGCACTTTAGCTATGGCAGGTGCCGCGGGCTGCGGGCTCAGATAAAACGTGACAATATGCAGAGGACAGGGCTGTGGAGACCGTGACACTATGATTTCTAATCTCACCCAAGTCTGTGGCCTGGACCTGTTATTGATGTGGACACCAAGTAGACCTGGCCAGCTGTGGAACAGGTTGTGCAGTGAACCCCAACTTTCCCCAAGTACAGGAAATGGAGGCCATTGCCCCTCCCAACCTCACAGCTCCGAGGACAGAGTTCAGGAGCAGCCAAGGGACTGGACAATCAGTGAGCGAGTGGATGGCACAGCCCCAAGAGTGGGTGACTGCCATGAGAAGGAGCAATTACGTCTCCCCAGCTAGTAATAATCACCCTTGACTTGAATGGGCCACAGCTGAGGTTCATTCTGCTGTCGGTTCATGCCAGGTTTGCAGACTGTGTAGGTTTCTCTGACTTCTCAGACAGGAAGTTATCCCCGCCTTGATCTAAGCATCCTTCAGAAACAACTCGCTGGATGTTCTACTTCACACTCAAACGTGTCTGAGAACAGTTCCTCACAGGCTCTTCTGAAGAACTCAAAAATCTCCAAGAAAAGTCGATTGACCCTCCTGTCCACGGCTTCACACCTCGGAGGCGAGGGATAAATGCCCACTTCTCCGAATGCTCTCCCCGTGGCATGCACCTGAGAGTTTATTTCTCAAAATCCAACAGCAGCCTGAGAGGCAGCAAGAGCATCTCGTCTCCACTGTTTTACAATTCTCCCAGCCTTGGCAGGTCCAGTGGTTCATTCTAGCCTCATTTTTCTTGCTGGCATAATGGAATTTTCATGGAGTTATTGCAGAAATTAGAAGCAATGCCTGTAAGATGCCAAGCACAATTCCTGGACTGTGGCTTAGGACTGGCCATTGGCTGATCTTGGTTGCAAGGGGCCCTAGTTCCTCTTTGTCAACAGATGTCCCTGTGCAGTGGAGTGAGAGACCTCTCCATGCCTTCCTGGCCCTGTATCAAGCATTGACTGTCACCATGACAACCCAGGACCACAGGGTGCAAACCTGAGCCTGCTGTCTCTCGGGTTGGCAGAGGGTCTGCTCCTGGGAGAGCAGCTGGATTTTCACATTTCTCCCACATGCGACCCACACAGCCCTGGCCTCCTTGGATCTGTGAATCAGAATCTACTTGTGGTTTACCAAATGAAATTGACAAAACTGACACTGCTTAACTTACACCGTTCCGTGACACCTGTGCCCCCAGTCTGACCAGTGTGAGACTGAGTGCCTTCCGGTGCCCTCCCTGGCTCTCTTAACCTGGGTGTGGTTCCTGGATGTCCTGTCTTCACAGGCCTGTCAGGTGAGCACTCTCGGGCCTGTGGGGACCCAGTGGTGGAAGAAGAGCCTCTCCCAACAGTAGTGATAAAGACACTAATAATGAGCAACCAGGCTTTACTGGGCACTGGGTGGCAAAGGGCTGTGCTGTGCACTTTCCATGCTCCAGCAGGTCAGGATACACTAATGAATATATTTTTGTTCTCATATGGGAAATTGGAAGCTCAGTGAGGCTGGTGACTCTCAGGGACAGTGTGTCCTGGAGTGAGGGGAGGAGACCCTCAGGACTGCAGGCTGAGTTCCTGCAGCTGGCACACACCCTGTCCATCCCAGCTCTGCCCTCGGCCACCTCTTTGTCCTCCATTCCACTCAGCTGGCTACTCTGGTCCTGGGCTGGTCTTAGGGGTGCAGGGAGCAAGACTCATGGTGAGCATTGTTGTGTTGTCCTTGCCAGGCTGGGTCCCAAAGTAAGTCCACTGGGATCTGGAACTAACACCTTCAAGACACTGATGGACACAGCAATGCTCTGTCTAACCCTATGTCATACTGGTTTCTCTCCATTTTCCCTTATAATTTTATTTGGGTAAAATTTAACCCCCATTTCCAATAATCAAAGGAGCAACTCCAATAAATTTCTTTGATGGAATATTACACTGAAGATCACTTAGTTATAGGATAAAATATTTAACAGATAATGTTTTGTGACAAAGCAAATAGAACACATCAGAAACACTTCAATCCTAAATAGACACCTTTGCACACATTTACACACACACACACACACACACACACACGCACAAAGAAGGAGCTTAACCCGAGCTACATCTGGTTAAATAACTTATGTTGCCAAGGAAGCTATCCATGTGATTTGCTTTTGTGGTGTCCAGATAGAGCTGGGAGTTGATCAACAACCCACCCAGCTCTCGTGCCCTCCTCCTGCTCCATTCCCCTCATCTGATTCCTCTGGGGTAAGAGTCTTCCATTCCAGCCTCCGGTTCCTGGCACAGCCCCATCGTGTGACATCGAAGCCCTGGGTGACCCACCAGCACTGTCTTTTGGCCACTGGTCCCTGGCTCCGCCTCCTCTCCCAGACTTCACTGGGGTGAGGGGGCTGGCCCAGGTCATCTTGTGTTGGCCTGGACCCCCAGGCCATCGTTCCTGCCTGTCAGCTGTGCCATTAGGTTTGATGCCGATTGGTGGAGTCTGCTGTTTTCATCTTTTACGAGGCAGGGAACGGGAGGCTGGACGCTTCTGATAACGTGTGTGAAATTTGCATTTGGAAGTGACACGGCTATTTGGTTACAAATGAGTTACATCAGTATCGTTGCTCTAATGTTCACACACACTGGTAATATCTTGCTTAAACCAGAGCTAGTAGTTAATTAATTATACAGCCAAGCACACGATTAAATCCGTGCAGCCCACTGGCTTTCTGCCTCTGTGTCTTGATTTAGTTTACTCTCGCTGTGGTGACTTCCTGGATGGAAAATGTTCTGAATTCCCCCAAGTTGGCACAGTAAAGAGAGAATAAAAAAAAAAAAATCACTAAAAATGTGTTGTTTTTTTCTTTTCCATATATTACAATTTCTGCTTGCAATGCAGTTGTCATTTGAATAGTGTAAACATCACCCTTCCAAAATCTAGAACTTTAAAAACTGTGCTCTAGAAAAAAACCCTGTGCTTTTTAAAATCAAACACAGGTATACACATACAGACAGACAGACAGACATGTATGGGTGCGTATGTGTGTAAATCTGCGTATATACAAAATGTTCATCCAGCAATGCTATCAAAACTAAAGACAAAATCTCCCAGCTCCTAATATTAAAAGCAGACTTTAAAAGCACACATAAAATATTTATCTACTCTTTGAAACCGAGCACTTTTTGAAGAGACATCTGATAGAAGGAAGAAAGGTTCTATAACCTTTTAAAGACAATTCCTTCCTTAAGGTGCTTAGAAGAATGACAGGTCTATACTTTTAAAAAACAAAATTATGAAAATTGTCTCTATTTCTGAGACAGCCTAAAACTAAGAAGACTTTGAAATCCCTTCAAACAGTTCTTTTAAAATTCTTTTATGAGAAAGTCCCAATTATTATTTAAAGTAAAACAGCATTATTGAGCATTTTCATCTTATAAGCATGCTGTTTAAAAATTAAACCTAAAGCCAGCTGAAGGTATATGGCTCCTGGTTTCTGAAATCTTCTTTTTTTTTTTTTGGTACCGGGGATTAAACTCGGGTCTTTGTGCTTGTGTAGCAGGCGGCGAAACCACTGAGCTAAATCCCTGGCCCTGGTTTCTGAAATCTTGATGCCAGAGCTTTTTGAAAATACACTCAATGCACTCAGCACGTTGGAAAGAAGGGGCTTGACCTTGAGCTGTCCTTGCATGGAACAGGCCCAGGTGTCACCCTCAGATGTCTGGATGGCTTGGGGTTCACACCCCAGCCCATATGGCTTCCACCGGAAGAGCTGTGTGGAGATGTGTGGAGACCGTGGAGCCTCAACGTCCCCCAGCGTCCCCCTGCCCAGCTGGATCCCTGGGTCAGCTAATACAACCACGGCTTGTGAAAGTTTAGATTGTCCCTTGGTGAGCTGGGCTTGGTGGCACATGCCTGTAATCCCAGCTCTTGGGAGGCTGAGGCAGGAGGATCTCCGAGGGTTCAAGTCCAGCCTGAACTACAAAGGGAGACCCTGCCTCAAAAAAAAAAAACCCTGAAAAAAAAACCCCAAAACTATAAATTGTCCCTTGGGAAACAAAGGAAGAAAGACATCACAGAAGCTGGCGGGAACTAAGTGTCTGAGCAGTGTGTTCTGGCTGCACTCTGCTCCCCTCATCTTCCAGGAGCCACACACAGGGACGGTGCCTGTCTGGTGCAGGGAAGTTGGTTAGGAGGAGTCTGTCGGACCGCTGACTCATTAGGAGTGTTGGAGTCGAGGAGAGCAGAGGTTAGACACACAAGAGTGGCCAGATGGGGGATTAGTAGTTGAAATGGATGGCAGGGCATCGCCATCTTCCAGAAATACCACTTGGTGTTTATCTTTACCTGAAAAGTAGTGATGTTTTGCCAATGAAGAGACAGTGAATTTAACAACTGGCCCGGGTCCTGGTGTGGCCCAGACTGGAGCCAGCGCGTTCTAACTGTCCTGGCAGGTGGTGCACACTCTGGACTTCATTTCCTGCCCTATGGTAGCTGCCTTCTCTCGCCTGTCTCCCAGCCAGGGTGTCGTCCCAACACCTCAGACCTGCAGGAAGCACGTCTTGTGGGGATTTTGCCACAAGAGACTGGGGCCTCGAATCACTGATCCTTGCAAATCTTGCCCTGCTGATAACCCAGACCCCTGCTTCTCTTCAGGTGCTGTTGGGGTGGCCGTCCACAGATGGAGCATCTGCAGTTCGTCCCCATGCTGGTCCACACACAGGTGCCCTGCATCCTCCCCAGGGCATCCACCTGCTTCGGGGATGTTCGGTTCCCTCCCAGGCCTGGCCACTGTCGGCTCCACCATGCTTCCCAGACCCCACACAGGACGGACTGTGGGAGTTGTCATTCCCAGTGTGTCGCCGGGGGTAGATGTGAGAAATGCAAAAAGAACAATAACTAAAACTTCAAAACAAGACATATAAAAATGCAAGCTCAGATATTAGCTGCATTTTAGTAAATTTAAACAATATAACATAGGAAAAAATATCAATATTTTATTAAAATATATGCCACTCAGTGAAAGCTTTCATCCAGGTGACTGGCTTAGAGAACAGCTATGTACAATCCTGCCCTGTCACATTATTAACCAAATGGGAAGTAGCTGATGGAATACAAATTCCCTGTGACCTTCACCCTGCTCATTCTCGGTGCCTGCATATCAATATTTGAAGTATTAAATGACAAACGAGCCTGGTTCTTACTCATTAATTTAACTCCTCGAGAGAGGATGTCACTTCTCCTGGCGAGAGATAATGTATTTGTCAGATAATGTGTTTTTCTAGGCTCTGTTCTAAGGCGACTAGGGCGGAGAAACCAGCCACTCAGCGCTGTTGAGGGCTGTAGGGCTACAGCACGTTCTGCAGCTCCGGACCCATTTCTAACATTCATCCAAATGAGCGGGGGTGGCTGTTTTCTGAATTCCTTTTCAACAGCTCTTGGTAGCAAGTTCCTACACCTGACCCCGCAACACTGACTGATTTACAGCTGTGTGTGTCCTGCAGAGGCCCTGCGGCTGTGCTCTGCGCCTGCCCTGCCTGGGCTTGGACCTGCGGCCTGGCGAGCTGGGAGCTCCCTCAGGGCTGCGCCTGCCTCCCCCTCTCCGCACCCACCGGGTTGGGGCGGGACATCCCGTGCGGAGGAGCAGGCTCGATACCCGCCGGTGGAGACCACACCACACTTCTCCCAGGCTAGAGACTGTGGCACTTCAGTAACACCAACCTCACAGATTTTGGAGAGCTGAAAGAGCCACGGAGCCACTGCGCAGAGAGGGGGAAGGAAGGAGTCAGGGAAGGACCCGGGCTCCTCTTCCTCGCTCACAGCAGCAGCAGCCCCAGCAAGCCCTGGTTGGGACCCCCCTCTTCCAGCTTCCCCTCTTTGCTCAGATTTGTCCTGGAGGGGCCCTCAGGCCCCGGGCAGGAATCTGGGTCCCCCCCCTGCGTCTACCACTAGCTGAGGAGATTCATGTTCCTGAGCCTCCCTTGGACCTCCAAGGCCTGGGTGTGGGGTTCTACAGGGAGGAGGGGGTCTCGGGCTCCAACCCGAGAGCTGCCAGCATCTCTTGAACCCCACCAGCCAGCTCCCTTAGGAGAAGCTTCTGAGGTGCCTGAGTCTAGAGGCTCATCAGGATTCGAACCTGATTCTTCCCCAGTGGCCTAGAATCAATATACTTTCATGCTCATCAGCAATTTAAGCTAAAGCCTGGTGGGAAGTGATTTGAATCTAGATGGGAGCGCACACAGTAGAATGTGAGCTCTAGAAAGTAATTATGCCAGTCAGGAGGCAGAGGTGGGGCTGTGTAACTGTCTGTGGATCATCCCATTACAAGTGACCCCTGCCCTGGCTGGCTAAGGCAGACACCCAGGTGAGGACCTGGGGGTCCCCAGAGGAGCCCAGCTGGAGGCAGCTGGAAAGGGGCTTCGTGGAGCAGGGCCGAGGGAGGCTGCAGCCGGAGTGGGAGCCGGCCATGGGCCCCTTTCCCCAGGGACCTGACGCTTTGTGTTTCCGTTGTTGCCCTGCACGTCTGGCCCAGGCTCCTGTGCACCGTGTGAGTGGGGCTTCCCTCCCTCTGCTCAGATATTCTCCAACATGGGGCCCGGCCGGCCCAGGACACAGCGCCTGGGGTCTGTTGGTTCTCTCCCGCTACACTGTTACCTGAACTGGGCTTCCATGCTTCAACTCCAAGCCTTTCAATAATGATAATAATATCAATATTAACAACAACAATAATAAACAAAGTATTGTTTCTTTTTTTGGTTTTTGTTTTGCAGTATGAGGGACTGAACCTAGGACCTTCCTGCTGAACTACATCTCCAGCCCTTTTAAAATTTTTTGTTTGTTTATTTTCAGACAGGCTCTTGCTAAGTATCTAAACTGACCAGGCTGGGCTGGAACTTATAATCCTCCTGTCTCAGCCTCCCAGAGTGGTGGGATTACAGGTGTGCACCACCACGTCTAGATCCATTGCTCAGAGTTTTCTCATACCACGAAGTCGCAGTGGCCACCCCAGTCCTGGAGCTGTCCTAAGGGATGAGCAAGGGTGTCAGGGGACAAAGGCTTCATGCTGGAGTTTTCAGATGTGCCACACCCAGGCCTTGAGCGGATCTGAGACCCAGAGTTACCTTCTGAGTGCACTGAATAGAGCAGGTGCTCAGAAGTGACCTGGCCCAGATGGCACTCAGCCCGGGACAGTGGGGACAGGGACACCAGCTCCCAGGGGACAGTGCCCTGACACCAGGCAGTGGAGGAAGTGGCCCACAGGGAGCAACAAGAATGCCCAGAATCAGAACTGTCTGATTTACCCACCAGACTCCCCTTCTCCGGGGATTCTAATGACCTCATATTGAAGCAACAAGCTTAAGTTCATTTGAAAACCCTTCTAGTCGCAAGGAAAAAGATACAGGTTCTAATTACGCACAGAAACGTGAGCTGAGAAGTGTGTCTTCAAAAGCCAAGTTTTGGGGTGGTGTTCGGGGAGCAGATGGTGCTACCACACCTGTGTGGCGAGGTTGCAGCTGGGTGCCCCAAGGATGCCAGCAGAGGGGGCTCCCCCGGGGTGTGCCAGCTCCTGATGCAGCTTTGTTCCTGGCTGAAGACAGGAGGATTGAATCCAGAGCCTTCATGCTAAGCAACGTCTCCAGCCCTTTCTTGTTGTTTGTTTAAAGTTTGAGGCAAGGTCTTGCTAAGTCTCTACTGTCCAGGCTGGGCTCCAAGTTGTGATCCTCCTGCCTCAGCCTCCCAGAGTGCTATGGTCACAGGTGTGTGCCACACAGCATCAGAGAAGTGAGTGATCAGGCAGTATCAGAAGGTCTCCGCCTTCTCCAAGGTGTAGCTCGCTCTGTTGATGCAACTTTTCAAAAACTGAGTCAGAAAAACTGTGCCTGCTTTCTGAAGCCATGTCCCTTTGTGGTCAGTTTTTTGCACAAGCTGTGCCTGAAAGGTCTGATTTCTCTTTGAAACCAGGCCCATCTGTATTCTGCTTTCTAGTGAAGATTGGTTCTTTGCAACTTCAGGCGACTGTCTCCCCAAAAAGGAAGACAGAATTTGTTTTCCAAGGGTTTCTCTTAGGAATCCTTTCATTATTTCATTCTTAGGATGGGGAAGAGAGTCCTAAACTAATTTGTAGCCTGAAATCTTAATACCACAGACTGTGGCTGGGGTAGAAATCAGAACTCGGGCTGGGGTGTGGCTCAGTGGTGGGGCACCTGCCCTGTGTGCAGGGGCTCTGGATTTGAGAACCAGTACTGGAAACGGAGGAGGAGGAAGGCATGCAGGCAGGCATGCAGGCAGGCAGGAAGGAAGGCAGAAGGAGAACTTGGAGATCTGGGAATGCTCACGGTGGAATCTGAGAATTCGAGACCCCTAATGTCCTTCAGAAAGCAGTGTTGCTAAGCCAAGTGCACACAAGTGGTGGCCTGATGCTTGGCATTTGGTCAGTGTCCCTTTTAAAAGCGGCTGTGCTGCCCACGGTGAACAGAAGAGAGAATTAAGAGCTCATGTGCTGGGGACCACTTGGTGCCATTCCTGACAAGGAGAGCAGGCCCAGGGCCCTCACCTCACACACGGCATGCGGCCGAGGATTGCGCCAGCAGGGGTGAGGGGCAATGCGTGGGGAGCAACTGTTCAAAAGCTGCTCTCTCCAAGGCGACCTCCTCGGGAAGGCTGCATGGCTTTGCTTTGGGAAGACCATGCCTCTGGGAGAAAAGATTACCTTCTACTGTGGAATATGAGATAGGTTTCTTATTATAATTTCTAGGCAGCAGTTCTTGACTGATGACCAGGGAACCTCAAGTCGGCTGCTGCCCAGCTGAGCCCGGAGAAGCATCTCTGCAGGCTTCTGACTCATTCATTGAGAGGTGCGGCCACAGCCCAGATCCATGCCTTCAGCGAGAGTGAACAGAGGACGTGGCATCGCCACCTCGCTGGAACTTGGGTCCTCTCACCCCAGGTGGCTGCAGGCCGCTGAAAACCATCAACACCAGCTCCGGAGCAGGGACTGGCCTTGTACTGGGAGATCCTGTCAAGTTCCTGAAAACTGAGTGCTTTTGTCGACTGCTCCGAGCCCGACAGCAGTGAGCGGAGCAGGCCGTCCTGCTTCTGCTCCGGGAGTCCAGGAATCATCGGAGCATTGGAGAATTCTGCCTTTGCTGCTTCGGGGCCAAGGTTCTGGTTTTCCAGAGGCTGCTCCCCTAGCTAGGTTCCATTCTCCTGGATTTGAGGAATGGAAAGAATTCTTCCTAAGAAGGTTCTTCTCCATCTTCAGTAAGATGGTTTTAAATGGACAAACGTGAGTGTGCGCATGTGTGTCATCGGGGAAGATGTGGGCTCTGAGCCTGGGTCTCCTTCCCTCCTTTTGCACCAGCCCGTGCTTGGTGCTTGATTCACTGTGGGGAGTGGGACACGTGTGTGTCTCATCTTAATCCTTTCCTTCCCCCTCCCTCCTCCTCCTCTTCCTCCCTCCAGCTCTACAACCCCTACCCATTTGCAAAAGATCTACTTCCCTGTTTCCTATTATCTATCTTTTACCTGGACCTAAAAATTATTTATACTCTGTGTTTCTCATTTAAGAGAAACCTAGTGATATTTGAGCTTTTATGTCTGATTTATTTCACTTAATATTATGGTCTCAAGGTGCATTTACTTTTGCATACTGACTCAAATGTACCTTATGGCAGAGTAGTGCTTCATTATTTATAAATTCCACATTTTTTTGCCTATAAACACAGGCGACTTCTAAGATTTAGCTATTATGAGTTAACATGGGTGTGCATGGATCACTGCAATATAATGTCTTTAATTGTTTTGGGAAAATAGCTAGGAGGGGAATAGCTTGGTGTCATGGAGTTTCTAGTTTTCTTTTTTTGAGGAATCTCCATACCGTTCCTATTTGTGTGTGTCCTATTTATGTACTAGTTTATATTCCTGCCAACAACATAGAAGGGTTTCTTTTTCCCTGCAGCTTCACCAGCATTTGTTAGTGGTTGATTTCTTGATGGTAGCCATTTTGGAGTAAGATGGAATCTGTTTTGTTCTAATATGCATTTCTATAATGGCCAGCGATGTTGAACATTTTTCATGGATTTATTGGCCATTTGTACTTCTTCTGAGAAGTGTCTATTCATTTTACTTGCCCAGTTTTTGATGGGGGATTTTTTTTTAAATCTAGAAGTACATTTATTGACAACCCTTCCATATGAACAGAACTATGTTACTACCCGTGCAGGACATACACTCCTGCCCAGAGTCTTTGCAGAGCGGCTCTCTCTCCTGGAGAGTTTGAGATTCCCATTTGCTCCACATCAATGCCAGCGTTGGTGCCATTGCCTTCTTGGTTTTAGGCACTTGGATGGGTTTTATCTTCTGTGGTTTTATTTTTTATTTTTCTTAAGTTCTTTTATTGGTAGATTTTAGGTATACAATACATTTACATTTATCATTGGGTGTTTGTACCTGTACATGATGTATCTTGGTTCTTATTTTTTCCCCATTACCTGTGTGCCCTCCACCCTTCCCTATTTACAAAGACTTTGTTTCCATTTTTTTACTTTTCTCATAACTTTTCCTTTCCCTTCTTTCCTTTCCCCTTCCCCTCCCACCACCCCTAAGTCTTTGGACCTTTTTTCCTATTTCAAATTATCAATAATTCATTTTAATCATTTTAACCCTTACACTATCAGTTTCTCACACTGGAGAAACTATTCGGTATTTACACGTGTGTCCTATTTATTTCACTTAAGAGTATGGCCTCAAAATGTATCCATTTAGCTATAAATGACTCTAGTTTTTCATTCTTTGTGTCTGAGTAGTGCTCCATTTTATAAAAAAAAACCACATCTTCTTTATCTGCTTTCCAGTTGATGAGGACTTCTTGGTCTGTTTCCAAGCTTTAGCTATTACGAACTGTCCTGCTATGAACATGGGTGCACATATATCACTGTGGTATGATTCTTTTAATTCTTTGGGGAAGATACCCAGCAGTGGGATAGCTGGGTCAAAGGGGACCTCTAGCCCTAGTTCTTTGAGGTATCTGCATACTGATTTCCACAGTGGTTGCACCAGTCTACATTCCCACCAACAATGAAGAAGGGTTCCTTTCTCCCCACACCCCCGCCAGCATTTGTCATTGGTTGATTTCTTGATAACAGCCATTCTTTCTGGGGTGAGGTGGAATCTTAGTGTTGTTTTCATCTGCATCTCTCGAATGACCAGTGATGTTGAACATTTTTTCATATATTTATTTTCTGCTTTTACTTCTTGTTCTGAGGAACGTCTGTTCATTTCAGATGCCCATTTTTGAATTGGGTCTTTGAATTTGGGGGGTCTGATATTTTTAGTTATTTATATATTCTAGATAATAGTCCTTTGAGGTACAGCTGCTAAAAATTTTTTCCCACACTGTAGGTTGCCTGTTAGCTCAGTTGGTGGTTTCTTTTGCAGTGCAGAAGCTTTTTAATAAGATGAGATCCCAGTTGTTGATTCTTTGTGCTAGTTCCCATGCTACCGAGGTTTTGTTCATAAAGTCTTTTCCTACCCCAGTGTCTTTAAGAGTTCTACCTAACTTATCTACCAGCAAGTTTAGTGTTTCTGTTTTAATATTTAGATCTTTAATCCACTTTGATCTTAGTTTAGGGCCTGGTGATAGGTATGGGTCTAGTTTTAATCTTTGGCAGGTTGAAATCCAGTTTTTCCACCACCATTTATTAAGTAGGCTATCTTTCCTCCAATGAGGGTGGTTGGCTCCTTTGTCAAAGATGAGGTGGTTGAGTATGTCTGGAGTTGCTTCTGCTTCTTCTAATCTAGTCCACTGATCCTCAGGTCTGGTCTTTTGCTGATACCATGCTGTTTTTATCACAGTAGCTTTGTAGTATAGTTTCATGTTGGGGATTGTGATACCCTGAGCCATGTCTCTGTTGCTTAGAATTGCCTTTGCTATTCTAGGTCTCTTCTGATTCCAAATGAATTTTTGGATTGTTTTCTCTAGTTCTGTGAAGTATATTGTTGGAATTTCAATTGGCATTGCATTGAATCTATATAGTAGTTTTGGAAGTATGGCCATTTTCACTATATTGGTTCTTCCTACCCAGGAGCAAGGTATATCTTTCCATTTTCTTGTATCCTCTTTGATCTCTTTTTTCAGAGTGCTGTAGTTTTCAGTGTGGAGGTCTTTTGCTTCCTTTGTTAGATTGATTCCTAGATATTTCATGTTTTTGGATGCTATTGTAAAAGGAATTACTTCCCTAATTTCTCTCTCAGTGAGTCTGTTATTTGTGTACAAGAAGGCTATTGTTTTTTAAGTGTTGACCTTGTATCCAGCTACTCTACTGAATCTGTCAATTAAGGCTAGAAGTCTTTTGGTGGAGTTTTTTGGGTCTTCTATGTAAAGTATCATATCATCAGCAAATAATGACAGTTTAACTTCTTCCTTTCCTATCTTTATTCCTTTTTATTTCTTTCTCTTTTCTAATTGCTGTGGCTAATGTTTCCAGAACTATATTGAACAGGAGTAGAGATAGTGGGCATCCTTGTCTTGTTCCTGGTTTTAGCATGAACATTTTCAGTTTTTGACCATTTAGTATGATGCTGGCTGTTGGTTTTTCATAGATAGCCTTAATCAGGTTGAGATAAAGACCTTCTATTCCAATTTTTTGTAGGGTTTTTATCATGAATGGGTGTTAGATTTTGTCGAATGCTTTTTCTGCATCTATTGAGATGATCATATGGTTTTTGTCCTTGACTCTGTTAATATAGTGTATTACATTTATTGATTTATGAATGTTGAACCATCCTTGCATCCTTGGGATAAATCCGACTTGGTCAGGGTTTATAATCTTCTTGATGATCCTCTGTATTCTGTTGGCCAGTATCTTGTTGAGGATTTTTGCATCTATGTTCCTTAGGGAGATTGGCCTATAGTTCTCTTTTTGGGTTGGGTCTTTCCCTGGTTTTGGAATCAAAGTAACACTTGCTTCCAAGAATGAATCTGAAAGCCTTGCTTCCCTTTCAGTTTCCTTGATGAGTTTAAAGAGTAATGGCAATAGTTCTTCTTTAAATGTCTTGTAGAATTCAGCAGTGAAGCCATCAGGACCTGGGCTTTTCTTTGTTGGTAAATATTTTATTACATTTTCAATTTCACTCACTGTAATTGGGGTGCTTAGAATTTCTATGTCTTCTTCATTTAACTTTGGTAATTTGTATGTATCTAGGAATCTGCCCATTTCTTCTGTGTTTTCCATTTTATTGGAGTACAGGTTCTCAAAGTAGGTATTGATGATCCTCTGGATTTCTGTTGGATCTGTTGTGACTTCACCTTTTTCATTCTTAATTGCATGGATTTGCCCCTTTCCTTTCCTTTTTTTGATAAGGTTGGCTAAAGGTTCATCAATTTTATTTATTCTTTCGAAAAACCAACTCTTTGATTCATTGATTTTTTGTACTGTTCTCTTAGTCTCCATTGCATTGAATTCTGCTCTGATCTTTATAATTTCCTCTCTTGTATGAGCTTTGGGTTTGTTATGCTCTTCTTTTTCTAGCAGCTTGAGTTCCTGCATTAGGTTATTTATCTGAGTGCTCTCTGTTTTCCTAATATTGGCATTCACTGCTATGAATTTCCCACACAGAACTGCTTTCATTGTGTTTCATAGATTCCTGTATGTTGTACTGGCATTATCATTTACTTGTAGAAACTGTCTAGTTTCTCCTTTAATTTCCTCTGTGACCCATTGGTTGTTCAGGAGGGTGTTATTCAGTTTCCATGTGTTTGTGGGAGTTTTGCAGTTTCTTATGTTATTGATCTCCAATTTTATTGCACTATGGCCTGATAATATACAGGGGGTAATTTCAATTCTTTTACATTTACTTAGACATGTCCTATGAGCTAGCATGTGGTCTATTCTGGAGAATGACCTGTGTGCAGCCTAAAAGAATGTGTATTCCAATTTTGTGGGGTGGAACACTCTGTAAAGATCTATTAAGTCCATTTGATCAATAACTGGGCTCAATTCTAGAATTTCCTTGTTAACTTTTTGTCTAGATTACCTGTCTATTTGTGATAGTGGGGTATTGAGGTCCCCCACTGCAATTGTGTTAGTGTTTATTTGGTTTTTCATGTCCATTAATATTTATTTTGTATAGTTGGGGGCATTCATATTTGGTGCATATATATTTATGATTGTCATCTCTTCCTCTTGGATTGTTCCCTTTGCAAGGATGTAGTGACCATCTTTGTCTCTCTTAATTAGTTTTGGTTTGAAATCTGCTTTGTCTGCAAATAAGATTGCTACCCCTGCTTTTTTCTAGGTTCCTGTGGCATGGAGAACTGCTTTCCATCCTTTTACTTTCAGTCTATGAGTTTCTTTTTGAGTTAAGTATGTTTCTTGTATACAGCATATTGCTGGATTTTGCTTCTTAATCCATTCTGCCAGTCTATTTCTTTTGATTGGTGAATTGAGGCCATTAACATTGATGGTTATAATTGATAGATATTGATTCATCCTTGTCATGATGCTTTACTTTTGTTGGCTCTTTTATTTCTTATTTATTCCCCCTTTCCCTTTAGTGTCTTACCTTGCCTGGTGGCTTCCCTCTGTTGGACCTCATGGAGTTGTGACTTTCATTGTTTTTTTTTTTTTCTAGGATATTGTTTAGAATTGCTTATAGTGCTGGTTTGGTGTTCATGAACTTTCTCGGGTGTTCTTTGTCATGGAAGTATCTAATTTCCCCATCAATTTTGAAAGATAATTTGGCAGGATACAACAGTCTAGGTTGGAAGTTATTTTCTTTTAGGGCTTAAAATACTTCACTCCAGGCTCTCCTTGACTTGAGGGTTTGTGTTGAGAAGTCTGCCGTGATTCTGATAGGCTTTCCTTTGTAGGTGATTTGTTTCTTTTCTCTAACTGCTTGTAGGATTTTGTTCTTCTGTTGGGTTTCTGGGATCTTGACTATTATATGTCTAGATGTAGATTTTCTTTGATCATGGCTTGTTGGAGTTCTATATGCCTCACTTATCTGTATGTCCAATTCTCTACCTCTGTCTGGGGAGTTTTCCTCTATTACTTCTGTGAACAGTATTTTTATGTCAATTGGGCTTTCTCCTGTTTTTTCATGGACTCCTATCAGTCTTATGTTATTCTTCTTTGCATCATCTAGCAGCTGCTGGATTGATTTCTCATGGTCCCTTACTATTTTTAAGAAATCTCTGTTTTCATGGTCTTTAACCATGATCCTGTCTTCTATATCTGATATTCTGTCTTCAGATTTCCTTAATCTGCTGTGCATACTTTCAATGGAGTTTTTAATCTCCTGAATATCTGTTTGAATCTGTTTCATGGAGTCCATTTCTTTCTTATGTTGGGCGATCATGGTTTCCATTTCTTTCTTATGCTGGGTATTCATGGCTTCCAGCATGTTTCTGAGCTCATCTATTTTTTTTTTATCTGTTTCTGTTCTAGAGCTTCTAATCATGGCTTTCACTCTGCTCACCATCTCTGTAAATATCTGGGAGATTATTTCTGCTTTGAATTTTTCTAGAGCCTCATTCATCTGTTTGGTTACTTCCTGTACTATCAGTTCAGGGTGTCCAGGTGGTTGGTTATCGGATTTTTCCACCTCGTTTTCCCCAGGTTTTATCCTTGGTGGGGTGGAAGTCTGAGTTTGTGCCTTGCTTAAATGTCTTCTTATTTTTGTTTTTGGTACTGTCCTTGTTTTAACTCCTGGGTTGATACTTTGAAATTGCTTATTGTAAATATCTTTGTTGCTTGTAATTAGAATCCTTATGGAATGATTGCTTCTCAGAGGTGTCTTCCAGATATAGCTAGTCTTTAAGTTTTGAGTCTCTAATGACTCTGAGTCTATCTCATTTTCCTCATACCAGGAAGGATCACTGACTAGATCAATAACAACACCTTAGCCCAAGTGATACTATCAGCAACACCATTGCATCAAGTACATCTTAAAAAATGACATTTTGTGGTAGTTATTAATCTATCACCTTTAACTGTGTGAATTAAATCAAGATCAAGGACCAACCCAACATATGTATATAGTGAATAAATTCTTCAGTATAACAACTTTACCCTCCGGGATGGGGAGTTAGAAGGAATTGGGGAGGGACAGATAGATACATAGAAGGAGAAGGGAAGGTTAGCAGTGAGGCCAGAGGACACAGGCAAGAAGGAAAAAGAGAATAATACAAAAATGAGGAAGAACTCCAAATGAGGGCCAGAACAGGAACAAAAAGGGAGATGAACAATGTGGAACAGCAAGAGAGTGAGTGTAAGAGAGAACAGAAAGGGAAAAGAAAGAAGAAAAAAAAGGAGAGAAAAACAAAAATTTGCAAAGAGTAGGAAAAAAAATTAAAGATAAGAGGAGAAAAAGAAAAAACAATAAGAAAAACAAACAAATAATACTAATTTTGGAAATAAAAATAAAAATGAAAATGAAGGGCCTCCTTCAGGGTATGTCTCTGCTGTCACAATAGACAATGTGGGTAGCAGTGTGCAGATATAAGTCACTGAGTCCCAGCAAGCCAGTCACAGACCCGTGAGATTCAGGCAGATTTCTGGCTGCAAGTACCACGTTGAGCTCGCTGTCCTCCTGTAGGTTTGAACTCTGCAGGATTGTACTGCAGGTTCCAGCTGCCCTTCCCCTGAAGATAGTCCCGGTTCAGATGGGAGGTAATGATCGCTCTAACTTACCCAGTACAGTGGTCTGGTGGTCCGGTGTCCTCTGTGTCTTTGTAGTGTGGAACCAGGTGGCAGTACAGCCAAGAGGCCAGAGGAGCAGGGTGTGAGGGGGTGTCCAGTGGTTTGCTGCAAGGGCGCGGGCTGGATCGGTGTGTTCCCCGCAAATGGGGACCCCGCTATGGCATCCACAGATGTGCCTGTCTGGAATGGGCTGGATCGGCATGTTTCCCCTTGATTGGGTCTTTTATTTGGGAGTCTAATTTTCATCTCCACTGACAACTATTTTTTTAGTTTGTTGTCCATGGAACTCATGCCTATTTAAAAGTATTTTATTTCACTTTACATACTGCAAATATACTGTTTTTCCTCAATTCCAAATGTTCTTTGCTAGGAGACAGATTAGAACTGGCTTTCTGGTCTCAGCTGGTGTCCATTACATTTCCTTCTGCCTGACAAGCTGCAAGTCTAGGTTTCTTCCCCAGTGGTCTCGTGGTGACAAAGCCCCTTACATTTGGTCTGAAGGAGAGTTTTGCTGGACACAGATGTCCAACATGACAGGGATACAGAGGCTGAGTCAAGCAGCTTTTGCTTCTGAGGAAACTTGGTCACCTTGCAGGCTCAGTCCTCAGGTGTCGGTGAGATCCTTCAGGCCTTGCCATCGAATGCTGCTCAAGTGGGTCCTGGGCAGTCTTCATTGCAGGGCAGGATTGACCCTAGATCTGAGGCCCTTTTAAAGACTTTACTCACCTCCCGCACACATGGGACCCTTCCATTCCCAAGGCAGAAATGCAAACTCCCGGAACTGCATGAACTCTGAGAATTTTCCAGCTTAATTTTCCAAGGTTTCCAATGGTAGCCAGGCATGATGGAGCACACCTGTTATCCCAACACTATGGGAGGCTGAGGCAGGAGGGTCACAAGTTTGAGCCCAACCTGGACAACTTAGTAACTTTGCAAGACCTTGTCTCAAAAATAAAAAATACAAAAAGGGCTGGGGCCAGAGCTCAGTGCTAGGGACCATGCTTCCTGCAAAAAAAGTGGGAAGTGAATCAAAATTGAAGCTTTACTTCTCCTGGAAATCTTCCTTGTGAAGCTGTTTTCTTCGTCCCACAGGTCCAAATGACTTCTTAGCTAGCACAGGGAGACCAGCTGCTGTTTGCAAACAGAAGACGACTGTAAAGCAGCACCTCTCTAACTGGAGCATCAGGGCTCGTGCCAGTCTCAGCATGGAGATGAAATGTACTTCGCAAAGGAGCAGAAAAATAGCAATAAAAAGCCACTAAAATAGCACACAGTGGAGCCATGCACTCACCACCCGTAGCTGGAGTCCTGGGTAGAAGATTTTGTATCTTTGTCAGATGCTTTGTGTGCTAAAAGAACTCCAGGCCAGAGCTCCCATTCAGCCTATGACACATGTTCCACACTGCGTTTATTTAAAACAATTTTATGGCAGTAAAGGCAGCAATTATGGAACAATGCCCATAATGCTGATGACAGCCTGCTAATTTTCTGCTACTTATTTTGGAAGAGCTCCCTTTTATTCTTCTCAGAGTGAAGAAAAGCAACTTTTTCAGGATGCTGGAAAACAAGATGCACCATATTTCTTAAATCATTCAACCTGTGATAATATAAGCATATTATTTTCACAAATGTTCTCTTGTTCTTGTGCTCGCTTAAGCCGAAGGCTCCTGTTTATTCATTTCCACCTGAGAGGTGTGATTTGAATATAAATTATATTTAAAATAACCTGTGAATATGCAATTCAGTTCTGGCTCCTTGTCCAATGGCCTCGTTTAAATGCAATTTAAATGCAATTGTGCAGTTTCTGTTCTATGATTCTTTGGGTGGATTAAGTTCAGAACCAACGTGGAGGGCAACGTGTTTGCTTGAGGGCCCAGACTACATGGCAGCCCCACCTGTGTGGCTTCGGGGCTCACTCAAGGGTCCCAGGAATCCATGACTTCTCTTCCCAGCACCGTGGGCATGGAATTGTCCATGGTGTCAGGTTCAGAGCGCTCTGCCTGCTCGGGAAAGGCTCCTACACTGCTGGTGCCACTTCCGGCCTGAGCCCCTCGGCTGGCGACACTGCTTGTCCCAAGGTGACCGACTCCCTGCGGTCTCCTCCCTGAATATCATTTCTCTATCACTTCTCCAAGTCATCCTTTCCTCCAAGGTGAGATTTAGTTTATGCTCCTTTCCTTGTCCTCCCTGGACTAATTTCACCCTCATTGAGTTCCTTCCCTGCTGAATTCCTCCAGAACTTACTGTCCGGACTCCATAGTCAGCTCAGCCCGTGTCCTACTCTGTGTCCTCTTCTGGCTCCTGTGGCCTCCACTCACCTGTGTCCCTCTGAGTTCTGGGAGGGACTCTCCATCCCTGTGCCCGGTGCGGCCGCAAAGCGAGCACTGTCCTGGTGCCCAGGCCCACCCTCGGGAGGCTATAGATGGCCAGCTGTGAGGACAGAGAGCACTTTGTAATCCAGATTTTACAACATAGTATATATCAGAAATTTTTTGTAATGTAAAAAGCTTTTAAACAAACAATGTAAAAATCACATGTGTGGGCTTCTGTTGTAGGGAGTTTTCCGAGTGGAGTTATTCCAGGAAGAGCTGAGTATCTACCTGGCTATTATCAAAAAGTCAAAAGGTGGGCATGGGAGGGGCTGTGTGGGAAAGGGAGCCCTGTGCACTGTTGCTGGGATAGGAATCAGTATAACCATAGGGACAACAGGATGAGGTGACTTAAAAAGTGGAAAAGCCCCATCACGTTATCCAGCGATTCCACTTCTGGGGAGCATCCAAGGGAGGTGAACCAGTGTGCCGAGAAGGTATCTGGACCCCCAGTTCATGTTGACTCTGGACAAATTACAGACCCCAGGGTGGGGTCCTTGCATGGCTCAGACCGTGTTGTGAGCCCAGTAAACATTTGGGCAGCACCTATCCCATCAGCTGGATGCGTAGGAGGTTATTATAGCCTCATTCTATGAGCTACATGTGTGCCTGTGTCTGCAGTGTGAGCACCATGTGCACTTTGCACGTGTGCTCATGCATGAATGCACATGTTTTACAGCAATGGAGATCACAGAGAGCTTAGTTACATTGACTGCAGATCTGAAGTACTCAAGTTACTTAAAGAAAACCCGCTGTAGTGAGGGCTCAGAGCATGAATGGAAGAGAAATCAGGGTGGATAAGGAGGCATGGAGAAGTGCTGATGTCTCAGAGCAGAAACTTGGGTTGCATTCCCTGCCAGCACAGCCACACCTCAACTCAGCAAGTCACCCGGAGAGGCATGCTGCACTCCATGTCATGCGCTTGAGTTTCAGTGTCAGAGAGGAGCTCAGAGGTTCCCGAGTGCAGACACAGGGGATGCAACACCACCTTCCCAGGTGGAGAGCGGGCCATTCCCTGGGGGACAGAGCTGTCTGCAGGTCACAGGGACAGGGAGGGGTCCAACAGCCACGATCCACACAGGAGGTCCAAGGCGTGTCTAGCTCTCACGGATGCATCTGTGATGAAATGAATGCTCCCAAGGCTTAAACAAGTCTTTAAAAACATAACCACCTCTAGTGGCTGTGGCTGGGCTGTGAGTGTGCAATGCACACTTTCTCATTCTGCATGGCTGGTTGTTTCATTTGCACCAGGGCATGGGTTACAATGTACACTCACAGACTGAGTCCCTAAGATAATTAGGGCTTTGTCACCTCGCTGTGCTTTTCTTCTTGCTTTTGCTGTGATGCCTCAGCCAATCCAGAAATTCAGAAATCTGCACTTCCACCAAGGGTGTTTTTAGTTCATCTAACACTACAAACTTTATCAACCTCTTTATAATTGCTTTTTGATTGCTCCAGGGCTGTGATAAGGAGTCTGGTTGCAACTTGCCACAGGGCAGCAGTTCGCATTTCAGTGAAAAAGTGATTCCACATCCAATGCTTCTCGCGTGACCTGGAAGCTCAGGGTCCCTTGGAATGCATTACAAAAACAGTAGGTGTCAGAAGGATGGAGTGGTGACAATGGGTACAGAGCCCCAGTGAAAGAAATCTTACCACTGGATAGTAGAGTGACTAGAGGTTTGCAGGCAGGATCAGTGTTAGTATTAAGTACTGAGAGTAAATACCTTGATTTCACAAGTGAATATTTATAACAGCTGATAATGTTCATGATCTCACTTATTTTTCATAACTTTTGCATCTGGTCCACCAGGAAAGGAAGCAGGCCTCTGACCACGGACCAAGATGGATGAAGTTAATGAGGAGCTATGCGGTTAACTGCAAACCAGAGTAGACGGGACAGAAAGTTTTATTTTTGTTATCTGAATGCCAAATTTGATTGTAGGAGGTTTTCATGATTTGATGTCTTAGCTTGCCTTTGAAGCAAAAGAAGACTGATCAGAGGCAAAAAGAGAATATTTTGGAATGGATAAAGAAAATAAAAGTACATGTCTATAGCACAAGCTCCTTTAGTCCCAGCCAGGGGCTTCCCAGATTACAAAGAATAGCGAGGCCTGAACACAGGTCCCCATCTGCGCCTCAATACCACACACGGGGCCCTTCCTCCTTGACCTCCTGGCTCCTGTGCCTGGTAGCCCAAATACACAGTGGACTCCTTTCAGGAGGACCCCAACAGCATGCTGGACCTGAGAGTGTCTGAGCACCCAACAGACCAGTGATGGCGAACCTATGGATGCATGCCATGGTGGGCTGTCAGCTGCCATTGACAGCTCTAAAAGGTTTGCCATCACTGCGATAAACTCACAGGGAAGGCCTGAGGATGAGGCTCAGGGAGGAGTGCTTGCTGAGCATGGGCGAGGTCCTGGGGTCCATCCCCAGTACTGGACTCCTTCCTGCCCTGACCAGAAGGTCCCCCTGGATCCCAGACATGCTGAATCGCTGGTCCCCCACAAGTCCTAGGATAACCGCAACACATGCTGCTCTCCATAGCCTTCAGTGCACAGTTTTGTGCTTTAAGACCTAAGATTAACATGGAACATAAGTGCCTTGGCCTCTGGGGAAACTGGGGAGCCTCACTGGCCTCCCTGTGTGGGCTCTGCTCCTCCTCCCTGATCTGTGGGTGACCCGAGGTCCAGTCCCTTAGTCACCATGGAAGAAAGGACAGCAGATGCCTTTGTGGGACTCAGCAACTGGCTTCCACTTGTGTCCTGCTGGCAGCCTGTGTGCGCAAAGCCCAAATCATCACTTTCACCACTGTCCTCATCATTTACTGGTCACCCCAGGGTCTTCCCCAGGATTCCTCAGGACACAGGAAGACCAAAGAAACCATCTGCTATGCCTACCTAATGTCACATCTTCAGACCCAGAGGTCAGGGGGCGTCCCCAACATCAGAGCCCACACAGCTTAAATTATTTATGCTCTGGGTTCCTCATAGAAAAGAAACCATGTGATATGGAAGCTGTGTGATTCACTTCACTTAACATGATGGTCTCAAGGTGCATCCATTTTCCTACAAATAACCCAAGTTTATCCTTCTTTATGGCAGAGTAGTTAAAGAGCAAAATAAAAGCTAGCTAATAGGAAGAGGGAGAGAGATCTTTTGCAAAACGAAAAAGGATTAAGAAATGGAAGGAGGGAGGAGGGGAAGGGGATGTAAAAAGAATTAAGATGTGTTATACCAAAAACATCCTAATAAAAATAGAAATTAAACACTGTCTTATTCACATGCCTCACCATTCTCCTACCTGCCCAACATTTGTGTCTGAAATGAATTAACTTGATTGACTATTTAATAGCCTTGTACAAAATTATGCATGGGAACAGTGGCTCAGCTACTTACATGTCTAGTTTATGGTAAGTCAACATTAATTTGTGTTTCTGGAACAGTCAGGAAGACTGAGAAGGAGGTTTAGGCGTGAAAATCAGAGAGGGCTGCAGATGGAGGGGAGACTTTGAGGGCTCGTGTGCTGGGAGCATTGTATGTAATGTACGGAGAATGGCAGGGAAATACTCGCTGAATAGGAACCAGCGGAACATAGAAGGGTAACTCAAGGACTCAAGAAATAGGCTTGGAGGGCTGGGGATTTAGCTCAGTGGCTCCACTACCTGCCCCGCAAGCACAAGGACCGGAGTTCGATCCTCGGTACCAAAACAAACAAAAACAAAAACAAGAAATAGGCTTGGAAACATGGTCCCTGGCAGCAGAAACAGGGTACTTCAGTGAAGCCCAGAGCGTGGTTTCCTACAGACCAGCTGTGGCCAGGATCAGCACCCAGCTGGAAGCAAGAGGAGAAGGAAGGAGGAATTCAGAGGAGTGTGCGGGCCACGGCTGGGTCTGGAAACCTACTGTGTGGAGAATGCTTTAAAAAACAATTTACACTTCAGAGCCGCACTCCTAAGGACTCTGTTCTCTGAATTGCTGTCCTGAAAGGCAAGGTTGGTGAGCTGTCCGTGGGAGGACCCAGCGGTTGTCTGACATGGGAGATTTCCTGTACTTCTCTTCCC
This sequence comes from Heterocephalus glaber, assembly GCF_053883595.1. NCBI lineage: Eukaryota > Metazoa > Chordata > Mammalia > Rodentia > Bathyergidae > Heterocephalus > Heterocephalus glaber. The sequence goes on from NW_028258435.1 coordinate 9,717,066, forward strand.
AAGAATGCCACTTATTTTAATCTAAAATGTCATAGGGTTTGGGTTCAAAAGTAAGAGGAAAGAGGGATAGAGATGGAGAAAGTCAGTTGGCCGGCACTAAGTTACTTAGAAAAGGAGAAATAAGTCCAGTGTGGGATTGTATAGTGGGGGATGACAGCGATGACACAGTGCATGTTTCTAAAAGCCTAGAAGAAAGGGTTTTGAATATTTTCACTCCGTAGAACTTGTATCTGAGGAGATAGATGTGCTGACTCTGATTTGTACACGACACAATACATAAATGCATGTAGATATCCCATGGCTACCTATAATCATGTGCGATTTTTGTGTCAATTAGAAAATAAATAAAAAGTTCAGTGAAAATCCTGACATCCCTATTACTATTGTGATATTTGTCAGATTCATCTTCTGCCTGAGTTCTATTCTTCTGCCGGAATCACTGAGCTAAATCCCCAGCCCTTCTGCGTCAGTTTATCAGCCAAAACCATGGGGGTCACATTACCCCAGAGGCGATGCATGCAAGAGCATTAAAGGGCCTAAAGTGAGTGACCTCCTGGGTACACAAGATGGCACTTCCTGGGTCAACAGGAAATGGAGACTAGAGTCCTGGCAGATGAGTTAGGTCTAGGACCCATGGTGAGAAAGACAGGAAAATGAATCCCCTTAAAGGAAAGTCCACCTGAATGCTTTATGCAAGAGTGACTGAAGGGCCATCAAATCAGAAAGACCACTAGACCTGACAATCAGGCAGGAAGATGACACCCAGGCTACAACAGCAGGGGAGGCCAGCCCAGCCTGCGCTCAGCTCAGTGAGGCAGGGTGCAAGGACTTCCAGGGCTATGTGGGCAGGCGGAGAGGGGAGACACACGGTGGGAGGTATGTTCCTGGTGTCTTCGCAACAGGGCATGGGTTCAGAGCTTGGAGCCAGGGGTCCCCCAGCAAGGCTCCTGCCCCCCATAGATATGCAGTCAGAGACCAGCACAACAGTCTCAGTGACAAGCTCCTCCTGCTGTGTGAGAGGTACCTCATGACCTTGGAACCGGAGCGGCCCCATCCCCCAGTCAGGTGTCTGCATCTCTGCACCAGGGCAGCCTCCTGGCCTGTTCACCACACAGTCTCAAGGCTGTGGCTCTCCTTGCCATAGACACCACACAAGTGACCTCAGCTTGTGGACTCAAGCTAAAGCTCTGCAGAAGGAAATGACCCACATAGTGTCAGCACTGTCCTGCACAGCAGGCTGGATAGGTGGCCTGGGGCAGTGTCACGTTGTCCACATTGTCAACTGTGAGTGCCAGCCCGCACCCCCTGCAACATGAGGGTGGGAGCTGGGGGCCACCTCCTGCCCCCGGACTTCCTGTAATCTAGAAGACAAGCTTCCTGCCTAGGCACCCCATTCCCCCAAATTCCCTTCACCCTTACTGTAGCTCTTGCCTGGTGCCAGCTCAGGGCTAGAGTGGCTCTGGGCCCCAGGGAGGCTTTGTGGTGAGGTAGGAGACTCACAGCTTCCTGGAAGATGTCTCATTATAATGCCACCCCAGGCAGTAATTTGATCTCTTGTCTTTTATAGGTTGAAAGTCTCCTTTTATCCTTTGGTTATAACCCATGGCTCCTCTGCTTGTTAAACTTTAAGGAAAAAGAGTAAAATCTCATGATCTGATTTCACTGTCAGTATGAATTTCAAATGAAAAATAAGAACAATATACCTATTACATTAAAAATTTTCTGATCTTATTATAGATACAAGGAAACAGATAGTGATGAATACAGTTTCTTCTATAGGACCACTTTAAGTGGCCTTATTCTATATCTGCCTTATTCCAGGAAATGTGACAGCATTTTGGGGAAACTAGATTGACATGATTTGTAAAAGTGATATCTGTCTAGGTGGTGGGATAGGCTCGTTATAGAATCAACATGAACGTTAAGCAACGTGTCCAAAGGATTTGCTAAAACTGGCCTCTTCATTCTGGGTCACAGTATATGAGGCAGGAGTCAGGGCTACGATAGAAACATTCAAGGATGAGAACTGGATTTACATCTTCCCAGTGGGCAAAGAAGCCCAAAGACTGCCCCGAGGGGACCCTGGCATCACCCTGACAGTTCCAAGATGGCAATACCAGCTTGTTCCATGGCAGCATCTGACATTTTTATTGCTTAAATATTTCTGCAATCAAGAAAATTAAAAAATAATTCAGTGAAAATCACCAATATTTTTCCAATACACCAAAACCAGTGGTTTTTTGTTTTTGTTTTAGGTATTTGAGTTGTCCAACAGTTTTTTGACCCTTTAGCCTTTTAAAGTATCAATCAAGTGGCTCTTCTAGGATCAGAATTTAGCAGCAATTATGTGTGCATGTGCTTTTTACTATGTACAATATAATGGCAGATCTGGCGTTGCATCTAGTTACAGCACTATACCGAACCAGCCCATGGTATTAGTCAGCTTTCCTGTTGCTGGGACCAATACCTGACACCCACAACTTAAGAGAAGGAGAGGTTTAATTGGGCTCAGGGTTTCAGGAACTCAGTAGAAGGATGTGGTGAACCAAAGCTGCTTAGTACATGGTGGCCGGAAGCAGAGCAGGGTAACAGTGCTGAGGAGGAAGGGCCAGGGACAAGACATAGACCCCAAGGTCACCCCTCTGTGACCACCCAGACACCCCGTTTCTCTCAGTATGAGGTGAGTGCTTCCTCTGCCGCACACTCCCATGGGGATCTCTGATTTGCATCAGGCCACAAAGACCAAGCCCATGGACTGAAACCTGGGGAACTATGAGATCCAACAAGCTTTTCCTGTTTTTAAGTTGTTTTTTCTGAGGCATTTGTCTAAGGGAAGGAAAGTTGACTAACATCCTATAGCGCATTTGTATTTTGTTTATTGTTAAACGGATTTTGCTTGTGTTTTGGTCATTTTTCTTTTTTTTTTTTTTTTGGTTTTTTGAGACAGGATCTTGGTGTGTAGTTCAGGCTGGCCTTGAACTCACAGCGATCCTTCTGCCTCAGCCTCCCGAGTGCTGGAATTACAGGCATGCACCACCAATCCTGGCTTTGTGTTTTGGCCATTGTTCAACCGGATTATTGGCCTTTTTTTTTTTTTTTAACTATTATAGGATCTTTGTAAATATTAGAAAACTTTGGGCTTCATGATATTAACACCCACCAGGAAAAGTCTTCTGCTGAAAGGGGCAGTTTTTGACCCTTTACAGGTCTATGAGGAACGGTCATTGTGTTCAGAGCCCACAGGGTGTCAAAGTCCCAGTGTTAATGAGATTATAATTAAGCATAAGTGAGATGGGTCACTGTGGGTTGTTTAGGATATTCTAAATCTCATGGGATCCCAGGCAGGGCTTAATCATGACAGGTGGGCAGCAAGATTAGGAGACTGGAGATTAGGGCTGGGTCAGACCCGACAACTGACCAGAAGTCAGAGAAACCCATGGCTAACAGGTTGAGCAAGATGTTTCCTAAAAAAAGAGAACACGTGTGGGACACAGGGTCTAAACAAGTCCAGGCTCATGGTGCCTGAGCACAGTACGCAGAACCAATCAGAAAGCTATGTTCTCAGTTCTTTATCTGAATCTGGGAGTATTCAAAGGTCCCCTCAGAAAATGCTGCTCTCAATCCTTCATTTACGTATGGGCGGGACCAATTGAAAGAGCACTTCATTTACATCCGAAGTGAGGCCCAGAGAGCTTTGACCGGACAATTGTCCCAAGGCCATAGTTCCTTGAGGTGGGGCCAACCCAGCATTTTGGACCCTAAAGACCCCATCCTTTATGCTCCCACTGTGAGCCTTGTCACCTGCCCGCTCCTGCCTGTACAGTGAGCTTCTTTTCTGCCTTCAATAAATCTACACCCTTGCTGCCTTTTCTGCATGTCTTGTCTGGTTCTGTGCTCAGGACACCGAAGACCTGGAAAGGAGCTCCCTGGGACCCCCATCTGGTAACACATGCTCTTCGTGGCTTCTTGAGACTTACCTTGGGCCCCCCAGAACTCCACAATGCAGGTGCCCTCTTGTCTTTCCCAGCTGCAGTCCAGCTGTTAGAACCAGGCACTCCATGGTTTGGGGAAAGCTGCTTCCTGTTTTTCCTTCCACCCCCAGTCCCCCTTTCTCCAGGGAGGTCTCCTCACCTGTCCTGCCTCAGCAGGAGCTGGTGTGGATGGTTGGCCCCGTGATGGGCAGAAGGAGCTGGGCATGAGGGCTTCAGGCTGATGTTTATCCTAAGGCCAGCACAGACAGGCTGAGTCCTCCATGCATCCCAAGGTTGTATTGGGCTAAGGGGCCAGGAGACCCAGGAGGGGTCCGTGTGCTAGCAAAGCTCTGGGTCTCTAGGTCTCAATGCTTCACTGTGCACTTAGTTAGAAGAAATTCATTGAGCTCATCCTCCTCTGTCCGCTCTGTTCAATGTAATCCTTGCTCGTTGAAACTTTCTTGGAAGGAGATGGGACAATTTTAGCAAGAATAAGAATAACCTTAAGGGGCACTAAACACTTCCGTTATATGAAACCCTATGAATTATTAATGATTCCCAACAACACAAACTGTCAAAAGAGTTCATGATGACTTTTGGGAGATACTAGAGAAACAACTCATGATTTAAAAAATGGAAAAAAAAAAGGGAAGAATAAAGCTTTTATTTTGCTTTTTGTATAATAACTGTACCTCTGGGTAATTAAATCATTGATAAGGAGAGGCTTTTTCTTAATGGAATTATTTCAGCTAGTTTAAGAAAAGAATGGAGATGTTAAAACATTCCTCTTTTTTTTTTACTCCTGAGAATCCATGACCCTTCACGTGGTTACCAACCACCCAAGTTGTCACTAAGTTGTTACACCCAGGGCAAATCTGGAAAGCGTTTTGATCTATCAACCTACTAGAAATGCAGGAAACAGACAGAATACTTTAAAAAAATTAAACATCAAAAATGTGAACCCCAAAGCTAGCCAATAGGATTCTATGTCATCTGCACTCTCTCCTGTTTCTTCATTGACTCCAATCAGTCTTATGTTATTCTTCTTTGCATTGTCTAGCAGCTGCTGGATTGATTTTTCGTGTTCCCTTATAATTTTGAAGCAATTTTTCTTTTCCTGGTCACTAATTGCAATCTTATCTTCTATATCTGAAATTCTGCCCTCACATTGGTTCATTCTGCTGTGTAGACTTTCAGTGGAGTTTTTCATCTCCTGGAAATCTATTTGCATCTGTTTTATGGATTCCATTTGTTTCCTACTTTGGGATTCCATCATGTTCCTCAGCTCCTCTCTAGATTTATTAATCATGTCTTGCACTAGGGGCACAATTTCTCCTGTTATCTGAGAAATTATTTCTGATTTCATTTTTTCCAGATCCCCTTTTGTTGCCAGTTCAGTGGGTCCAGGTGGTTGAGTATCAGAGTGTTCCATCTCATTTCCCTTTGGGGTTGCTGTAGGTGATCTGGAAGTCTGGTTTTGAGACTTACGTGTTTTCTCATTTCGACCGGGGAGGGGGGGGCGGGAGGGGTGCTGTTGGCGCCCGCTCAGATCACCTCCTCTGAGCTGGGAGAGGTGGGCCAGGGGCCGGGAGCAGCGGTAGGGATGGTGGCCGGGAAGCCTCTTCCTCTGGACCAAGAACAGTGTACCCAATAGGATTCGAAGTGACCAATGACCCCATTTCTTCATCAAACAAATGGTAAGGAAGTTTACAGAAGGAAATGAAGGAAGAAGAGCCTGAGAGGCTCAGGAGACGCACCAGGTGAAACTATTTGCGTAACTTCTTCAGATTCTGCCTCGAATGCACGCCTTACCTAAACACACGTTTCGGCTGTGAGGACAGTAGCAGCAAAGAGGACAGCGGGGCGTTGGTGATGGTGAGAGGTATGTGGTTTAGAGAACATATGGAGACTTTTAGTTTGAACTTTCTGTTTGTCTTTCTTTCTTAGTCCACAATGATGACACTCCTTGTGTGGAGCTGCTGCGTGTATGTAACACATCTTAGTTCTTTTTCATCCCTTACCTCCCCGTTGCTCCATCTTTTGATCCACTTCCCGTTTGAGAGAGATCCATGACCTGGGACTGGAGTCGAGGTGGAAGGTGTCGCCTGAAGGGAGGACCTGGAGCTGGCGTGCAGTCGCCCCCCAACCCTAGGAGCTGTCAGCATGCAGGCAGCCAGCTGCCCTGCTCCCTTGTGTCCTGCAGGGGACCCTGCAATTAACATTTCGCTTTGTTCACCCTTACAATACAGGAGAGACTCTTGGATCCCCCAGAGCAACCCAGAGGCCACACAGAGAGATACAAATGATTCCCTTCCTCATGGGAGGAGTCTTTCATCTATTGGTCAGAAATACGGCCCATTTGCTGGCATCCTCAAAAGACATGAAAGAAAAATATTTAATCAAAGAAAAAAACCAGTTGATAAATATGGCTCTCAACAGCTTTGAAGGCTACCACTTCACAGCCAGTTAAATAGCTTACGAACGTACTTCTTTATAAATGGATGTGAAATTAATGTTTTTTCCAATTGCATTCTAAAATTGGCAGTTTTTAAAGCAGTGGCTATTTCAGTGTGAAGTGGTTCAGGTCGTTAATACTGCATAATGTGTTTTGTGCAACTTTAAAATTGAACAGAGAAATACACTATAATTTAATTTGAGGACATATGTATGAAGTCTTCAAGAAAAAAATTTCTTGCAGTCTTTTTTTTCCAAATTTTTTTTTCTTTTTGGTACCGGGGATTGAACTCTGGACCTCGCACTTTCGAGGCAGGAGCCGGAACCACTGAGCTAAATCCCCGGCCCTTCTTGCAGTCTTAACAGTGGTCATTCTCAGCTACATAGCTGCAGAAAGGCTTCTGTGTTGGCCATGGATGCAGGCGTTTCCATTAGAGGGGTGCCATGGTTTAGATCTGGGGTGTTCCCCAAAACCTCAGGTGTATGGAAGGTGACTGGAGCGTGGGGCATCACACTCATTGGTGGAAGGAAGGAAGGGAGGGAGGAAACAGGATTCAAACATTAATTACTACTTAGAGTAGGTAGGGACTCATCACTGGCTCCCTCAACACCCCAAGTTCCTCTGTGGACCCGCCTCCCAGAGGGCAGACCTGGAGACCAGAGGTCTGCCTTCTGAGGTAGGATTCCAGGGGGAATTGGGCCTGGAGCGGGAAAGGACCACAGGAGCACCCAAAGGGGCCTGGTCTGCAGGCAGCATCTGTCTCTAGGCAGTTAGTGACTGTGAAGCTCCATGCTGTGGAGCAGCCTTGCGTAGTGTAGCTGAAATATACAGTGAGTGGCCCACGCCCCACCCTGGCCCAGCCCGGCTTGGAGCTCTCTCCGTTTGGTCACCCGGGCTTCGGCAAGGCGAGCCGTGCAGGGCGGAGGAGGACAAGATACTGGTAGCTTTGTTGGTGGTATTGTATTGACACTGGGAGTTTTATCTATTCTTTACATTGGATGCAAAATGTATTACTCAAGAAGAGGCATTTGGTGTAGAACCATTGATGAACATGATACCATCATTTAAGGAAATCCAAGAACCAAGGAAAGAAGATTGATGAAGCTCTATAATTTTGGTTTATTAGTTTAAAACAATATTCTCTTAAGAGTGGTATAAATGGACCATGTATATGATATATTGCATAAATATGTGAAGATTCCTCATCATTTCTAAAGGTAAAAATGTCTTGAACATTTAAATGAATATTTGAAACTTACAAATAATTTATACAGTGATTATATTAACATTTAGCAAATACATCATAGTAAGACAACTACTCTCTCATGGGTTTGTGGCATTGGTCACACAGGACTAGTAACTGAATCACATCACTGAAGGGCAGGATGCCATCTGTGTTTACAATTAAGGAGCTTGGTACAGCACTCAGGATTTTGAGTCTTTGTTGCTTTCACGAAGAAGTTCAGTGCATTTCAGAGCTGGATATACCCTAATTACTAAGGCCATAAGTAGAAATTACACAATTGAGTAAACTAGGTCTGAAGCATAATTTAAGAAAGCTTCAACATTTAATATTTTGAAGTATGAGTATTTGGTCTAGAAATAGAATACACACTCTCCAGAAAAAACAATCTTCAAAATAAAACCCCAACCAGTACTTGTGCTTTGCTGTAATATAGACCCAGTTGAGCATTAAAAAAGCTTGTATTTTTATTAATAACTTCTGTAAGATTTCAATGTTAGTTGATGTAATTTTCTTTCTTTATATAATTTAGGCAAACTGCAATGTTAAAAATGGTATTTTAAGGATTCAACTGTAAGACTGGCGTAGGAAAATCTAGATACTAGATTATTTGCTACTGTGAGAATATTTGTCACTATTGGAAATGGCTTTTATTTCCTATTCACTTATTAATTTTAATTTTATACTTAGTGAATATTTTTAAAGAATGTAGAGCTGTTTTTAATATCTAGAAATTAAAAAAAGATTTCCAAAACAATACTTAGAACTGTATTGTCCGAATTATAGATTTTTGCTATTTATTGAACCAGGGATTATGGGAGTTTCCATCCCAAGCTATTCTACCTGCAGGGTGAAAATGCTGCACTTCATACACTGTCAATTTTAAGAGAATTAGGGAAATGACATTTTTATACTTTAAATAAATGTATTTAAAAAAGAAAGAAATATACAGTGAATGTTGAAACTGTTTCCCTTTTGTGGTCATTTTGACTTTGGGGAAGATCCAGGAGTCACACCATGCTGGATCTGGTGACTACGGTGGATGAGGACACAGCGTCATGTTTTTAGGAGCTGCTTTTCTGTTGGATGGCACGCGGCAGCAGCATTCACTGTATTTTTGATTCCACCTAGTAAATATCCTCAGGAAAGAGGACTCCAGAGCTGCCACAGAAAGTGGCAAGGACAATGGGATGAGTGTGTTCAAAGTGATGGGAGGATTTTGAGGGGGATTCACGGCAATGTATGTGTTACTGCATAAACACTTAAACATTCACCAGGTATTTGCTCACCTGTGTGTCTTGCCTGGTTGTCTTCTTGTGAGATTGTCTCTCAGAGGATCACATCATCCTCTCTGGATCTTCACAAAGTAGCAAGAGAAGAATACAGCAAGGACCGTGTGAACTCTATCTGGGTGAAAGCAATTTTATGTTTACTTTCTTAGCTGTAAAAGTTAAAGTGATATGTTTCTATCTTTCAAAGTTTTACTTTACATGGTTATTTATAAGATAATTTTGCTTCAAGGATAATTGCTTTATGGATTAATTATCACAATGATCATATGAATATTTAATACACCTTTATGATGTTTATAGAGAGTTTCTGGAAAATTAGCCACCATGTATCAATAGGCAAATGTGAATAATTTATATTTGCAAATGTGGTTTGACTTTCCTTAGCAACAAGTACTGGGAAATATGTTTTCACGTGACTGAAAATGGGAGCTCTGGGACCCAGCCAAAGGGATTCTGTTTATGCAAATATTCAAATAGTTTAAATGTCTGGAAATTGCTGAGGCAAAATCCCTTTCCTTGTTGATATTCTGGAGTTTCAGGCTTTTCTCTAAGCCATCTTTGTTGTTTCCTTGTCTCTTATCATGATGGTTCCTGGTCCCCTGTGCACCATGATGCCATGTGAGCTTCAACCGCAGATTTCAGTGTGATGCGGCTCCCCTGTGAGCCAGGGCTGAAGGTCTGAATTTCAGTGCTTATTTTCCACTCACAAGTTCCTGTGAGGCTTGTGGTGCTTTCTGCGGGAAGATGCAGGGTTCTGTGGCTTGGGATCCATTCCCACAGTGAAGATGCTCAGGCTGCTCTGGTCTGCGGCTCCTAAGATGCTGGACAGAGCTTACTTTGGGGTGTCTGCAACTGTGAGAGGCCCTGGGCCGACCCTGCACCTCCCCTCCCTGCCCCACAGTATCTCCCGAGGTCCTCAGTTGTCCACAGCCTTGGATGGAGAAGGGGGCGCTGCCAGCTCTCTGTGGGTCTGAGTTCTTTACTAGTAGTTCATTTTATTTAACCAGTCTTAGTCACTTCCTCATTGCTGGGACAGAATACCTGACACACAACTTGAATGAGGAAGGGCTTATTTTGGCTCATGTTTCAGTCTGTGGTTGGCTGGTTCCTATGCAGGAAGGGCAGGGCAGAGGGGATGGCAGAGGACAGCTGCTCACTTCATGGTGGACAGGAATCAGAGAGAAGGGAGGAGCTGAGAGAGAGCAGTAGATTAAACCCTTGCAGCTCATGTCCACAGTGACTGCCCCTCCATCAGGCCCCACTTCCCAGCAGTAAGTCAGCTATGAGCCCCATGATCCAATCGCCTCCCCAAGCCCCACCTGTGAGCTCCTGAGGCTCTGGGGACACCCAGATAGAAACCACCATGACCACCATTTATTAGCTGCCCTCACCCACCAGGCAGGCACTGGTGGTACTGACTGCTGTGTACCCAGTGTCTAACCCAGACGTGGAAAGCACGGGTGCTCAGTCCACTTGTGTGAATCCCGAGGAGCCCAGCCCCCTCCTGTCCCCATCCCACATGCCTCACCCTGTGGTGGCAGCTGTCTGCATATGGGAGGGGCTGACATTGACACGTGGCCATGTGGGGTCGTCTCCTGCAGGTTGTGCCATGGGCCTGACAGAGCACAAGTCAGCAGCTTGCTGGCACCTGCAGTGCCTCCCGGATCACAATGACGGAGCCTGCAGCAGTCTTTTGCTCCCACACACCCAGCTGCCAAAACAAGCAGGAAGCCTGGACCTGGAGCAGCCATGTGCAGAATGACAAACTGGGGAAGATTGGCAAGTGCCTTGGGGGTCACATCAGAAAATGCAGGCACAGTGCTCAGCCTTCCTCTGCCCGGTGACTTGTCATGTTTGGGTCATCTGAGTCCTCATAAGCAGCTTCAGTGGAACCCTTCGTCCTGCTTCTCGAGGCACAGCCTCTGCACTGGCCCCTTGGCCACTGGCAGAGGGAGACAGGTGCAGGAGGTCTGCTGCCCCCCACACAGGACCTCCAAGTAAGAGTTGTGCTCTTGGAGGTAGGCGAGGTGAAGGCTCTGCCCGGACTTCCTTTGACCCAAGCACCCACGCATGGTCCAACTTGGTTGTCACGGCTGCTTCCCAGCATCCCGGAAATTGAGCTCAAAGTCAATCAAATGCTTTGCATAATCCTTGCTTTGTGCAAGTAGCCACATTGCTTTCATTGCCCTCCAGCTTCTGATTCTTTATTGGCTTCATTTTACTTTGAGAGATGAAATACATTTATATTCTGTGAAAGGAGCCCCAAGGGATTTAGAAATAGTTTCATGTGAAGGAGAAAGGCAATAAGAAATAAGACTTAGAAAACTTAAAAATTCTACTTTTACCGTGAGAGAATCTAGAACAATGGGGAGCAGTCTGAGACACTGCCTGTGAATGAGCATTTCTGTTTCCATAGCACAGTAACCCTGTGCATGCGTGCCTCTCCTGGCGATGGCTTGTTTTACCTCTGTGGAAACCATCAGCACTCACGTGGATCTGATGAGGACCCCAGGATCTCAAGTCCCAGAAAACCTCCCGTCGTCACTCCAGTGTCATTGTGCCCATGGATGGAAGGCTGTAGGCAGAGTCTCTGGCAGTCTGCATTGTCACCAGGCAACCAAGACTGGGCAGCTGCTCAGCCTGCGCTTGTGGGCGGAAACTCCCTCCTTGCTTTTCAGAGCTCCTATCTTATCCTGAGCCAGACTGGTAGGGCTGGTCACCCTCCAGTGTGTGAGCAGCCGGGCTCTGCCAGGGTCTGAACCTGTCCTTTCCTGCCCTGCAGGGTATGCCCACTGTTTGGGAACATTTCAAACCCAAAAGCTAGGCAGAATGTTCGTGTACTCCGAGAGATTCTGTCCTGTTAGAGATGACACCAAAGACACCCCAGATGCCTCTCTCGTCCGGGGTCCAGCTTCTTCCTCCTGAGGGGAGGTGCCCGCTGGACTGCTGTTGCAATGACCTGTGTATCAGACTCACCCACTGAGGTTAGGAGCTCAGACAGACACAGCTGAGCACGAAGCACTCCAGCTTCTTTATCACAAGGATGAGCACAGGAGCAGCTGCTGCTCCAATACCTTGGGATCTGTGCAGGGGATGCCCATGAGGAGGGCAGGATCCCACACATGGCCTCCAGTAGCTCTGATAAGAAACATAGGAAGCACAGTGCATTTAACTTAGCCACTGAGAGCACCAGCCAGGCACCGGAAACACTGCACAAGCATCCAGAGTTGGGTGTGGATTTTTTAGCATCCACTTCCCAGGGAGACCCAGAGACAGCAAGGTGGCAGCCAGCCAGCAGGCCAAGGCTCCTGGAGGGTTCAGATCTCACAGGACAGACAGCAGCACCTCAGTCCCTGCCGGGCCATAACAGGTGACAGGGAAGGTGGAGACCCTGAAGTGACCCTGAACACGGATGGGGGAGCCACTTATGCAGCTGTTTGCAGGTGGCTGTTTCTCCAAACAGCAGAACAGCAGGAGAAAACAGTGGCAGGGCTGAGAGGCGGTGTCCTGGGCTTCCAACACAGGCTGCTTATGGACTGCACTTTTAAAAGAACAGTTCTGCATCTTTCAGGCTGGGCACTGGAGGGTTCCTTTGTGCCCAGAACAATTCCTCCTTTCATCTCCAGAGCAAAGCACATGGCTGGCGGGATCCCCCATCGAAGGCACCTTAAAAGCAAGGTCATTCACAGGGACTTGGAGTTGGGAAAGTATGAAGTGTCTTTCAATGGAGAATTTGCCCTTCATATGCTAATTATTGCCATTCAAAGACAACTCAGCTGTTTAAAGTTCAAGAAACAGTTGAGAAGATTTTTAGAGAAACCTGCAGGTTGAAACCAGCCCCTGCATGTGGAGCTCAGGATCACTGCTTTGGAGGACTGCGGGTCCCCAGCTTCCTGGATCCTGGGGCGCTCAGTGAGAGGAGAAGGAATTGCTCTGCACCCACAGTAACTGTCTCAGAGAGCTGAATTCTGCAGTGTCCATGGAAATGACAAGTGTTCAGGAGGCCAGTTCCTGTTTGCAGCAATGCAGTTCATGAAAGCTCTCGGGCTTCTCACTGATAACCTGGAAGGGGAGTCTGAGTCTTTACAGAAAATCAGCCACAGTAGCTTCCTCAATCATAGACTCAAGTGCCATTGCAGAAACACCTCTCCTCTCAGAGAATGTGTCTCTGCGGATGTTCTGAGCTCAGGAGGATGTAAGGTGCATGGCCCACTCTGTGTTGTGTCTGCCCTCCTCCCAGATACCTGCGCTTAAAGCTCACCTGTAATTTTGTCATTGCTCTCCAGCTTCTGATGTTTTACTGCTTCATTTCACTTTGAGTGATGAAATACATTTATGTACTTTGCAGTGCTGCTAGTTTTCTGTTATCATATTGTACTTCTTAGATGTGAACCAGATACATACTATACAAACACATGGACACATGTGTGCGTGCACACACACAGACAGGTGGCTGAAATCATACTTTCTAACCCAACAGAGTTTTTTGCATTTGTAGCCTATGGCACCATTTAACATGTAGCCATTCCCCATCTCCAGCCAGTTCCTGGGCCACCCTGCTCCACACCCACGTGGAGAGGGTGTGACAGCCAGGAAGCCACACCTGCCACAGTGCACCTGTGCTGGGGGAGGCTCCTCAGAGCTGCCCTGCTCTTTCCACTGCTGTCCACAGCTTGAGCCTTTCCTTCTTCCCACCCTTGTTCTTTGAAATTGAAGTACTTATGTTCTTCATATAGAGCAGCGAGAACTAAAGTGTGTGTGTGTGTGTGTGTGTGTGTGTGGTGTGATCAAAAAACACGGTGTGTATTTAAGTTATGATTGTCACAGTGAAAGGCACATTGCCATGAGTCACCCTCAAACTCTTCCCTCACTTAGAACACACTCATCCTGTCATCCTTGCCACTTTCTGCAGCAGCTCTGGAGTCCTCTTTTCTGAGGGTCTTTAGCTGTGCTGTCCTGGCTGCGTCGATGTCCTGAATCAATTCAAAAAGTCTCGCTTTCACGGTCATTTTGACTGGGGAAGAGCCAGATCTGGTGAATCAGGTGGGTGAGGACACAGCATCATGTTTTTACAAACTTGTCCTCCCACTGGATGGGACTGGGCAGAATTCACTCTATTTTTTGTGATACCTCGTAAAGACATTCATGAAAGAGCACTTATAGAACTGCTTAAGAAAGTGGCAAAAATGGAGGTGATGACTGAGGCAAATGGGGCCCTCCATCTCCTTGGAACTAGTTTTGAATAGTTTTTCCTTTTTACAGAGAGACAGAAAGAGAGAGAGCGGGAGGGAGGAGAATGATGGGTATATTTGAAGCAAGGAGGAGTATTTCAGGGAGATCATGGCAATGTGTCTTTTACTGGATTAAATTTAAGAAAAAGAAATTTAGGTTTTGATCACCCTGTGGTTTCCTCAATAGCCTCATAGATCAGCCCCTGCTGGGAGATACCTGGATCTACCCCCAGGATTCCGATTCAGTATTCTGCAGCCAAGGCTCAGGAACCTCTGTCAGGAATCATCACAGTTGTCCGCAGCAGCCACTGCAGGGTGCTGTGAGGGACAGGCCCATGGCTGGCCCCTTAGGGAGTCACTGCCTCCAGGAGGAGCAAGAATGCATCCCAGTCCACACAGTCTGCGTGCTCTGCACACAGTTCTGTCACCACTGGCTGCTGGCCTTCTACTGGGACCCTAAACTTCAGGGCTTTGATCTTTGTCAGCTGGTGTACAGAGCAGCAGCCGCTCCAGCGTGCGGTAAAGACCGAGTGAGGCCTGAGGCCCTCAGCACCAGGTTCCTGATGTAGCAGGGAAGCCTCACAGAGAGGTGTGGTGTCTTTTTGTTTTGAGGTGATGCCCCATTTCCATTTAAGATCATTCTAACACTGTGCAGACATCCAGACTAATGTGGCCCTTGACTGCTCTGTAAGTTGAGCATTTAGTGTAAGACCATGCTCATTCATTGCTCTGTGAACACTGAAATTTCATTTATGTAATTAAAGAAACACTTTTAAAATGCTTCCACATGGTAATATCTTTACAACCATTTTCATATCTTCCTCTCTCTTTTTTGTCATGTTTGTTTACCCTAGTGTGTTCTTCCTTTCATCTTCTAACTATGCCTCCCAAATAGAGTCATCCTAAAATGTAGTTACATTGATGAGATTTGCTTTCAAATCGCCCGAGTTCAAATCTCACTCCTTGCTGTTGGTAGTTACTGTGGATAAATGAATTAGTCATTTCTGTGTGTTCAGCAAAAGTAGGGTGCTATGGTATGGACCCCATAGAGTTGACATCAGAGTTAAATTAATCAACACACAAAACACTTAGAGCCCTGCTGGACACAAAGTCACCACTCAACAGTGTTGACTGGAACTGAAGTATTACCTAAAAATGCAAAGAAACAAAGTAATCACTCAAAAGTGTTGACTGCTGTGACGAAGAATAAACTGAAGCCAAGAACATTTAAGATGCGAACACCACATTCCTAGCAGTGAGCGCTTACGATGTGAAGTTACCTATGGCATGGAGAAGGGTGAGCCTCCCCCAGGAGCTGAGGTGTTGATCAGAGACAATTCAAATAAAGTCTGTCCGTAGGATGAAAAACAAAAAAACAAAAAAACAACCCAGGATTTAAAGTTGGAAAATTCACAGGGCTTGAAGTCAGAGATGGACACATCATGACTTTACAAATTCTGAGATTCTCAGTACAGAGATAGAAATAAATTTTAGTCAGCAGTGTTTCTCTGCTCCCATTAATGTTAAATAAGAAGTGATATCTTAAAGAAGAAATAAAATAATGAAACAATAGAATTAAATGACAACAGAGAAAGCTGGCTGAGAAATGTAATGAAGAAAGAGCAGAAATTACATGGGTAAAATCAAATGAAAAAGCAAAAGTGATCAGCAGAAAATAAAATTAATATTGATGCTGGCAAATCTCATTAGATTAGAGTAGCTAGAATTGTATTATTTTTGATTGTCATAATTATAACCAATTCTTATAGAAAGATGTTGGACTAAAATGAAATTTATAGCAGATATCATCTGAGATGCTATTCATAATAATTCAAAGACAAAATAATTCCATGGAAATTTAGGAAAATTAAGTCTAAAAAAAAAGCAACTGGTTAAGGCAGAAATATAAAAGTAAAGTACATCTTCTAAGCTGTTCTCACTCAGAGAGAAACGCTAAATAAACACCTGGCTCCAGTTTCATCCTTCGATTCAGTATCCTTTACATGTAGGGTGTGGAATCCGGCGTTCAGCTCTTGCATCTCAGGCAACAGAGAGCTTTTAACATTTCACTCTGTCTGACCAGCTTTTCACAACGAGATTTATCCTGCAAAGGATAAGTAAGGAGATTTATCCTGCAAAGCATATGCAATCATGGAGGGAGATTTTCATTGAATTCCTATCAGCAATGCTGGAACATTTTCAAGCAACCTAAATATTCATAATCTGCCCACGAGGGTCCTGTCCACCTGAGTGTCTGGACCTGGCCCGTGCCCAGCCTCCTGTGTGTGCTCCCTGCCCCGCCGAGACCTTTTCCAGTATTATTGTGGAGGCAGGAAGCAGCAGTCCACCGGCTTGACATGCGTGGAAGCCACACTGTCCCCAAGTGTTGGTTCTGGGCACGTGAGTGGGAGTGAAAGTGCGCTGGTGAGAGGACAGGAGTCCATCGGTCCAGCCCTGGGCGGTGCCGCTCCTGGCTCCCATCGTGGAGAGCCGAAGCAGGATATTCTGGAGCATAAGGTCCAGGGCCTGTACAGGAGATGTTTAGCACAAACTGTGGAGCAAAACAGGAAAGAAAGAGATAATGAGACGCTACTTTACTAGATGAGGAAGCGAGGGAGCTCCACGTGACTTGGTTGTAGCTGCTTTTTCACAAACTGCTTTTTTATCAAGTTTAGTCTGTGCATTACAAGCAATTTCCCATCAGAAATCTTAATTCAGCCTTCTCAAAATGCATATACTTTATTCGCTTCTTATGTACTTAATAAGACAAAAAGGGATCAGATGGGAGAAAAATCTCATCGTTATTGCCATCACAGCACAAGCTGGGGGTAATCCTGGAACTGTGCTCAAAGTCCTCTCTTTCCCTCACAGAAATCCAAGGCTCTGTGCTGGCAAAGTCCTCACCGGCACCCTGTGCCTCTGTCCTCTGGGTACTGAGATGAGTGAGCCCCAGGGCACACATACTGCTCTCTATCTGGAGCCTGTTCGGAGAGCTCAGCAGTGTGCAGTGTTTTGGTGCCCTCTAGGCCCTCTTAGCACCTCCCCCAAACCTTCCCATGCAGAAAGGACACAGCAGCCTACTCATCCTGACTTCACTGATTCTTGGAAATATCTAACATGTGCATAAAGTGTAGGAAGGGCATTTTCTCTGCTCTGTCTCATCAGTGACTTTGCATAAATGCCTCCTTAGACCCTGAGCCCCAAGGGCCAGGAAGCTGCTGCATGGTACACCACACCCCAGCTCTACTAATGCCCGGGATGCATGGCCAGCATTTAGTCAATTGTTGCTGAATATGCGAACAAACTATTGGAAAAGGTATGCTGAGAAGTAAGCAGTGATAAGCTACACACATCTTTGTGTACATTATCAGGCATGCAATGCTGCACGAACTCCCACTGGAAAAAGGAAAAGAAATTGTTCTTAGGAGAATATCATAATGTCTAAATCTTAATATCTTTACTCAAGGCTTAGCATTCAGTTAAGGGGGAAAATGGAGCTAGTGAAATAAGCTTTTGTTGTTTTCATAGATAAGACAAACTCATCTGTATTCAGGAGTTGTTGGAAATCCACTTTGAAAGAGCTGGAACAAACTTTTTAAAGTGTATGACTCAAAAACTGCAAGGAGATTGAGGACCTGAAAACCCTCTTATGAAAGCAGAGAATCCGGCGACAGAGCTTCGTTTCCCTCAAGGGTAGGAGGAGGCTGCTGAGCTGTGCTGTGGGAAACTGGAAATGTCCAGGCTCGGGAAAAGAGAGGATATAGATGCAGAGAGGAGCACGGATGCTGGACAGAGGCCCAGAACCAGGGAAGAGGAGCAAGAAGGGCAGGAAGAGCATTTGGAGGAATACTGCCATCAAGCTTCTCAGAACTGGCCAGGACCAGCAAGGCCCAGGCTTCAGAATGACCAGTCATCAGGAGGAACGAACACAAGGACACTCACCCTGAGCATCAACAATAAACGCCCCAGGCCAGGGAGGAGGCAGAGACCTCCTCAAAGCCACCGGGCCTGGGAGGTTCTCAGGGTGGCGCTCTTGGCAGGGACTGGGAACCCTCAGGAGATGCAGCCTGGTCGGAGGAAGTTGGTCCACAGAGGTGAGGGCTGGAAGGGGGCTTTGAGACCCCACCTCCCGCTTCCTCTCTTGCCTGCTGGCCATGAGGTGAAACTTCAGCTCTGAGTCCACTGTGATGGGGCCAATAGATCATGCACTGGAACCAAAAGGAGCCTTTTCTCTTTCTAAGTGACTCAACTTGCAGATTTTGTAATAGTGATGGAAAGCTGATGAACACAGTGTCGTTTTTTTGAAATACACGCCAAATCAAAGATGGGGAAATGGCACATTATGTCTGCACAGAA
Organism: Heterocephalus glaber; assembly: GCF_053883595.1. NCBI lineage: Eukaryota > Metazoa > Chordata > Mammalia > Rodentia > Bathyergidae > Heterocephalus > Heterocephalus glaber. The sequence continues at coordinate 9,735,614 of NW_028258435.1, forward strand.
CCCTCAAAGAGCTTCACAAAACCAATCTGTAAACAGAAAGAAAGAGCAGGATACAAAGTTTGGTCAAATATAAACAATGTTGACAATCTGGGTGAAGGATAAAATCTTTTTGATACTATGTTAACAATGTGCCTGTAAATTTGGAATTAAGTAAATCAAGGTGCCAATGGCTACAATCCACATTTTGGACACAGTTCAGAAGGAACTGTACACTCACATTGGAATTTAAGGAAATTTACTCCAGATCCACCCCCTCTCAGATTTTCAGGGTATTTATTGTTTTACTATTGGTTTTTGCATTGGAGCTCAATTATTTAAAGAACAGCTCATTTGTGCAATCCTAATGCAAAATGCACCAAGCACATTTTGTTACAATGAAAACCTGTATTAGTAGCTTTTCACAGGCAGCCCCAGAGTTCCAAAGACATTCTAAACCTAGAATCAGAGAAAAACATATGCAGAAAGAACATCTGAGATTGTCAGGTATGACCACATTTTATAAATGAATTAATGACTAGGTTAGGTTTGAGAAAAAAATTTCCCCTTATTCATTTAATGGTAAGATTTGAGCAAAATATCGCCAACTCCAGCAAGCACACACCAGCTACATTGTTTCCAGAGGCTGCTAAATGAATCTTTCCTTTGCAAGTTAATTAGATGGTTTGTGTCTCCTAGAGCTTTGATTTCTCAGAGATTATACCCGTGCACTTAAAAAAAAAAAAAAAGCAACTTCAAATACTGATCGCTCTCCTTATTCTAGAAAAATACTACACTATTCCTTCTTCATTCAAGATACTGCTTTTTTTTTTTTTTTTTTTTTTGGTGGCGGGCGCCAGGCAGGTGCAAAAAGATGTAGTTTTTGTGCTGCAAGAGCTCACACTGAGGACAGCAGTAAGAAGTGAGGGTAGATTTCTGGAAAGCTTTGCTCTTCTCTCGTCCTGAGTTAGGAGCCAGGTCTGCGCAGAGCTCTCCGTTGGCGCGGTCAATGCAGACTCCACCTGCGCCCGCCCGGGCTCTGGGGTGCACGGTTTGGACAGGGAGGAACCTGAGGTTACTGCTTTTGGAGACACCGGCAGCATGGACCCAGAGCATCCCAAGCGAGCTTTCTTTTGCGTTTTGACCAGGGTGGTTGGAGAGAGCAAACCTGAGTACTCTGGGGCCCGGGGCCGGCCTCGCCCCAATAGCACGCGGGACCGGAGGGAATCAGGGTGTCCCGGGCTTGGGGTCAGGGCAGACGCTGCGGACCAGCGGAAGAGAGACCACCAGGGCGGGGCAGCGGGTCCTGCGGCCCGAGAGCGGCAGACCAGGTGGCTGAGCGCTGACCCCAAGGTGGGGGAACCTATGGCCGCCGCGTGCGCTCACACGCGGAGGACCTGCACCGACCCCGGGAGGCCGAGCCAGGCCGAGCTCCCGGCGCCCGCCCGGCTGCGTGGCGCACCAGTCTCCCCGCCCGCGTCCCGACAGGTGGGGGCGCGCAGGCCCCTCCACCTTCGGGCTGGTGGGCGGGGCGGGGGCGGGGTCTCGGAGCCAGTGGGCGGAGCTCGAACCGGTGGACGGAGCAGGTCGAGCCCGGCGAGGGGCTCGGCGCGGTGGGGACTCGGCGGCCCTTCACGGGCGCGCGCGCCGCAGGTCCGGAGCTCTGCCTGGCGGGCGGCGATGAGCGATGAGCGCGGAGGGTCCGTCCCCGCCCGCCGCCCCCCGAGGGCGCCCCGACCACCTGGAGCCCGTGCGGGTGAGTGGGGCCGCCTCTCCTCCGTCTTCCTGTCCCTCCTGTCCCCTCTGTCCTCCCCCGTCCTCCATCCCTCCTCTCCCCTCCCGTCTGCAGTCCCCTCCTGTCCCTCCCATCCCTCCTGCTCCTCGGGGACAGCCGGGCACCTCGAAGGGTGGCGTCCGTCCGAGGTCCCGAGGCTCGGTCACGGGACGAGTGCTCGCGGTGCTGCGGGCCGGGGTCTGCGGGGTTGGGGTCCGGTTGCCATGGGTGGCGGTGCTGGGGACCCCGTCCTGTCCTGCGGGGGTGTCACCCGCGCCCACCTACCGACAGCTCTGTCTATTCTGGTTCCTTCTCAAAGAACACCCTCCCCACGTCTATTTTAAAATAAACTGTTGATCGACAAACCCAGAAATGTTGCCCCCGACAGAACCGGGAAGTTCTTGGAAACCTGCGAGCAGCGGCCAGGGCCCTGAGGAGCACGCAGACCGGGGTGGGGTCCCCTTGGCCCCAGCGTGTGCCAGGGCTGTCCACGCCACGTGCCCTGGACACCAGGACTTGCAGGGTCAGCCGCCTGCCCAGAGGCTGTGGGCTGCGGCTCTGGCAGCTGCTTCTGAACTCGGAACACAGGAAGTCTTTGTTGGGCCTCGAGATTGTACTTGAGCTGTAGAGATGGACACCCCGTCTTCTCTCCAGGTTGTGCCATTCTGGGTTGTGAACATAGCATCTTTAAATTATGCGTGGAATGTGGGTGTTTCTTTATTTTTAAGTACCTTGTTATATGAATACTCAGTGTGTCCATTGTAGGAGGAACTCAAAGCCAAAAACTCGTGCTTGGATTCCTCAGAAATAAACTGCAGAAAAAATTCAGAATCTCTGGAGACCTCGGCTTTCTATTTTATTGCTTCTGTGACTTTCGGAATGATGGCCTTCTATGGTTAGTAGTTGTTAATTTTGGGGAAGGATGTCTTGCAATAAATTTTGTGATAACCATTGGAATTATTTGGAAGAATCGGATTTATTACACTTTATAATGTAATTCAATTGATGAGTTTTGGCAACAATTTAAGTTAGAAGAAAATCTATCTGCCACAAGAATTTAAGTAAGGACACTGAGCTACCTGTTGATTTCTTTCAGGTGCTAATGTGGCAAGCCAAAGGGTCTGCTTAGTGCTCTCTTAGTAGTAAGAACCTTCATGAGCCAGACATGCTGGCAATCCCAGCTCCCCAGGAGGCTGAGGCAGGAGGATGGCAAGTTCACGGCCAACCTGGCATCTTAGAGAGATCCTGTCTCAAAATGAAACTGGCTGGGGATGTAGGTCAACGGTGGAGTGCTGTAGGCTGGATCTCAGTACCACAAACACACACGAAAGGCCAGGAGGATGTGAAACAGCCCATAGGAACTGTTCTTATGGGACTTTGATTGGTGCCGAAGGGCCATCTTTCAGCTGTGACGCAGGCCACGCTAAGAGCCTGACCCAGGGCTTTGGGGTCATACATGCTGCAGTGTGCTCCAATGCCATGCTCAACCCCGATGCATGGTGAGGTCTGGGCTTATATTATTTAGAATGATATAAAGCTTGCATTTGCACACTTGCTGGACAGCGGTGAGCATGTTTAGCCCTGGTGTAACTGGCTTGTGGTGCCGTGCGTTCTTGCAGGCCAGCCCTGCATGGCTAGTGGTTTCTTTACTAACCACTGGGCATCGGAAACCCTCCAGAATCGCTAACCTTCTTATCAAAAGCTGCACATACTGTTGAGCTTGCATGGTTATGTAATAATTTCAGTTAGAACTTAGTGCTTCCAATTAGAAAGATAGTGAGAAAAGAAAGACAGATGTTACTGAATCCATTAGATGTCCAGTCATAGTGTTTTTTCTGACATCAAAACAAGGCACATTCTTCATTGTGCCTTCCTGTTGGCTTCATGGAGATCTGGCCAGGTTGGGGCCTGCAGATCTTCCCTCTCCTTGAGGTTTCTGTTCCAGGTAATTTGTGGGTTGGGTCAGAGCACACAGCCCACCCTGTGCTCTCCAGGACTCGGTAGGTGGAGGGCCATGGGGTGCAGTGTGATGAGTGGATCCTACCTCTGCCTTTGACACTGCTGCTGCTGTTGTATCCACACCCCCTTCCCTGGGTCTGCAATCCCAGGCCTTGTCACCCTCGGGCTGAGTGGGGAGGTGCCTGGCCCCAGACAGCACGGGGGCTTCTGGTCACTTTCAGGGTCATCATCGGGGCAGTTGTCACTGTGGAGGTGCTGTGAGCTCCTGAGGAGCTGCCCCCCATGTCACGATTTTGTCGTATCTTCTGCTCCCTTGACACATCTTTGCTACCAGGTGTAGAATTTCTATGGATGTCAATAACACTGTAGGACAAATTCATGTTTTAAAGCAGGAAGTTCCCTGATTTTTCCCGGAGATGTGATGCATGGTAAATAAAAGTGTACCACTTGGCCGGTACAGTGGCACATGGCTATAATCCCAGCACTCAGGAGACTGAGGCAGGAGGATCGCTGCAAGTTTGAGGCATTGAGGGATACATATCGACACCTTATTTCCCAAAGCAAACAAAATGCTTGTTGAAGATATCAGATGTTAAAATTGTCATTTTCTGAATATGTGTAGTTTCTCATCTAGCTTTCTGTGGATTTCAGTTTTAGTTGAGGTCTACTTTGCAGCATGACCTGTGGGACCCACAGGAGCAGGACCTGGGACCCCCAGGGGGGAAGGCACCCCATGCTCGTGTCCACTCACGCCAACACCGCGCGGGCGTGTGGGCAACTGAGGCAGTCACACAGAGACCGAGAGTGAAGGGAAGCCCTGTGTGTGCGCCCCTCACCGGCGGGGTGTGTGGGCTGGGCTGGGGTCACATAGGTCCCCCTGTTCTGTCACCTTTGCAGCTTTAGTGGAAAGGACAGGTCGAAACCGTGCACTGGTGGGTGGGGTGGTGTTTAGGTGTGATTAAGCCAGGGTTTTTGCTGTCAGCCTTAGAAACAGCCTGCTCAGACTTGAGAGGTGTTTGGAGGGAAGAGCGACAGGGAAAGTGGAAAAAGGCGCTGAGAATTTCCTTGCGATGGAAGCTGTGGAGTGCTGCACTGTGCACCTGTGCCGCCCTGTCTGTGTCTGCCAGCAACGCTAGGTGTCACTGTGCCGCAGTCCTCTCGCCGTCCTGGCAGGCGGAAGCGGCTTAGCCCTTCTATTTCTGTGCTAAGCTCCCCGGTGCTGATGTAAGCCCCTCTCTTCTCCTGGTTGCTGTTCTGTCCCCAAGGAGAGGGCATTCCGGGGCTCTCCCCCGCTGTGGCCTCCTCCTGCGTCGGCGTCTGTGTTTTCTCCGTGCACATTGCGGTAGATGCTGTTGGAAGGGCCATGAGGATCCTGATGTGATTTTCAGTTAGGATTTCTTGGCAAAATAGTTGTTTTCTAAGGGGCCTACATTTTTAACCCCTGAAAAGTGCTATTATCCATTAGCTGCATTTCAGTCAAGCAAAGCATTTGGATGTAAGGGAAATGAATACACCTCTTCTTTAAGGCTACTACCACAGTTCTAAAATGTTAAGTTAAATTTTTAGGACGTGACGTGTTCAACTTCAGAGGCCTCTTACTCCAACAAGGCTGAGTTTTGATTCTGCTTCACCTGTTTTATCTCATCCATTTCTCTTTACTTGAAACCTAGGACCGTGTCTGGCATATCATTTACAATATATTCTCCACTGCACTCTAAATGAATAGCACTGATTGTAAACAGTCAGCATTTTGAGAGTCAGCCTAGCACTGAAATTCACTCGATACTTGGGTGGACAGTGCCTGATTCCAGCACTGAATTGAATTCCTCAAGATGCAGTCACACAGTTGTTAAAAATCATCGTGTCAAAGTGCTGTTGGCCTTTGTTTCATGAATTTATTTTTCTCACTATTTTCACTGGACTGCAACTCCAGGAGGCAGGTGTACCTGCTCATAGCAGACAGCAAGGAATGACTATAATTATTTGCTTTAATCAAAAAATATAAAATTATTTATTTTTAAATCAAAATATTAAACATGTAATTTTAACCAAAATATAAAACATTTGTATTTTAATCCAGATGTAAAAACATTTATATTTAAATGTAAATGACAAGTCCCATGTAAGAATTGAATTCTGGGGCCGGGGATTTAGCTCAGTGGTTCTGGCGCCTGCCTCGAAACCGCAAGATCCCGAGTTCAATCCCCGGTACCAAAAAAAAAAAGAATTGAATTCTGCTTCTGGAACAGATGCTTCACGCAGGTAGATATTCCATTGTCCATACCTCATTATGGGTAAAGATATAGCCACGGGAATGAACTCAGACTTTGCAAGAGGACTTGTTTGTTGATGTAGCCACTGCTTAGGAAAATAATTCATATCTGTGAAGTGTGATGTGACAGTTATTACTATCGAAAGTCGTAACTTATTTTCCATGGAAAATAACTATTGGGGGCCCCTGACTCACCCTCCAGCTGGGCTGTCGTGACTTGAACCCCATCTGGTGGACACCTCCTTAGCTAATCTCACCTGTCCTCGGCCTCTGTCCCGTCCCCACTGTTGTCCCAGGGAAAGGGCTGATGCCATGGTCCAGACCAGGGGCTGTGTCTGTCTGCATCTGGCCCTTTCCCTCGGTGGTGGCTGCTTCCTTCCAGCACGTCTGCTTTTCCTCACCCTCCTCCTTTTCCTCCTCCTCATCCTTCTCCTCATCTTCTTCCTCCTCTACTTTCTCCTCCTCATCTTCCTGCTCCTTCCTCTCATACCCTTTGGGTATGCCCCCCCCCCCGCCCTTAGACTAAGTCCCTGGAAGCTCTGCGGGGGAGATTTTACTTCCTGTTTGCATTTGCCAGATGGGTCCCCTCCCTGGGTTAAATGGCCATCCCATGCTATGAACCTCAGGCTGAGCCGTGTGTGTTGACCATTTCCGACCTAGTGACCTTTCTGAGACTGACCTCAGCTGCAGTCCTGAGCACTCCACGTGAGGGAACACCAGTGTCACAGCCTGGCTGGTGCATTATCTCATACTCTGCTGTGCCCGCTCTTGCTGGCTGCCCAGCCTTTGCCTTCCCTGGACCTCACCCCAGCCCTGGCCTCTCCTGCTCCCCATCACCCTGCTGACTCAGGTGCCCTTGAAGCCGGGGGGGATGGCCACGCACGGCTGTGCCCAGCGTCTCACCCCAGGGTCCCCTCCTGGCCTTCCGTGAGATGGGGGCGCACACAGCTGCAGCTCCGCCCACCTTGGTGTCCTCCGTGGTGGGCATTGCACCCTCTCCTGCCTTGGGGCCAGGCTGGGGGCCGTGTGCACCTGGGACGAGGAGCTGTTCTGTCCACTCAGGCTCTTAGCACGAAGCACTGCGGGGTGGGAGGATTCCATTTCTGGTTCTGAACGGAGGATTTGCTTTGCGCTATCATTAGTATTTGGGTCTAAATAAAATTATGCCTTTTGTTTTTATTGTAGCCAAATATCAGTTCTGCACATCATCATAACTACTAATGGGAAGATGTAATTTATTCTGTTCCTCATCTGTATCTTGCTGAAGATTAACCTTAATGATTTTTTTCCTCAGGTAATTACACTTTGCCAACTGGCTCTATCAGCTTTTTCACATTATAATTAGGTTGTCATTATTTTGCTGGCAAAATAAAATTACTCCTTATACCTTAGCTCTGGACATTCAGACCCTAGATGTGTTAAAAGCTATCCTTTTAGACATGCATGCTGGTGCTGACCAGCTTAGCACTGATCGTGTTCTTCTGAAAGAAAGACAAGTGTGTTATTTTCCTAAAACCGTCCTGGATGCAGGAAAAGAGAGACCCCAGTGTGGGGCCCGTGTCACCGGAAATGCCAGCTGTTTGGCTGCCTTCTGGCTGGGAGTAGGGAGGCTAAGTGACCCCATAGCCACCCCATACTATCCCTGGAGAGAAGGGGTTTCATGTGGGTGGAATCCAGTGCCTTTTGGGAAAGAGTTTTGCAGTGATAAATGTGCACACATCAGCGTGTGCACACATGGACCTTACAGAACAAGACTGCCCACTTGAGGTCCTGTCTGCTGAGCTGGAAACTAAAGATGCACCTTTGGTGGGATGCACTCCAGGAGCCCCTGATGGATGCTGAAGTTCAGAACTAACAGACGGGGCCGCTTCTTCCTCTGGGCCTCACGCGCACTCTGGAGGGAGGGAGGTTACCTTGATGTGAAACCATCAGTTTGTGTGGATTGAGTCTGTAACGAATGGATAAGAAAGCAAAGGAAAAAGGACAGAAACACTATGTCCTTTGCTTTTAAAGCAGCCCCACCACCTGTCTCCAGGCCATGAATGCCTAACTTTCTGCCCAGCACTAAGTATCTACCTAGAAATGTAGTATCTGTCGTGGTTTAACTTTATTTGTATTTTCTTGCATTTGGTAGCTGTGGTAACTAAAGAGTGCAGGGTTGCTTTTTCCCTGCAGCCCCACCAGGGCTATTGTGTTGAGACAGCACTTGGTATCGGTTGATTTCTTGGTGATGGCCACTCTTCCTGGTGTGTTGTGGGATCTCAACCCCCCCCATGATGAATGTGATCATTATGTACTGCAAACATGCACTACTAAAAAAATTCAATTAAAAAACCACCACGAAGCCGCCACTTCAGGAGCCCTGTGCCTGGCGTGCCTGGGGCGTGCACCTTCTCTTCTTCTTTATCTCGAAGGCCAGTGCCACTGTAGGATGTGGAAACTTCAGAGCTTTCTTCTTTGCTATTGTTTGCTGCCAGTGCTTCTACTGAATTCCACTGTGACCAGTTTGTTTTATAGAAGCACAGCGGAATCAAATCCTTCTCACCTTACACCTTCACTGTATAGAGAGACAAGGGTAGGACTTGGGGGTGTCCCTGCAGCCTGGGGTCCTAGGGAGGATCCAGGGAGGGAGCGGCATAGGGCTGGCATCGGGAGTGGTGACCTCAGGGGCCTGGGCCAGCTGTGTTAGCTCCTTGGCTGGTGGAAGGCGGCTCCTCACAGAGGCAGCAGCAGGACTCCTAGGCTGGAGGTGAGTTTCCTTTCCTGTTCTTTCCTGGATTGGGCAGATCTGCACAGGGGATTTCTGAGTGTGGAGCATCCTGCAGTTGCTCTGAGCCTTGGCTGTCTGGGACTGGTTGTTGCTTCCTGAGAGCTGTTGTATGGAGACAGTTAACGTTCACAGAGGAGTGAGTGTGTGCCGGGCACTGATGGCCCTGGCGAGTCCTTTCCCTTCGGTGGAGCTGGACCAAGAGGGGCACTACCTGTGGCCGGCACTGGGCATCTGAGAGCCCCCAGGTTTCAGGAAGGGGTTGGCATGGGCACTAATGCTCGATGTGACTCAGTGTTTGGCTCAGCAACAGTTCTATACTTGTTATAAAATGAGCACATGGCAAAAAAGCACTTTTAAACTAAGTTGAAGGAAACAAGCCTGTCCCATCCTCCCCAGACTCAGGGACTAGGTGGTGAACTGGAGATGATGCTTTTCTTACTGCAGTGGAAGTGTGGCTTCCAAGCTGAGGGCACAAGGCCGTCCCAGTGGGGAGCTTTCATTTGCCCACATCCCGCTGACCTTCAATCTTTCACCATATCCCCCTGATTTGTGAAAGGGTAAAGTTCAAGTCTCTGACTTACTTGAAGTCACAGAGTCAGGTGCACAGATTCTGCTGGGATGCAAGGTGGAGCACACACATTTCTCCGTCCCTCCAGGGATGAGTGCGCCTCACTGCTTGCATCTTGTTCTTCTCCGGAATAAATAGAAAACCATATGCTTTATTCAACATCACGATGTTAAATCTTGAGGCCAAATAAAACCAAGAAACCCTGATAAGTCAATTTAAAAAATAACAGTTCTTCAAAACAAAAAATAAACACAGTATTACTGCTAACCATTTCAACCATTTAGAAATTGTGACTCCCTTGCCAGCTGGGGGGACGTGGCATGCTCACCCATTAAGCTGAAAGAAAAAAATAGGTGAATTGTGACTGTTTTTGGCCCTGAACACAATTTCTCATGCTCTTACTGTATTTTAAAACTGGCCTGAGCATCTGATTCATTCATGTCAGTCTTATGAGAATACATTCTAAAGCTACATTTTTTAGCTAATTTATCTTTCATCAAGCATCAGACTCTGGTTTGAGATTAAAAAACATAAATACACTTTGTCATTTGAGAAATGATTGACATTAATGTAGGAATTTAAGGTCTGTTTCCCAGAGGCATCCTAAAGAAAACAATTTTGCAAATGACAGTGTGCTATACAAAAATTGAAATAGAAGGAGCCAATGCATTAAAATACACTGAAGAGTGTACCTGAAACAGGCAAGAAAGGCAGATGCTTTGAAAAGGTAACTATTGGGGCTGGGGATTTAGCTCATTGCTTCCGGCGCCTGCCTCGCAAGTGCAAGGTCCCGAGTTCGATCTCCAGTACCAAAAAAAAAAGGTAACTATAGGTCACATGATTTGGCAGTGTTCAGAGAGCATTCGGTGGAAATTCCAAGTGGGCTGCATGTGTGGGAACAAGTGGGCTACTAAGCTGCCCCAATAGCTGGCAGATATGTGCAAAAGAATGAGGGTTAATTATGAAATACACCTCAGATCACACCCACATGCGTACACCTTTAAAGAGAGAAATATATGGAACATACCCGCTATATTAGTTCTTTTGTTTTGTTTTGGTACCAGGGATCGAATTTGGGATCTTCCGCTTTCGAGGCAGGCGGTGGAACCACTGAGCTAAATCCCCGGCCCTGTTTTAGTAACCTCCATACATTTGAGCTTTAGTTTTCTTTCCCATGAGAATTTTACTGCCTGGGTTAGTGCTTGGCACGTAATAGTTGTCCAATAAATAGATACCAAAGAAATGAATCCTAAATGATTTTCTTCTCGAACTGTCTTTAGGATTTTAACAATTTAAATTACAGCCACATGTCTTCATTAGGTACTAAGTGTAAATCACTTAATTAGGAAGTGGCTCAAAGCTAATGTCAAAGACAATCCATTTTCCACTTGCTTGTTAGAAACCTCAATGTTTCCTGTTGTGACAGAATGTGCTCTCCCATGGAAGTTTGGGAAGTCTTACTGGCCCTGCCTCTTCACTGTTGGGTGAGAGGTCACCGTCTTCCTTGAGGCAACATAGACCAGTGTTGTCTGGGCTCCTGCACTACTGCTGCATCCATGTTTCTCAGTGACTGCAGACTGGCAGCTCTGAGAAAGACTGAGTTTGCAGGAGTCTCTTGCTCAGCGGAGTCTTTTTATGAATGCACGTGCGCTCAAGAAGGTGCCGCAGGCTTTCGGTTATCATCATAATGGTTACCCAGGGACGTGCTGACCTGACACTTCCTGCTTACTGCCAGCACCTTACTCCTGGGTTAGCTTTTCACGTCAAGGGTCTTTAGGATTTGTGTAGCCAGATTGGAAAGAGAAGAGCCAGTGTTTAGATTTTGCTTTCAGAACCAGCCTCCTTTCCGTGCTGCATAGTTCCTGGGAGTAGGGTGAGCCTCGCGTGTGACACAGGTCAGGGCTCGGTGTCAGGCCTGGGAAAGGGAGCTGCAGGATGTGGAGGGGCCACTGTGCAGGGGCATTAAGATGGCTGAGCCTGAGGGACATTGAGGCTGGTGGCTGCCCGCTGCTGGGGCCCAGCCGTCTGCCCGGTCATCACAGGACCTTGGCGTGGGCACTCGCCCCTGCAGTGTCTTCCTGGGTGAGGCGCCTTCCTGAGACAGGGTGGTAAGTGGCAGGCTCAGACTGTCCTGGTTGCTGCGACCAGGACCTCCCTATCTGGATGCCCCTGGGCCTGCAGCCAGGGTCACCTTAGCACCTGTACTTCCTTCCCCCACATCTGGCTGCTCGCTGCTTAGGGGACAGGGTCAGGTCCTGTCTGTCCCCGCCGAGATCCAACCTTTCCAGGAACCAGAGCCTGCTCCTTCCCCAGGCATGGGCCCAGGAGGCTCTTCCAGGACCCCCGTTTCCTCCCTGAGGGGAGGAGCCCCACCTGCAGCCCCTCCTGCACATGAGCACACACCCACCTCAGCCCTCTGAACGCCACCGGGGCGGTGGGTAGGTCTGCACCCCCGATGGCTGCGTTCACAGCACTCAGTGGCTCAGTGCTTCTCTGGTATTCTTGTTTCCTTGCTCATGCATGATATAGGGTGGAGGTGTGCACAGGAAAGTCAGGCCCCTGACTTGGTACGGATCCCCCAGGCTCGGGAAGGCCCAAGGGCCACCTTGTGACATGGTGACTGGGGCCGGGGTTCCCATTGGGCTGGGATGGGGCTGAGAGTTCAGAGCAGTTTGGGGCAAAGGATGCTGGGGCGGCTGTTTCCCACGTTTACACTATAACTCCTCAATAAACTCGGAAAATAGTGGGGGGAAGCGCATAAATAACAGACTGTCCAGACGTTATTAAAAGTTCCTTTCTCCACGGTTGTGAAATTATTAGTTTTTCATTTAGGCTTAAGTATTGTAAATGTCATCTGGTGTATTTCAGGGACAGTATTGAAAATTTAATTCTTATTTAACAAGGAGCACATCTCAAAAGTTAAATTTTAAAAATGAGTTTTGTGGATCCTATAATCTTAACAGAGTCTGAGTTCACTCCGCCTTTTCTGTAACTTTTCTCCCATCAAATAATAAAGGATATCTTCTGTGTGGCGTTTCCCACGGGTGGCGTGAGGCCTTGTGTCCTGATCAGTGACATTGTGAGAGAACTGTGCCAATGCTTGTTAAGCATTCAGTAGATAAATTGTTCCAAAATTCTAATAGAAGAATTTTGTTGGAGTTTGGATATTTTATATACAATTTTATGCTTTCTGGGGCATGTCTGGGTTCTGAATTAGTCTCAAATCCAGGCTCTTCCGTTTGGGTGCTCCTTAATTGTGGGGTCCTTCATTCTGCTGTCAGGGCCCAGACACACCTTGGCCCAGGCGCCTCTCACAGGGCACGGATCTGGGGTGAGGGGTCACAGTGAGTGGCAGGAGGAAGGTCAAATCAGCACCTGCCGTGGGTGCTGACGTCCAGATTCTGCGTCCTGTGGCTGCGTCGGGGGGCGTTAGAGGGGACCCGAGACCCCAGGTCAGAGACTGTCAGACACACAGGAGCGACACACTTCGGATGATCACACCCAGTGCACACTAAATTCCAAGGGAAATTCAAGCTGTGTTTTGCCTCTTGCTTTGCCGAGAGTGCAGTGGATTCTGCTCTCCAGCATTCACCCTCGAGTTTAGTTCCTCGGGAGCTGTCTGGTGTGGATGACAGTCACACCGGTCTGTTGTTAAAACACAGGCTTTACGAAAGGGAGGTAGTGACGCTTTAACATTTGACATCACACCACAAAGAAAATATTTCTTTTTGCTTGAGAGACTTTCACTAAGGCGTTCTCAGGGAATTGTAACCAGGCTGTTTGCTCTCTGCCCCGGGCACCAAGGGCCGCGTAAACCCTGATTTGGGGTCCATCCTGGCAGCCTTTTGATGGCTGTGTTTCTGCTGTACATGTGGAGAAGCTGAGGCAGGAGGAGGGTCAGTGGCTGGCCCGAGGTTAGGGCTGGTGGGGCTGGGCTAAAGCCCTGGCAGACCTGCAGTGTCAGCTCCCTCCACGTGCTTCTCAGACACCTCGTTGGCACGCATCTACCCGCCGTCACAGCCTATCTGCTCATGACCACGGTGCGGTCCTGGGGCTCACAGAGAGTTTGGGGCTCAGTGACGATCTGGGGGACCAGCCTTCTGTTTTCGTGTTAATGTTTGAAAAGACAGTCTTTGTTGGGCTTGAACGAGACCCAGCAGCCAGTGGAGTGACAGAGAGTGCCAGTTTAAGTAAAGTGCAGGCCACATATTGAAGTTGGCACTTGGCGAAGGTCACTGATGAATTTGTCACAGTTCATTCAAAGGTGAGGAGACAGAGAAAGCACCCAGGGGCCCTGGATGGCTCGCGTCCCAGGGAGGGATCTTTCTGCCGTGGGTAGAACCTACCCACATCTTTGAAAAGAGCCTGCGTGTCCTGAAGAGTCTCAGGGTTCTGTGACAGATCCAGGGATGAATGCTTCAGGAGCGAGTGGGACATCATTTCTTCCTGAAAGAGGGAATCTGTTCTTTAGTACAGGAGACAGATGTAGCCCTGCTCTAATTAATGTGCAGGTTGTATGGTTTAAAGTCAATGTCCTTGGCTCTCCAGAATGATGGAGTATTTTAGGAACTCAATAAACACAACATTTTTAGACTTAACTAGAGGCTGGTCTTTATAGAATATTCATAAAGTACAATAGATTTTCTCATTAGTGGCTTTTTAGGTTACAACTGAATATCACTCTGGTGCTACTCCATGAATAAATGCTGTGTTAGGTCACTAGTTATAGATAGCCCAGTTTGGTGGAAATATTACAGGCAGTCAGGTAGGGCTGGGCCCTTGATAGAGTCAGCACAAAACATGAAAACACATTCCAACCATGGCCAGAGACACATCTATTGGAGACCAGGTCTCAAGATAAAGACGAAATGACCGGGCCTGCATACTTTCCCAAAGGACAAGATAAGCAGTTACACTGGGCCTATTGAAGCCTAGACAGGTATCGGTCACCTTGGCGGGTTTTTCCTAGAGAAAGTCTTTGTTCTTTCCACACACCCTTGTTATGTGACTTGTTCCCCCACTGGATTGCCATTACCTAAGCAACTACACTTGTAACCTCATTCGTTGTTCATACCTTTAACCCATATTGTACTCATGTGGTTTTCGCTCTATAAAACTTCCCCTGAAATGTGAGGTCCTCAGCTACCTACTTCTCAGGAGCTATCCTCTTGATAAACATTTCCTGCTCTTAACATCCATTGTTCTAGAATTCATTCTTCGATATTAGAGAACATGACCTCGGCATATCAGACATCTAACAAGTTGGGAGATATAATATTTCCCTTCTATCATATTTGACATCATTTCCTATATCAATTGTACATAATTTTTACAAATCATTTCCTGACCAAGTTTCTGAAATGCTGTGTATGTGTATGACCTGTGCCAGGTGCTTTGGGAAATACATAAGCTACAGGAAATACAGTGTCTTCCTTGAGTGGTCAGTATCCCCCCCAGGCAGGAATGATGGCAGGTGACATGGGACAGAATCCAAGAAGGAGCTTGGTCTGTGGTCCTGGTGGACTGAGAGGTCCACTGTGGCCCTGAGCAGAGACGTCTGCACCCTGGAAGGCTGTGCTTAATCCAGGAGGAACAGTGTGGCTACTGTGTGTATTCGAAGCCAGCAAGAGAGCTGCACACGGCAGGTGGTAGGCAGAGTGAGGATCCCTAGAGAGGGGTATCGTCCATGTCCTGATCCTGGACCTAGGGTCACGTTAACTGATGCAGCAGGAGTGCTGAAGATGTGGTTCAGAGGAGGGAGGGAGGGATGGATAGAGGAAGTGGGGGGGGGGAATGAATATGAATCTAGGATAGCTGCTTGTTAGACATTTGCAAAGAGGTGGGCTTGATAAAGCTTCTCTCTGGAACCTGCACTCCTGGGCTTCTGGTTCAGCTCACAGCAGCATCTACCTTTGCCCTCTCTGCCATTTTCTTTTTTAATATTGTAAGTTAAAAGCCATTCCTGGTGGTGCTCACCTGTAATCCCAGCACTCGGAGGCTGAGGCAGGAGGATCGCTGAGAGTTCAAGGGCAGCCTGAGCCACACAGTGAGACTCAAAAAAAAAAAAAAAAGTAAAAATAAACACCCCCCACCCCTGCTCAAATATTGTAAGATAAAATCTAAAGGAATTTGATCTAGATGAGATGGATCTCTGCAGTTATTCAGGAATACTTATCTTCTGAAGAACTTGATTACAAAACATCATTAACTGGCCATAGTTTTGATACACAGAGCTTCATCTTCAACATTGTAACAGAATTATGTTACATGTGTTCATGAGCACTGAGGGACCTGTTAAATCCAGTAACTAAAGTTTATTTTTCCAAAATAGTTAGAAGGTTATACTTAATTTAATCGTGTAGTCAAATGTGACATTGAAGAAGTAGGTGACACATTTGGCAAATTTAGGTATCTTGTGTTTATTCGTCATCCTTTCCTACCTGCAGGTTACTTTTCTCAAATGAGTCTCCATTTGATCTTTTTTCGCTTTTTTTTTTTTTAAGAAAATCATCTTTGCTCAAAAAATACACCTTGAAAAGTCTATTCTTCTTAGCAAATTACCAGATCTTGATATATATTTACTGTCCCACTTCAAACAGTGACATAACCCTTATATAGTAATGGGAGTTTGTCTTTAATTTTGGTTTGTGAAGTCAGAGACAAATTCCTAGTTAAAGAATATAAAGAATTGTCTTGAAACTTCAGCAGGAGTCATGTGAGTGACTGATGGTTGGACTCCAGCAATGATAAATGAAAATGTGTTTTGATTGTTTTAATTTCTTTTAGGATTCTTAAGGATGTGTAAAACTCCCCTCCACACCATTTTTCTCCCTATCACAGTGCACTTTAAAATACAGCCCAGGCCAGTAGACACGTACAGTATTTTGCGTAATACCATGTTAAATCCTGCCATTCAGAAACTGTGCCTTTGTAGCGCATCTTTGATCTCTTGGTCCCCTTTAGCATTCTCTTTTGTGGAAGTAGGAATCATCGGGTAGCATGGAGTCCCGCCCTTTTTGCTCAGATCTCCAAAAACAAGCCGTTATTGACAGGTCTTGCTGCTTCCTCTAATGGCCACGAGCATATCGCCTGGCGGGATCAGTCTCTTTCTCTGTGAAACCCGGCATCTGAGCAGCTGTCGGGGTAGCAAGTTACTGACTAAAGTTTGGGTCTCTGCAGATCTTCAAGCAGGAGTTTAAAAGATGGACTTAACATCATTTTTCCCGCTGTGGAAAAGCTTAGCCCTGGTTCTGTGGCTGTGCTTGTCCTGCCCTTTACTGGCCATTCCCACAGAGGCAGGGCTGGGCTGCAGCCAGCGTCTGCCCACGGCTGGGGACGCACGTGGCACAGCCCACTGAGGCCGAGCCCCTGGGCTGTGGTTGGGAGGCCCTGTACAGGAGCATTCTGGGCTGAAAGAGCATGGTAGTTGTCCTCGCTGTGAGTGCACCTGTGCCCACCTCTGTTGCTCCATCTCCAGCCGCCTCCCATTTCTGCAGCCCTCTCCTGTTTCCAGCTGCTTTCAACTTCCCTACCCAAGTGAGTCTCCCGCCTGCTGTGAAGCCACATCTCTGTGGGTGGAACCAGTGTTTCCCAGGCTGATCCTTACGTTCCAGGGGGGGCACCCAGTCTGCGGCTTCTCCAGCCCTGGCTTCTGCCGGCCTCGCTGCTGGACTCCTAGACTCTGGCTCTCACTCACTGTCTGCCTTTCTTGGTCCTTCTGCAGCTCCCACAAGCCTTTCCTTTCCCCCGTGGCTTGGGGCCTTTCTGGTTTTTTTTTTTTTTGGTACCAGGGATAGAACTTGGGTCCTTGTGCTTGCAAGGGAGGCGGCGGAATCACTGAGCTAAATCCCCAGCCCTCAGGGCTTTTCTGGCTGACACCCCAAACATCAGATCTGGGGTACCCCCTGCGTGTGGAGTTTCTGCCTGCCATTGCTGAAACCCACCTCGACTTCTGAATTACCTTCATCAATTGATGAGCAGAGCACCGCATTTCCCAAAATATGAATGTCCCTTCTGTGTATTCCAAACATAAGCTAATTATATGTTTTTCCTTAAAATTTAAGATCAGACCTGCTGGCATGAAGCACTTCAAAAGATGTGATGGAAAAAATACCATTTCTGAAGAGGCTAAAAGGTGGAATCATGTAGGCAGCTGAATAAAATCTCCTCATCCCACCACCTTGACATTTGATGTAAATTACGCTTCAAAAATACACCTGCATGTCAGGGCCTGGGCTGGCGGGCGTCAAATGAGCGGTTTGATTTCTGAATTTGCTTCGTGTTCAGTTCCCTGGTTCTGTCAACGTTCAATCAAGTGGAGCAGCAGATTTCGTGGTAATTTAAATACAGAGCCTGTGGGAAACAAGATCTCAGGCAAACCCTGGTAGTAGGACTGCTGCCTGTTTGGAGAGCATGTGGGCCCCAAGGGCCTCTGCAAATGTGTTCCCCATTCCTTGTCAGGGCCTTGACCCTGTCTCTAAAGGTGGCTGTGCTTTCCTGCACCAGAGCTCCCAGGTGTTTCCTTCCTTGGGATCTGGGCCGGTAGAGGACGGTTGGCTGGAGTTAGGTTTGCCTGTGTGGCTTTGATTTCCCCACCTGCTGTGAAAGCTTTCTTAAGCTGCAACAGGAAACTTTCTTCAAACACTTTATTTTTATTTTTTAATTTTAAATTTATTTAGTTTTGAGGCAG
Source organism: Heterocephalus glaber (assembly GCF_053883595.1). Classification (NCBI taxonomy): domain Eukaryota; kingdom Metazoa; phylum Chordata; class Mammalia; order Rodentia; family Bathyergidae; genus Heterocephalus; species Heterocephalus glaber. Next base: position 9,753,622 of record NW_028258435.1, read on the forward strand.
GGTCTCACTATGTAGCCCAGGCTGGCTTCAAATACATGGCAATCCTCCTGCCTCAGCCTCCTGAGTGCTAGGATTAGAGGCGTGTGCCACCATGCCTGGCTAAACACTTTCTTTAAAAAAATGCTCATTTTAGGGCTGGGGATTTGGCTCGGTGGTGCCACCACCTGCCTCGCAAGTTCAAGGTCCTGAGTTCAATCCCCAGTACAAAAAAAAAAAGTTCTTTTTAGTCTTTAATGCATCTGGAAATAAGTGAGGGTCTCATTTGGGTTTTTCCTGGTAAAAGTAATCAGTACTTCCAGCACTGTTAGGTGCTGGCCTTTGACAGCACCTGTGGGAACTGGGTTTCCTCTGTACTCTGAGATCTGTCCAGACCCTGTCTTCTCTTCCTAGGGCTGATTTTTCTCACCTTGCAACAGTACTGCCCAAAGGTATAATAACTTCATAATACCACATTTCTTCATCGCTGATATGCCATTAATAGTGAGATTCACCATTATTTTATGAAATATTGCAAAGTGCAAATAAGGCTACCTGTGACATTTTGAAACAACATCTATTGTAAGATGCACCTTCAATTCACAGACGCTATGGAATGGAAAATAGGCATGCTAGGAAAGAAAGACAAACTTCAAACACTGCCACTAGACAGGGAAGGCGCATAACAGTTTCCCATGTCAGATGTCTCACAGCTTCGCAGCTGTCCATGGCCTCTTTTGGCTGTTCATGCTTCACGGCCCACTGTGTAGTGCTGAATATTCCGCTGTCCAGGTGAATCTCCGATTTCCTCCCCAGTCACCTACTGAAGGGGCCTCTTGGTTGCTTTCAGGTTATGGCAATTATGAGGAAAGCTGCTAGAAGCATCCACTTGGAGGTTTCTGTGTGGAATCAAGTGAAAGAACATAGTTGGCGGACTGTGTGGCGGGAGTGTGTTTAGTCCTGCAGGAAGCTGGAGAACTGTCTTTCAAAGTGGCCATGCTGCTTTGCCTTCTCACTGACGACCAAGCTCCCCCCGGCCCCCGTCCTCCCCAGGCATGGAGGGTCGGGGGTTGGATTTGGGCCATTCTAACTGGTGCGTGCTGCAGCGTCATTGTTTTAGTTCACAATCCCTAGTGACGCATTCCTTGAGAATCTTTTCGTAGCTGAGTTGCCAACCATATCGTCTTGGTGAGATGGCCCTTCAGATCTTGCACTTTTTACTGGGTTGTGGAAGTCTCTGTTTACAAATGCCTTTGACTTTTTACTCATTTTGGTCTTGACCTGTGTCCTAATCTTACCAAAGTAGGAATTCTTTAAATTTTCTGTGTATGAGTCTCTATCAAATATATGAGATGCAAGTATATAAACACATGAAACAAAAGGATTCTCTCTCTTTGGGTTCCTGTTTCTTTAGAATCTTTTATAGAACAACTTCTCTATTGTATAATGTAGATTAATTTGTTCATGTTTTACAGTTTGGAACATTTTGCATGGTGTTCAAAAAGATCTTTACCTACCCCAGGTTTATGAAGATCTTTTTATTTGCTTTCTCTTAAATACCTGATTTACCATCCTTATCTAGTTCTAAGTTCAGTTAGAATTGATATTTTTTTGTTACTAAGAAGGATTCAAGGTCCATTTTTTCCTTTGTATTGTAAAGATTATTCTTTCCAAACTTCACTGCAGTGTCACATTTGTGTCAGATGAGGTTTCTATACGTATATGGGTATCTTTCTGGGCTCTGTATTCTCCCTGTTCCAATTGGCTATTTCCTTTGAGTGAATTCTGCCTTGGTTTAATTGCTGTAGTGTTATAATAGCTCTTGACATCGGCAGCATAAACCTTGAGCTTTGTTCGTCTTCAAGATTTTCTTGCGTATCTTTGACAATCTCAGCAGGAAAGGGTTCAGTCAGTAATTCAGCATGGTATGTGACACAGACCCAGAGTCTTCTGCAGGACGTCACCAAAAGGCTAAGAGATGTCCTTTCTGTGAAGGTTTTGCTGTGAGTGGGTAATGCATTCATTAGGGTCTTCTGAAGTTCCTTCGTGGACCCCCGGGCTCCCTGCTGTTCCACTGTGCGCCCACCTGTCTCTCAGTGACACCAGATCCATGCTGTCCACAGACTCTGGTGCTAACCTGGCTGTCTGAGGCTCCTGAGCCAGGAGCTCTCAGGGAAGCCTCCCTGGGGTCCCAGCTTTCACGCGCTGTTTACTGATGTCGGATGCTCATTTTGGATACTTTATTATGAAACATTAGGTCAATATTATGTGTTATGAGTTACACTGGATTTCAAATTGTGAAGTACTCTTTCATCCTTGTTTCAGTTACTCTAAAACTATTTTCCTGGATTAGATTTGATGATGCTTTCTTTAGGATTTTTGTGTTTTATGTTCAGGAGGGTGATTGATAGGGGATGTTACTTTATTACTGTCTCCTTGTTAGGTTTTAGCTGAGGCTGGTTTTATAAATGAGTGTAATGAAATTCCGTATTTTCTGTTTTCTGGAAGAATTTGAATTGTGTTCATTTTTCCTGAAATGTTTGGAAGAATTTGTTGATGAAGGCATATGGGCTTGAATTTTATGTGTAAAAGGATTTCCATAGTGAATTCATCCCTTTAATAGATACAGGAGTATTCATATTTGTGTTTCCTATTGGGTGAGTTTTAGGAAGCTGTGTGTTTTATAGTTTATCATTTGAACACCAACTGTCACATGTGGTGGGGAAATGCTGCTCCTGATAATTTCTTACCTTTGCTGTGTTCCTCGGGCTCATTGTGATTTTCTTCTACCAGTGGTGCTAGTACTTCATGAGTCTCTCCTTATTTCTTGCTCCTTTCAGTGAATTATTGTTTGGCTTTGTTCTTTTAGCTGATTTCTCTGCTTTTTGTGCCTCTCCCCTCTCAGTACCCCTTTCATTTCTTGCCATTATATGGAACTGGGGTCAGATGTCTGCAAGCTGTTTTCAGGGCCAGCTGGTCCTGTCGCCTCTACCACTGTAGCCAGCTCTGCAAGGGCAGCCATCCGTGGATCACTGTGTCCATGTGTCGATAAAACTTTATTTAAAAGCACAGGTACTTGGCCTGCATGCTGGGCTCCCTCTCTTGGGATTAAATAATTTATTCTCAAGCATAGTTTTATTTTAATTTTTTTACAGTCATGTGTCATTTCATCACAGGGACACAGTGTGTGAAATGCCTTGTTAGGTGACTTTGTCATTGTGAGACCATCATAGAGTGTATTTGCACAAATGCAGACACCTACCAGGTCTTTGGGCTGTACAGTGTCTGCGGACCACTGTGATATACATGATCCAAAGTGGTGTGTGGTGTATGGCTAATTACCAGTGCACTTCAAGCTGTACATTTTCTCTGAAACAATGTTTTAGCTGTGTTCTATGAGTGTTAAAAGTTGTACCTTCATTATCTGATCAAAATATATCCTGCTTCCCACTGTGATACCCACTACTGATCTGTGATCATTGGGAACATATTGCTTAACTTTGAAGCAGGGTGATTTTCTGTTACCCTCTTAGCTCGTCTCTGTTGCCAAGTGTGTGGTCCTCTGCCTTGCTGTTTCCTGTGCGGCCCTCCAGTGTGATCAGTTTTGGCAGGTGCCCCAGATGCACTCTGAAGAATAGGCGTCTCTCCCTGGATGTGGATGTTAAGCCTGACTTGCACACCACACCAGGGACGAATCTCACTGGGTCATGATGCATATGCTTTTCATGGGTTGTTCAGTTTGGCTTAATATTTTATTGAGAATTTTTGCAACAATATTCATCAAAGATGTTTCCTGTATTTTCTTTTCTTGGGGTGTCTTTGTCCGCTTTAGGTGTGCAAGTGATAGTTCCCTTCAATTGTTTTGGAAGTATTCCTTTAGTCCTGTTCTTTGCAAAGTAAGTAGTGTATCAATTCTTCTTTGACTACTTGGTAGAATTCTGCAGTGACGCATCTGGTCTTGGGCTTTTCTTTGTTGAGAGGATTTTAATTACAACTTCAGTTCTTCATGTATTATTCTTCTCTTCAGGTTTTTCCTGCCCGGTCCAATCTTGGTAAGTTGTGTTTTTCTAGGAACTCAATTCCTCTAGGTTACCCGATTTGTTGCTCATAATAATCTCTTATGTTCCATTTTATATCTGAGGCATCGCATAATTCCTCCACTTTTGTTTCTCATTTTATTTATTTGAATCTTTTTCCTTTTTTTTCTCAATTAGTTTAGGTAGGGGTTGTTGATTTTCCTTTTGCAAAAGCACCACCTCTTAGCCTGATTGTTTTTTCTGTGGGTATTCTGTTTTCTATTGACTTATTCCTTGTCTATTCTTTATTATTTCCTTCCCTCTGAAAGCTTTGCATTTATTTTCCCTTTTCTTTTCGTAGTTCCTTGAGGCGTAGTGATAAACTGTTTCTTTGGGACCTTCCTTCGTTTTTGATGATGGGCACTTATCCTCTCTCAGAACTGCTTTGCCTGTGTCCCACACGTTTTGATGTATTGTGTTCCCATTGCCATTTGCGTCTTGAAGCTGAGAAGTAGCTATGTTTTATGTGAAGCACCTTGAGGGAGATACTGTGGAAAGCCCTGTTTTGGAGGCATGCCGGCTTTCAGTCCTGGCAAGGCCAATAGTGAGAGGCCTGGGTTTCACAACTTCTTTTGGATTTGGTATTTTCAGCTGTCTAAAGAAGACAACGTATAGGCTATACAAATAATTAAGGAACATTATGCATAGTAAATGCCTTTTTGGTGGTCACTCAACAAGCAACAATAATGCTTTTATTCTAACATTAAGTGGAAATAATTTTGTCTCGTTACCAGTCTATGACTGTGGCATTCCTAACACTTGACATTTTCTCCTGTATACCCTGTGTTGCTAAAACTTTTTACATGGAGTGTGGATCTTAATGGATGGCTGTGCTTGCAGCAGAATGGAATGCTGCCATGAAAATATATAAAGGCCATGTGTTAAAAGTTCATGACTATTATTTTAGAGGAGCTTGTTTTTCTTTCCTAAGCCTTGTTCTGTTAGACCCCCCTGATGTTTCCAGGGAAGGCGAGGAGGAAGGCTGAACACAGAAGTGCGGTACCCACGGTGCCTGCTGCAAGCGTGCTGCCCCTGGCACGAGACCCATTGCAGGGCAGAGCTCAGTCAGGGAAGGCTGTGCTTGAGGTAGTGTCCCTGACTGCCTGAGCCTCCTGTTCCTTACGGGTGGAGAACCCGAGCCAGAGAAAGCCAGGGGAAGTTACATAGCAAATGAAGTAGCTCCCCATTAAATCCTGCACAGTGGAGCAGTAGTGTCTGGGAGCACTCAGGAGACCCCAGGAAGGCTGCAGCAGACCTTTCCGACATGCAGCAGGTCTGGGGAGCAGGGGTCTTGGTGGTCTTGGTGTGACCTAGGACTCCTCACGGCTCTTTGGCGTGGTGTCAGCAGAACATATGCTGCTCTCCAGGCCCTGTGCTCTGTGCGCCCGGCTGGCCCCCCTGCCCTTGGAGACGAAATGTGGCTTTGATTGCACATGGAAATTACTTTCATCAGGATGTTTTCAAGAGCAGTCAGGCCCAGGTATGAAGCCTGTGGTGCAGGACAGGGACTAGGGAGGAAGAGTTGCTTTCCTGCAGATTATCATACCCCAGGGAACCGTTCTTTTGTCAATAATTTGCTTTTAAAATAATTTTTCTCTAAGCTGAGTTTCACATGCATATGAAATAACATAAACACCTCTTCCCCACTGAGTGGTCTCTGCATCCGACGCACCCCACAGGCTGCAGCAGGGAGAAGCCCTTGGAAGTGGTTTCCGCTTTTGAGACATTTGTATGGGAACGGAGGAGCGAGTGGACCCATATGAAGGTGTAGTATTATAATTGCTAGCCCTGGAGCTTTCAATGCCTGAGTTTTTTCCTTGTACATGTAGTCTAATAAATTATTACTGGTAAAATGCTGATAAAATCAGAAATATGTAAAAAATTACAATGAGATGTTCTAATTTTTATAGCCATTTTATATTGCCACTTTTATTCATTCACTTTCTACTAGATTTTAGCTCCAAACTTCATAACAGAAGCTGGTCAGCCCTGGCACATACCATACATTCTTTGGTGAAAGCACTAATGAAATGCTCAGGGGGGAATGAGGAAGAGTGGGTGAGGATGGCAGTAATCAGTCATCTTTATCTAGGGCCGACGGCTGTGTTCACAGCAATTAAAAGCGAGCCTCATCATGAGTCCTGTGGCTTTAGGCCTGGGAACATCACTGTGTCTTTGTCATCGCAGCGCTGACAGAGGCTGGAAAACGCCAGCGTTTCCTTGGGCTGAAAGTTCCAAATCAAAATGTGCATTTTAAAAGACACAATTTGTAGTAACACCCTTCAGACCTATTATACAAGTGCAATGAGAAATGTGCTGTCAAAGGTTTATGGGGTGGGCTGGGGGTTTAGCTCAGTGGTGCAGGCACCTGCCTGCAAGGTCTTGAGTTCGATCCCTGGTACCAAAAGAAAAAAAAGGGTTTATGGGGAGAAAGTGCTTATTAGAGCTGATCATAAACAACAATCAATGTTTTGACCTTCAGTCCAATATTTTATAAAGTAATAAGTTCCCTAACATGGAAGTAATGCCATAGAGATTCACCCCTGCGTGGGACTGTGTCATTTCACCATAAGCGGGACATAAACAAATATATCAAATCAGATGAGGTATTAAGATAGCCAGAGCCTCTTTTCCTATTAGAGAAAACATTGTCGTCTCTTATAAGTCCAAAGATCATCTGACTCGTGTGAATGGGAACTAGATTCTCACTGAGATCCTGGTCTAGAGCAGTTTGCACTGATTATATGGAACTGGGAAAAATCCATCTCCGTGACTACAGAAAAGGGGCTCAGGACACCCCAACTCTAAGCTCTGTCACAGAGTCTGGGCTCCTCCCTCCTCACTGGAAATCCGGGAGTCAGCCCTGCACTGGCTGTTCCCACCAGCGACGGCTTCCTTGTCGCTTCTCACACATCACTGTGGGGATCCAGCGCGAAGGAGGACCCCACGAGCTACAGCCATTTGGCCTCTGGAGCCTGCTGCGTGGTGTCAGGGCCACCTAAGTGATGGGGGCACCAGTGTCCCATCCCTGGGATAAGAGCTGGGACAGAGCCAAGTGGAAACAAGGACCTCGTGTGGGACCTCCCCAGCATGGGCCGAGCATTCCCTATCCTGCAGTTACTTTGTCTTTCCGATTTAACAGGCAGGCAGAATCATGCAGTTGTGAAAATTACTGCTCTCTGCAAGTGGATGTAAGCTCCAGTTCCGGTGTCTTTGCTTTACCCAGGTCAGGTAACTTCTTGAAGCCTTGATTTATTCCTCTGAAAAGGAAGGTTTTTATGGATACTTTGCTCTTTTGCTTTTGGTGAGGCATAAATGGAATCATTCTCACAAGGTTCTTAGGGTTTCTGGCATAATTCGTGATGTTATTATTATGCAACTATTTCACATTAGCCTCATTTTCAAAAAGAGGAAACTCAGGCTCACAAGCTAAATTTCTTCCCTGCATTCAGCCAGTCAGAGCGTGAAGAGCAAGGATTTATATCCAGGACTCTTGTGCACTCAAACTGGCTCCTGGAATGACAGGACACCGTATTGGCTCTCAGGAGACTCCTGAGCCCAGCAAGTTTGCTCCACATTCAAAACCCACAAAGCAGTGTCTGCCATTGGGCCTGTAGAATTCTCCATATTTTACCAGGGCATTTTATGTTGTGAAAAGCATTTTACCAGAGCCAGAGGCATAGGCGGAGCACGGGTCCTGCTCTGCCCTTGCATGCATTTAGATGACAACGTTTTGTGTTGACCGTCCCTGTCCGCATCCTGAGCCCTGTTCCAGGCATAGGGACACAGGAGTGGCTGCAGTGACAGTCGTGGCCTTCTAGAGCTCACAGTCCAGTGCAGAGAGACAGACAGCAAGTAAGAACACGATTGGTGGAGGATTGTTCATCAGGTGGTGACCACTGCCCACATGCAGTGTCCCATAAGGTGGGCCCGGAGCCTGGGGTGGGGCTGCGGCGGTGTGGAGTGGACATCCAGAGTGGCAGGGGCATGCATTGGCCCCTGGACCCCAGCGCCAGCAGCACCCAGATGTGAAGATTGGCTCAACCTCCCGTCACCACACACATCACACGTGACACTGGGGTGGGGAAGCATCCAGAGGACGCAGAAGCCCCTGCCCTGTGATACTGGGTGAAGTCCTGTGGGAGTACTTTCCAGGGTCTTGGTGTCCACAACAAAGAATTTAATGAGACGCACAGAAAACGCAGTGAGGTTGTGCGTTTATTGAAGGTGGAGAAGAGCAAGCGCAGCCCGGTGAGCAGGCTCAAGGTGATGCCGAGGATAAGGGGAAAAGGATCTTTTGCATCCAGAATTCCTGGGCTCTCTCTCTTCCGTGCAAATAAGGTCTTGGGAAAGTCATCTTATCAAAACTCGCTAGTTGTTAGGCCATGTACACACTGTCCTAGAGAAGTTTGTTTGGCTTCTTGCCTTGTGTAAATGAAGGATCAGGAACAGTGTCTTTTGATTGGCTGTGTCCACAGGCAAATGTGGGACTGAAAACAGCATCTTCTGATTGGTCCCGTGAACAGCACCACATTCAGATGAAGGCTTGAGAATAGCTCTTTTCTAATTGGCTCTTTGCACAGTGATGATGGCGTCCGTATTGGCAGTGTCCTCCCTGTGTTGCCCTGTTCTAGCCTCCTCTCTTCCTGTGGTGATCCAGCCTGTGTCCCGTCCCTGTGACTGACCCCGTTCTCCATTGCCAGTCAGTTCTTCCAGCCAATCATGGACTCTGAGTGCAGTTGGTGCCAGCAGGCGTCTTGAAGCAGCTCTTCCCTCCATCCTTGTGGATGGACCTCTGGTCCCTCCACGGATCAGAGCTAGGGGGACCTTGTGGGGACAACGTCAGCTGATCAACTGCACCCAGAACAGGATTGAGGGCTGGGGCACTCTGTTGAGTGGACGTTGGGGGACTGGCAGAGGGCAGGGGGCTGGAGCTGTGCGGAGGCAGGTGGGAGCTTTCGGACCACACCAGGACGTTCGCTGTCATGCTTTGGGGCTTGTACGGCTCTGGGCAGAGAAGTGACGGCTTGGACTGTAGGTAGATGAAGATCGAAGTCCTTGTAGAGCGTGGGAGGTGGGAGCAGGGAGGTTCCATGGCTTTGTATTAATTTATGCAGGGAGGGAGGATGTGGCTCAGGCTGCAAGGCTGCAGTGGGAGCTCCCGGGTCTGTGTGGATGTGGCACTGGCAGCGTTCCCTCAGGATCCACGGGCAGCCAGGCCTGACCTGAGCAGGGAGTGGGGGAGAGGCAACTGCAGGAGCTGGCGGAGCCTGGGAGTGACAGGAGGCAGTGAGTGCCCACACTCGGAGAACCCAACCTGGAGGTGTCAATTTGCGCAGGGTGGAGGTCAGAAGTCACCACGTTGGGTGAGCTCTGTCACGTGACACAGAGGTGCAAGAGAGATCCGGCCAGGTCTTGACCCCGGCGAGTCCAGACTGTAGGGAGACGTGCAGCAATCCTCAAGGGAGAGCAGGGCGGGGTGAGAGAGCCTGGCCGCCAGGAGGGACAGGTGGGGGAGGCAGTGCCACAAGCCCTGAGTGGATGGGTCGGAGGGAGGAGCCAGCAGTCCCCACTGTGCTGGCAGTGCGGACAGTGTGGAGCCAGTGTGTGCCTGTGCTGTCAGGAGCGGCCCTCGCAGGACTCGCTGCTAAACAAGGGGCCAGGGGACCTTGGACAGGTGGGCTTGACGTGTGGGTATGGGAGAGGTGCTGGGGGCGCCTTGGCAGTGGTGGACCATGTGGTCCGGTGCCTGGGGGAGAGGCCGCCTGGGCTCCCTGGAGTAGCTGGAGCTGCTGTCCCAATGTGGGCTGCTAGGAAGGGTCACCCCCTCCAGTGCCCTAACTGATAGATCGAGATCGTCACCCGAGTGACCTTGGCTGCAGGTGGCAGGTGTGTCTGGGCAGAGGAGCGCATGTGGCAGACGGCAGCACTTCCACATGCCTTATACATTGGAGGAGGAACACACAGGTGATCAAAAACACAGAGAATGTTAATATTAAAAACTTGCTACAGTGCAGGAGACACTGCCACGAACCCTCTCAGACCTCCCAGCACACTCATCCCATCGTCCTCGCCTCTTCCTGCAGCAGCTCTGGAGCCCTCTTTCCTGAGGGGCTTTAGCTGTGCGGTCCTGGCTGCCTCTGTGGCCTGAATGGATTCAAAATAGTCATTTGGACTTTGAGAAGAGCCCGAAGTCGCTGTGCCAGATCTGGTGACTAAGGCGGATGAGGACACAGCATCCTTTTTATTTGACAGAAATTGCCCTAACATTTTGAGTGTGTGTGTTGCACAGGATCCACAACATCCCTCCTGATGTCACCCCAGACCCATGCTATGCTTGGCCAAGCAGAAGAGCAGCCCAAGTCCTTCACAGGCGGTGGCCTCCTTTGGTCCACTTGCTGAGGGGCCCTCATGTCCCCTGCCGTGACTATTGGCTGGGACCTGACTTTCCCGTTGCTGCTGCAGGTCCCTGCGACCCTCATCAGGTCCTGAGGGCTTTCAGCTGTCCTACCGGGTCTGAGAGGCTGCCCAGGGAGTCTATCCTGGGTTTGTCATGCGTCGGGGCCTGGTCAGCACTAGGTTAACACCTAAGGACACCGGCCAAACCCACTTCCTGTGGAGGCCCTGGGGCGCCCGGGAGCAAAGCCGCCTCCCAGCTGTGCCCCAGCTTTGCACAAAGAACTCGATTCTTCTGGAGTGGACGCCGTAGCCTTCCTCAAGAACCTGGTTGGACGGGGGCACGGGGTCCTCATCCCCAGGACCCCTGTGCTCACACCACTCTCTTCCCGCATCCACAGGACAAAACCACCCTCGCCCTGATGTACGACGAAGGCTCCGAGAACGCCTATGACGTCCGGCTGAGGCTGACGAAGGAGACGCTGACCATCCAGCGGCAGGACGTCGTGTGTGTGGGAGGGGCCCATCCGGGCACCACTGTAAGTGCTTCGGTGAACGGGGCTGCGTACCACGTCTCTGAGGCCGGCAGACCTCATTCAGGAGTGTTTTCTGGAAGGCTGGCATGGCAGTGCACGCCTGGAATCCCAGCACACTGGGAGGCTGAAGCAGGAAGGTTGCAAGTTCAAGCCCAGCCCAGGCTACTTAGTGAAATACTGTTTCAAAATTAAAACATTCAAAAAGATCTGGGATGTAACTCAGTGTGAAGGCCCTGGGTTCAAGCCTCAGCACTGACAAAAGACATGTTTTTGGGTGAGAAGCCCATGCACAGGGAGTTCAATATCCCTGACTATGGGCTTTGATCATGGCATGGAATGAAATATGCATTTTAAGTTTGGTCCATTGACTGTCTCACTTTCTTAATTTCTTTGCTAATATATTTCCTTTAAAGAGCGTTACTTAAAAAGAAAATGGCTCTCAGTACCACGATATGAAACGAGACACACTTTGATTGCAAAGTAAGATGACAGAGAATGAATGTTGCACTTGCTGAGGTAGAAAGGACACTGAGTTTTCCACCCATCAGGTGTCCTCCGTGCAGCAGCCAGGCGTCCGCTGGGTGCCTGGGTCAGATGTGGATTGTCAGGCTGAGAGGCGTTCCTTCTTGACTCAGGCTGCGTCCCTCACTCACAGATGGCATTTTCTGCAGGGTGAGATATTCATGTATTAGCTACAGTAGGGCATTGATAGATATTAGGGAAGATACTTTTGCAGCTTTCCTTTCAAAGTTTAACTCAAAGAGGCCCACTGCAAGTCCATCACCCTGTGTGAAAACCATGCTCAGGGCCAGCGCCCTGACTCTTCTCCTCCCAGGCTGCGACTCCCTTATCCCTTCCATGAGCCATGAAACCGACATGCAGGAAGCGATGCAGTTGCAGGGAAATTCATTTCAACAGGTTTTTGAAGTCTGGTTCTGAGTCCAAATTTGACTGTTTTGTGGGCTCCAGCTCTGGAGACCCTGACTTACTGTTTCCCTGAATCTTCAGGTCCTTTGCCTTGTGAATGAGGTGAGCAGAGCGCCCTGGGTTCTCAGGGTCGGTGCTTGCACGGTGGCTGTCTTCTCGGGAAGTCCCCAGGGCCCCGGAGCATGTCCCAAGGGCTACCCCGGGTGACCCACTGGAGACACTGTCCTGTGCATGGCCCCGTGTGCTCTGCCCTCCACCCAGCCATGTGTACGCCCCGCAGTGGCCCCAGCAGTCTGGGTCCCCAAGGCTCCAGGAGGCTGGAGAGCACCTGTCCTCTCCGACACCTCCGGCCACACCCTGCCTGTGCCCCATGATTGCGGGGTGTGTAGTTGCACCTCACCAGCCTTCTAAATTCCCGTGACCCCAAGTCTGGTTTCTTTCTAAACATCCGTGAAGCCCATGTCCCCTGCTATGGTATCCGATCCCCAACTACAGATGTGGCTTCTTGTCCCTCCACTGGTCCTAAATCCCACTGAAGGGTGGCACTGGAGAAAGAGAGAAATCAAGGATGTTTTTGCAACCATCTATAAATGACTCTGCTTCATAGAGAGTCTTTTTAAAACTATGAAAAAGCTCAGGCAATAGAAGGGGAATAAGAGAATGAGAGAGGAGGGAAGTAAAGGAAAAAGGATTTTAAAGAGAGAGCCAAATTAAAAAATGAAAATAGAGCTTTTTCAAGTGGGAAGGGGATCAACAGTTGGAGAGGCAGGGAGGGATGGGAGGTGAAGTGGAGAAAGAAGAATTGAGATGAGTTATGTACACGTACAACTGGCCCGATAAATGTAATCATTATCTATTGCAAACACATATTGAAACTAATCATTGCAATAATTAGTCTCTGCAGTGGGACACCTGCCAGGTAGGACGGGGCACCTGCTGGGTCCAGTAGAATACCTGGCCTTGCTGCCCATGTCAGACCTGGAAAGACCGTGACGCCTAGGGCTCGGGTCAGCAGGTAAAGTCCAGCTCCTCGGGAAGCAGGGATACACAGGAGTGTTTCATATTTTTAAATTTAAGAAGCTCTGATAAACTTTGAGCCACTCTGAGGCCAGATTATTGATCTCTGAATACTTCTCCTGTGGATGTGGCTTAATATCCAGATGGAACAAATATGAGCTCCAGTCTGATGAGGAGCCGTTTCCTTATTTCAAATGATAAATCTCGAGTTCTCATATTTAAGGAGTTTTGCCTGATTGAGTTATTTTTATTTATTTATTTTTTTTGGTCCCGGGGATCAAACTTGGGTCCTTGTGCTTGCGCAGAAGGCAGCAAAACCACTGAGCTACATCCCTGGCCCCAGATTGAGTTATTTTTAGAAAGGAGCAAGTGAGGCAGTGAATTCATTCTGCTAGAAACCACAGAGAGTGTTTGCGAATGGAAACAGCTCCCCAACTCCAGGGAAGTGAAGACGATCGGACTCCCCCTAAACCTGCCCCAGTTTTGAAACTTGTTTAAATACTGTTGTCTGAAATAAACCTGAAGAGTGATTCTGAAAGTATTTCGTGTGTATGAAATAAAATCTCTCAGAAAATTCTTTTGCTAAATCTTTAACCTTTAATTTTTCTCTTTCTAGTACTTCACTTAAGTCGTGAAAGAAAGAAACATTTCTCTATGCTGGCTTTCTGATATGTCCCTTCCCCTCTGCACCAGGGGCCTGGCTCAGGCAGTGCCTCCAAGGGAGGGGTCAGGGACAGCCAGGATCTGTGGGCACTTCCCACTGTCCCTGAGACAGGAATGGACCTGGGTGGGGGCCAGAGGCCCGGTGGCCTAATGTCACAATGAAATCTGTCCTGAAAAATGCAGGATTTAAATCTGGCACCTGTCACAAATTTAAGTTTTGCGTTGAGTTCAGAGGCGAGTGAGGTCCAGCCCTGGAAGGGTGGCACTGAGTTGTGACCAGGGTCTGTTGGGCTGAACTAGAGATCCCTTTGATCTCAGTAACTCTCCTGTGCAGCAGAAATCATTACATAAAAGGATGGGCTCCAGCCTGGATGGACGTCAGCCTGGCTACAGCATGGATGGTTTCGGGTAGAACCTGCAGAAGTTCTGGTTCCCATGTAAGGTCTGACCGTCTACTGTCTTTTACAAACCTTGCTTTGAAAATTAGACCTCTTTGATGCTCTCAGGTTAAAATCATTTCAGAGCCATAGCAATTCCATGATGTTCATTTGTAAAAGTGTGGAGGCGTGGGTGGGCTGAGCCTCTTGTCCAACTCTGAAGCACTAGAATTTTCGGTGCTTGGATGAGGGCTTCAGAGAGCAGCTGTCTGTGGAGGGGGCCACACACTCTGGTGCTTTATGAACCCCTATGCTTCCTGGGGGTGGGGGCTCTGACAGCTCTTCTTCTTACAGGGTTACCAGCCCGACTAGATCAGGGCCAACCTACGACCTCACCTAACTTACTACTTTCTGAATAGCCCTGTTTCCAAATACTGTCTCACTGGGGGCTAGGACTTCAACACAGGGATTTTAAGAGGATTTGGTTGAGTCCATGGCAACTTCCTACATAGGCCACAGATTATAATCTTTATTTTCTAGGCATAGAGACTCAGTTTTAGAGAAATATAAATGGCTGATTCAAATTCACACACAGAAGGAACATTTTAGATGATTGCACAGATAAATACTTAAAGAAATAGTGTTTTGTCTTATCCAGTGTGATAGATAGTAAGGTCTCTAAGGTCTACTAAGCGAATTATAAAGCTATCCATGTGTATTCTCTCACCTGTCCTGTGGGGACATTAGTTCAGGAACTTGTGTGCAGCAATTCATTGTGCCACAGCTGACCGGCTCTAGGGATCCCCCTGAGACAGCAAGGGTGTTCAGGCTGGCTCAGGTCCCTCCTGAGGACTGCAGGTGAATAAAGCCACAGATCTGAGGTGCAGACTCCCACTGATGTGATAGTGGATGATTCGGTCTTCTAATACTCTGCTGCTTGGGAAAGCTGACTTAGAAGCACACGGTGTGTGGCAGTGACCGTGGGAGAAGGGCAGGTGGATTCCTTCAGCCCACTCCCTCTCTGTCCCTTAATATAGGAGGATTTGTGTTTGTCTAGGGGAACAGTGTGCGAATGACTGAACTCCTCTTTCCTTTGTCGATTCCTGCCCACCGTGAGACTGTTGACCCCAGCATCGAGTCTCTGTTCTTTGGAAGAGAAATGCTGTGCTTGCCTGGCGTCTCCCTTCTACATGGGTGTCCGGATGCTCTGCCCACAGTGGTGGTGGGGGGGCTCTGCTTTGTTGGGGTACAGGTGTGATTACAAATAAACCCGCATGTTTAAGGTGGCAGTGTGATGCTGTGATACAGGTTGCTACTGTGAGCAGGATCATGCTAAGTAATGCATTCGTCACCCCACATAGTTACCATGTGTGTGTGTATGCATACATGTAAGACCCACTCTCTTAGCAACTATAATGCAGTATTACTAGCCATCATCACCTGCCCATCGTCATCGTAGAAACAAAACTTACTCAACTGAATTAAAGCTGTGCGGTGGCCCACACTGCCACCCCACCCATACCCACTCCATCACTGCTCTGCTCTTTGCTCCGATGGGGTCTTCTTTCAGAGATCAGGTACACATGAGATCACACAGTGTTTGTCTTTCTGTGCCTGGCTTGCCTCAATTGCCATAGTGTCCTCCAGGCTCATCCATGAGGTCAACCTCTCTTTGAAGGCTGACTAGTATTCCATTGTTTTCATGTGATGGCTGTGGTGAATAATGCGGCCAGGAACTGGTTTGAAGTCCTGTGTGCTGCTGAATGTCCAGAGCGGACATTCTTGGCACTTCACGCAAATACTGTATATGTCCAGTAGAGGGAGCCAATGAACACAGGTCAAGGGGCCTCCTGAGGACCGCAGCCTAGAACCAGGAAGTGTAAGCAGCCCAACAGGCATCCCTGTTCTGTGTGATTGCAGAAAACGGCACCCGTTAAACGTGCATTAAACATGCCCTGTCCTGGGAAACACTTGCCCCATACGCACTTCGGGGAGGGCATTGGTGGTTGGGTTTGGCTGGTTCCCACTGAGTTTCCATCGCGTTCGTTCCTAAGAGTACTCGTGGATTCGCCAGCGGCTGCTGGGGCTGAGGTAGG
Source organism: Heterocephalus glaber (assembly GCF_053883595.1). Classification (NCBI taxonomy): domain Eukaryota; kingdom Metazoa; phylum Chordata; class Mammalia; order Rodentia; family Bathyergidae; genus Heterocephalus; species Heterocephalus glaber. Next base: position 9,769,686 of record NW_028258435.1, read on the forward strand.
TGCATGGCCAGCTGCAGTTCCTTGCCAAGAGCCCAGTGTGGGCACCTGCCCTGCGGGTTCCTTTGAGGTACAGATGCCCTTCACCGTTCCTGCTCAGCAGCTGCCTGCGGACCCAGGTCTTCAGCAAAGACCCCGGAACGATCAGAGGCAAGAGCAGATCTTGCCCGCTGCCGTCCAGAGAACGGCGCATTGTGTGTTGGCTTTTGTTGCCCCCTGTGGGCAGAGGGCATGAAAAAATCGCTCTCTCTTGAATGAACGCTGGTGACTTAGAAACTGGGCTGAACATAGTTGAAGCCACAGAGACTTAGGGCAAAGAAGGACCCCAGGGGGAATCAGTGGGAGAGACCAGCTTTCCTTTCTTTCTGTCTTTTTGTCTTTGTATCCGTGTGTTTTGTAATACAGTGCGAGGACCTTCATTGGGGAGCTTGGTACAAGGCCATAGCAGCCTGTGCTGACCATTTTCCATCCCATTCCCCACCTCCCTCTCTTCTTCCTCCTGCTCCCCGGTCCCCTTCCATCCCCACGGTGATGCAGTGACAGGAACAAATTCCGTCCCTGGGCTTCCCTATGTTCTGTGCCATGGACTGAGGATTAGGGATGGTGCCAATGCTGCCTTGCCAATATGTGTTGAGAACAGTTTCAAGTATCCATGTACATTTTGCATTCACTTTTTGATTGTGCATTTTAACCTAAACTTACTTTATTTTTCTAAAATTTTTTAAAGCACAGAACTGTTACACTCTGCAGACAGCCCGTGGGTGGCCTGGGCCTCAGCATAAAGGTAGGAGCACATTTTCCCCTTTCCTGTGCCCCTTTCTGTGAGTGGACAGCACGAATCAGGGTCACCATTTCCTCCGCCATCTCTGTCTTCCAGGGAGGTGCCGAGCACAGTGTTCCTGTTGTCATTTCAAAAATCTTCAAAGACCAAGCAGGTAAAAGTCACCCCAGCGACCATGTGTGTGCTTTTCAGCTGTTTGCAAGATGATAGAACTCAGAAGTGTTTCGGTTGGCAAATGTGCATTTCACTTCGGTATTGAAACTGCTCTTTATTTTCATAGCTGTGTGTTGTTTCAGAGGATGTTTTCTGTCCCTGACGTGTGCTGCCTTGGTCATTTCTGCTGACCTCTTGCCCTTAGGAGAGGCACTAGGTCACCCCTTGGAGTGTCAAGGCATCGTGTCCTCTGAGGATGCTGACGACTCAGGGTTTGAATGCTGAGTTCTTGCGGTCTGTTAACAATTGGAGAGAACCGAACAGAGGTGGAGTCTGTGGTGTGCATAGGGTTCTCTGATGCAAAAGCCCATGGGCGCCTTGTCTGGCTGACGGGCTGCTGTGTGCCCAGCTTCCCGGGGCCTGCAGGGTCGGGTGACAGACCTGGCAGCCTGTGGGGCGGGGCTTAGCCTGAGCTGCAAAAGGAAGTTGGGGGCAGCTGGGTGAGGTGGGCGTGGTGAGCACACCCCTCCTGCTGAGCAGAAGGATGAGGGTGGGGAACCTGCCACAGCTGCCCCCACAACACTGTCTCCCGCTCCGTCAGAACAGCCAGGCTTGGGGTGAGAGACTAAGCACACAGGTTTTCTCAGAACTTTCTCACTCACTCCATCTGATTTTCCGAAACCTTGAACTTAACATGGAGAGAAAATGTCCTGCCACCCGTCAAGCCTGGCTGGACATGAGCGTCCCTGGCAGGGGACATCATGGCTGCCCGGCCTGCTGGCATTTGGAGAGTTGCTGACCAGGGGTCAGGACCTGTAGTGGTCCGCTTAGTTGGGGCAACCTGATTGGCTTGGGAGCCAGCTGGGGTGGGGATTAGCAAAGCACGCTCCTGGTGTGTCTGTGAGGTCACGGATGGGTGACCTCTGCTGCCGTATCTGCTCCCTCCTCTTCCTCTCTGGTGCTGTTCCCTGCCCCACTTCCTGGCAATGAACTGAGCAGCTTTGCTCCCCCAAGCCATGATGTTCCTTCCTTGGAGCCAATTAACCATGGACTGAATCCCCTGAACCATGAGCCAAATTAAACCTCTGCTCCTTTAAGTTGTGGATGTTGAGTGTTGTGTCCCAGGATGGGAAAGGACTAACCCTGGAAACGTGTCCTCCGGGATCCAGCCCCTGCTGGGCAGAAGTTACAGGAGATGGAGCTGCACTCTGTTGTAGAGGTGTCCAAGTGGAAGGTGAATTTCCAGGTGAATCCCCACAGCAGTTCTGGATGTATTTATGGGGAGAGGAGAAGGTTTTCAAAAATGATTCACAGTGAAATTTATGTCTGTGTGAAAATCTATTTTCATGAAAACCACATATATGAGCAAGTGCAACAATACACTTTCCTCCTTTTGCAGCAGGGTTACAAGGTCTCCTTGCAGCAGACAGAATTGTGAGGGCCAGGGTCCCCTAACTGAGCTGCTTGCTCCGGAGGCAGGAGGGCATCTTCCCAGGGACACCCACACTGTCCCCAGGTTGGAAAGACAGAAGGCAGGACGTGCCTTAGCTGTTCTGCTCTTGGGACCGCCAAAAAATTCATTTTACAAGAAAACAGAGTTTCAGCTAGAACCAGAGATAGCAGGAAAGTGAGAAAGGTTTGCAGGGTCCCAAATCAAATGATCACCCTTTTTCAGGCTTTTAAAGCATCTCAAAACTATTTTGGTCACACTGGACTAAAATTTTGCTGTCGTATATCTGGGTTCTAATTGTGTAGCTGGTGAGCTTGGCAAAAGCTCTGGACTCTTGTGCACTTGAAGTGAAATTCTCCAAGCAAAACTAAGTCAGTTTGCTCCGTGTTGGCCCCGCTCAATTACGCCGTGGCTCTGTGAGGCATCCGCTTGGTTGGTTAATAACTAGAGAGACCGGTTCCAAGCACGACCTGTCATCTCCGTGGACATTCTCAGTTCTTTTTCATTACTGTGTTTTTAAATTTGTGGATAGGAATGTAAGTGTCAAAGAAACTAGAACCAGGGAGTAAGATTTACCAACGGGCAATAACTGGTGAAGGATATTCTGTTCGGTTCAGAAGGGAAAGTTGTTTCCCTGCGGAGTGTCGCGCAGTTGCGAAGCCCACACGTGCGGAAGGGGTGGGTGATGCCAAGCTGCTTCGGGTTGAGGCTTCAGCCTCTGCCCCTGAAGGCCTCGCAGTGACACACCCACTGGAGATGGCCGCAGATGCAGAGCTGCCTGGCCACCCCACCCTCACCCTGCACTGCCCTGCCGTCCTCAGCACTGCCCTGCTCCGGTCGCAGTCACCCCACTCGTGCTGCATCCCCAGGACCCGTCCTGCAGCACTGTCCTGAGTGGCCCGAGAGCCCTCATTTCTGTCTCTGGGGCAAATGCTCGCCATATTCGCTCCCTTCTGTCTCTCTACCCAGAACCGCACCAGTTCCCCTCAGGGCATGAGGGGAATAAACACCCTGGGCAGCTGTGATCACCATGCTCCCCTGGGCTTTGGGTCCCAGCCCTTCCTTCTCTGAGACTGAAGACATCCCCCACTGAACAGATGAGCTCGGCAGGCTCTGCCTGGGGAGGGCCACCCTGGCAGCCCAGTCGAGGTGGCCATAGCTTGCCAACTTGCCTGCTGTGAAGATGGGTGTGCGTGAATCACCGTAGTATGATGTCCTTAATGCTTCCGGATACGTTCATCAGCAAATAAATGAATAGAGAAAATGTGTTTACACATGATGGAGTACTACCCTGCCAGAAAGAAGGATAAACTTGAGTCATTTGTAGGAAAATGGATGCACCTTGAGATCATAGCGTTCGGTGAAATAAATCAGACACACAGCTTAAATATCACATGGTTTCTCTTATATATGAGAAACCCAAAGAATAAACAAATCAAAGATCAAAATAAAAGATAGATAATAGGAAACAGGGAGGGAGATCTTTTGCAAAAGTGAAGGGGATCTAGAGAAAGAGTGGAGTGGAGGGGAAAAAGAAAGCTATATTATAAAGCTACAGTCATCAAAATAGTTTTGTACTGGCATAAAAACAAACATACGGACCAGTGAAATAGATGAGAAAACCCAGAAGTAGACCCAAACTCAGGCCTGCAACTAGTTTCTGACCGGGGCACCAACCAGGATGGCAGTGGGACAAGGGACAAGTGTCTCTGACAGGTGGTGCTGGGGAAACCAGACTTCCACACCCCAAAGAGGAAAACAGATTGTCTGCATAGAATATGTATTTTGTAATGGAAAACCTGAAAATGTCTTCCAACAGCGTGATCTTTATTTAATAGAGGTTTCTAGTGTGATTATGATACTGTCCCAGTGAGTCTCCAGCTGTGTAATTAGTATGTGATTATTAACACGCGCTCTATGAAGGATTCGCCCTGGTGTTTCCATGCCTGTCTGTGCCTTTGTTGATCGTATCCATCCAGCCCTCCTCTTCCCCTTCCCTTCCCCTCTTCCCCCTCCTCTCCACCCCCTAATAGTCCCTCTTGTTCAAGTTATTTTTCTTGAGTTTCAGCATATGAGAGATATTCTTTATTTATGATGAAGCATGGAATCATGCCTGCAGTAGAGTCTACTCAGTGTCCTGTTCTGGGATTTATGAAGATAAAAGGCTTATGAAAGGTTACCGAATGAATGACATCCTTTGTGACTGTAGGTGTGGATACACACACAATCCTGGCCAGTGTATACCCTGGGTGTGAATTGCGCCTGGCACCGTCGTGGAAGTTTGTGGTGCAGGAATAGCTTCTTCGTGCCTTCGCTGGCTGGTGGCCGGCTCTGCTCCCTCTCGGAGTGGGCACAGACACGGTGTCTGGGGGAGTGAGGAACACTTCGCCTTGCCCGTTCTCTCAGTCCCCACTGGCCTCCAGGCACGAACCGCACGGTGGATCCTGTTCCTTGCATGGCTGTCCCCACTGCCATGACAGGTCAAGGTGGCATTTTATTTGCATTCCTGGGGAATTTCTGAGACACTGTCTGAGTCCTGCAGTGGCTCTGAGGGCCTGACCTCGATTTCGCCAGGTCCTCTGGGCTCCCAGACTTCCTGGCCTCGGCAGGCTCGGTCCACGCTGGGCCCCGCGGAGCTTTCGCTTCTCCCAGACACGACGTTCAGCGCAGAGCAGGGTGCACGGGCCCCGAGAGAAGCTTCAGCACCCTGTGAGGGGACGCATCACCCAGACGGAGCCTGGCCCCGCTGTCGCCCGAGGGCCCGGGAGCAGGACTCCCAGCTGCCCAGGGCTCCCTCCCGCCACCTGCGGCAGAGCTTCCCTTCTCCCGCTGTGGGTTTCCCAAAGAAGAAAGAGCCACCCCTCCTGGATGCTTCCGCAGCTGGGAACGCTTTTCCCGCAGAGTACGATTTCTTCCCATGGAGATTCGGGTGGGGACTCCGGGGCTCCGGGTGACCCGTGGCGGTGACCTCGATTGAGGCAGTGATCAGTAGACCCGAGCTGGAGGGCGGCAGGGGGACGGCCAGGGACGGGAGCACGGGACAGTGGGGACAGGGCCTTTGCACATGCGTAGTAGAGTCCAAGGAAGCCCGGCGGAACAGCCAGGGCCGCTCGCCCTGGGAAGTGGCAGAGGAAAGGCAAATCTCCTTCCGGTTCCTTAACATCAACTCCTTCCCTGCAGAATGTGGAGCTGCATTTTATTTTCAATATGTCTCAATGCTGAGAATGACTAGAGATAATATTGACAGTTGACATTAAATCTTTAAAAAATCATACTTTTTAAAGAGCGTTCCATTGTTAAGAGTAATACTTGTTTTCCAATATTTAATCAAAGACCTGCAAAATTAAAATAAATCCATATAAAGGAAGAAGGAAGCAAATGTTTTGTGTTCAGGAGTACTGAAAGGAGCTCTCTGTCCCCACGACGGTGGAAATGTAGAGTGGAACGGGCCCTGAAGATTATATTTACTGTACAATGCAAGGTTTTCTCGTTGCCTCTACTATTCTGGGGACAGACTTTGAATTAAAGCACCCTGGACGTTTCTTAAATAAAGAGAATGAGGAGGAAATGCTGAGTGGCTTCTAGGTCCTTCTCTACTGTCTGTGTCTAATGACAAATGTGAGGCAGACTGTCGTCTGTGGCGAGGAAGCCCTGCAGGAGGGAGTGACACCCATGCCCCTCAGCATGTGGTGTCTGGGGAACAAGGGTCTTAACGCCCCTCCCGCTGCTGCCTGTGTAGCTCCTCTTGGCTGCTACCACTCTATGTCTCATTTCCCACACACATGCTGTGTGCACTCCAGCCACGCATGTCCATAGGCTCCACACACATATGCATGCACACACACTTGTGTACACATAAGCATGAACATGCGCACATGCACATGCAAAGCTATGCATGTCTCACACTGACATCCACAAATGCACCCGCCACACCCTGGCACCCATAGACATGAACATACACACGCGTGCACACATATTATTCATGCTCCCACTCCCCAGTGCACCTACTCCTGTGTGCACACACAAGCACATGTTGGGCCTGCACAGAACTGGGGGCACACTCACAAACACATGTCCACAGTTCTGGCTGCAACACAGTGCTTAAGTGTCTGCTGTGACAGCATGGTGCTGCTTCCGTTCCCCTAACTCTTCTGCTGCTTTTCCAACCCTGCAGCTGACCGCTCAGGGATGTTGTTCATAGGAGATGCTGTTCTACAGGTCAGTCCTTTGAACTTCCATTTCCCCTTTGCTGCATTTTACTTTAAACTTATTTTAATCAACGACTGTCCTCAGCATTCTTAATTTGTCAACCATTCAGGTCAACGGCATTCATGTAGAACATGCAACCCACGAAGAGGTGGTGAGTGTCATATGTGTTAGTTTTTGTTCTTGTTAGTTATTTTTTTATTCTTATTATTTTCACTCTGCATCAACACTTACTGAGTGTCCTCACAGATGCACAATCTTAGGGCTGGAGAGGGCAGCTTGAGGGGTCGGGGAGTCGTGCTGCACAGACCTCAGGGGAGTTCCTGCTGTGTCATTTTGCAGACAGGGTTGCCACAGCTGCTCACGTGCCTGGGGAAGGCACATGGCCACCCCACACTGCCTTCAAGGGCACTGAAGTGCAGGAGCCCTTGATTCCCCCGTGTCCCCGGGGTCACCCCAGTGCCAAAAAGAGAATCAGCCGGCATTCTCTTGGGGCCCCCCCAGTCCCACCAGCCCTTGCTCACCTGTGTGACACCCTGGCTCACACAGCATGTGAGCACACACTGTGCCCGTGGAGCTGTCATCTGGTAGGACATGCATTTGACAATTGCATAGGATGCTGCAGCTCCGGTTCCTCGAAGGACCCTGCCCAGCATCACGTCAGGCTCTGCGGGGGCAGAGGTGGCATGGTTTCGAGGTGCGGGGCAATGTCCTGCAACCCCACCTGGTGTTCTGGGTAACTGAGGTGCTCTTGGGGAGCAGGGCAGGCCTGCGGGGATTTGATTTCCTTATGCACGGGGTCCTCTGTGATGGATGATCAAGTGCTGTTTGTCTCGAGGGCAGGTACATCTCCTGAGAAATGCGGGGGACGAAGTCACCATCACCGTGGAGTACCTCCGGGAGGCGCCATCGTTCCTGAAGCTCCCGATAGGTAAGCAGAGCGGAGAGATCACCTGCCGTGAGATACTCTCAGAGGCTGCTGGTGCCATGTGTTCTCGAGGTGAGCCGTGGTGCAGGGAGTCCGTCCCTGGGTCCCTCAGCCGTGCAGCGGCTCTGCGTCTCTTCTGTCCCGATGATTGCACGATCGTGCTCACCCAGACATATACGCACGCACACGCACATGCAGGCAGGATTACATTCAAAATGCCCAGGTTGACCCAGAGACATCTAGTGCCAGAGATGAAAATGGCAGCGAAGTCAAGCCATGGGGAGGAGCTTGTGGTTCCTGGGACCCAGCCTGAGAGGCAAAGTCCCGGCCTGGGGACTGCTGGTGACAAGGCCCTGGGACCTCACTCCACCCCTGTCTCTCCTGCTTTTGTGAGTGTGACCCAGCCAGCGCCCTCCTGCAGGGGCAGCAGTGTGGTGCTGTGCTGGGCCCTCGGCCGCTGCTCAGTGTCCCTGTCCTCCCTCTCACCTGAGAGCACTGCTCCTCCCTCTCTCGTCTCACGCCCCCTCTTGTCACCTCCTCCTTGCTGTCCTGCCGCTGCTCTCAGGGCCAAGCCTTCGGCTCCATGCTGAATGGAAGGGGTATGAGACTCACTCCTCATGGCCTGGTTGGTTGAGAGGGGACCCGCAGGACACCTCGAGGGACGACATGCTGTCCCAGCCTTAGGACCGTGCCTCCCTCCTGCACTGTGCCGCACAGGGTTGAGGTTGTCTCTGCCCCTCATGGGAGCCAGATTAGGAGGTCCCAGGGGTGTGGGTGGGGGTCAGGGGGCAGAACCAGGGCCCTGTGGGCAAGATGTGCAGTGTGGGGCTGCACAGCACGGTGTAGAAGGTAGTGTCAGAGGCGGCGCAGACCACAGGGAGCAGAGACTGGCATCTTCCAGAGACACTGCTGCGATCTGGGAGCGGGGACTCGAAGGCTCGAGGCCTCGGAACTGCTGGGGCCACCAGGCAGCTGCACCTTCCAGGCTGAAGGGATTGCAACCCAGCTCCTCGTGCATCCAGATGGAGTGAGGGGAGGCAGTGGGCAATGTGGACTTCAGTGTTCTGGGGGTACAGCCAACCTTGCAGATCAGAAGAGGCAACCGAGGAGGGTAGGGGGAAGAGCAGAGACTGAGATTGTAGTAGATGGGAAGAAAGGAGGACGGGTATGAGAAGAGGACAAGCAGTCGCTGAGGATAACCTCCACCCCTCACTGTCTTCAGGCCCAGAGGCCAGCGAAGTCCATTCAGGGGCTGCAGGGAGAGGGTCTTGCAGGTGGCAGGACAAGGACTCGAGGCTGAGAGGGACATGGGGAGAAGCCGAGGTCATCGACTGTGGCCTGGGACAGGCTAGTGGTGGAGAAGGAGCAGAGTCCACTTCTCTTCTGTCTCAGGAAGGGTGCCGGGAGAGAGAGACTACAGCTAGGGCGTCTGCCCCATAGAGAAACCCCGGAGAAGGCTGTTAAGGAGGACAGCTCACCTCGGCTCAGGGGTGCAGGGGCCAGCACGCCTGGAGGGCAGACCGTGTGGGCTCTGTGTGCCCAGGCTCAGGGAAGGATGCCCAGTCCTCCAGGAATTCAGGAAATGTCTCTCCTTCTTTTATTTGGTTCTTTGTTATCTAGAAACGGCAAAGTCTTAGTATCCATAAAAAATTTAAACAGCCTAGGAGGCTGAGGCAGGAGGATTGCCATATGTTGGAGGCCAGCCTGGGCTACATAGTGAGTTCAAGGCCAGGCACGCGTGCGCGCGTGCACACACACACACACACACACACACACACACACCACAGCGGCCATAGTCTCTCCAAAGAGTCAGGCAAGATACTTTCCAGGAAGGCAGAATTGCTGCTGCCTGACTGGACTCTGTGCATTGGGTCGCCTGTTTGCCTGACCCAGTGTCATCCAGAAACAAACCGGTGACGTAGGGAAATCTCATGACAGATCCATGCGCCCTGTGTCAGCTGCATTTAAAGAATCACGTTAAAGGGAACACGAATAGCCATTGACATCAAGCCCGTGCTGCCAGGTATGTTTTACAATGATTGGATTCCAGGGAGTATCCTTCACCAGGGAACCCCGTGCCTGTCTACGCTGTGTATCATTAGAAATTACTAACACTGATTCCTTTTCACTACTGGGATTTGAGCCCAGGGCTTTTCACACGGAGCTGCAGCCCCGGCCCTTTTAATTCATCTTGATTTTTTTTTAATGAGACAAGATCTTACTCAGCAAGCTGCCCAGGGTGGGCTTGGACTTGCGGTCCTCCTGCCTCAGCCTCCTGGAGTGTGCCACCGCACAGTTTAAAAGTTTAAATAGATTTCTTGTTGATAAACCAAAGAAAGATATAACTGCTCAAATTTCTCTTTTGAGGTGTAGATTAAAAGTTACCCACTCATCAAAAAAAAAAAAATGAGTAGAAGTCTAGTGGCTACGTGTGTGTAAGTTTAGATTCATTCACCTAGTCTCTGTTCCCTTCTTCAGTCACGTGGAGCTCTGCCTCCGGCGCATCTGGGATTTCGCGAGAGGAGAGCACAGGCTGTTAAACATGTGATCTCGCTCTCAAATTAGTGATAAACCAAGTATGGACATAAGCAGAGCTTCAGGCAGAGCGCTGCCCAGTGCACTTTCGATGCCGAAAGCCAAGAAGGAGCTGCTTCCAGAACACTGCTCTGTGCTGGAGGCCACAGAGATCCCGCTGGGCATGAACAGGACGCGTTAATAATAATTAAGGGGGAGAAAAGCTGCCTATCAAAGGCACTGCCCACTGCTGGGTGTGGGTTCAGTCCTCCCCAGCGTCCCCACCCTTCAGATCTCCCTTTCTTGTCGGAACGTGGCACAGTGCCACAGAGATATCAGTGCTCAGACAGCCCCGCGAGGCAGCTGACAGCATGCGGTGTGGAGGGAGAGTGGAGGTGAGCGGGGCTGCCAGGTCCTCCTGTCCCCAAGGCCGTCTGAGCCCTGCCGCGGGGAAGGCCAGCATTAGGACAGTGTGGTGGGGCAGCCGGCTTCGAGCTTCCCTGCTGCAGCGCTGCAGACGCGACGCGGGGTGGAGGTGCAGCCCCACCCCCACCCTGCTCTGCTGCAGCCCCTCGGCGCTGTCACAGCTCCTGGCCAGCTGGTGGCAGGCCCTGCACCGGGCTGTTCTCCACTTTCCAAGCAGCCCGGGCCTCTGCTGAGGGACCATAGGGTTTCCGCTTCTGTGGGACGTTGTCCCTGTCACCCGTCTGTGCTCGGTTACTTGGGATTATGCCGCATTTGCACAGAAATGAAGGCACCGGGCGCTGAGTCACATGCAGAGCTACTTGAGCTCATGCTGGGCCAGAGAATACTTGGGTGACAACAACAGGGAGAACGTTACCTGGCCCTGCCCTGGGGGCCGTGGGGATGGCAGGAACCTTGTGTGTCCTGTGACGATTCAGGAGAGGCGGGAAACACCATGGGTTCCACTCAATGCTGGCCACGCTGGGCAGTCCTCATCACAGCTTGTGTTTGCAGGGAGCTGATGCCCAGAGCTGGGCTTTACCCAAGGTATGCGGGGTATGCTCAGTGGGAGCCTCCAGTGCTAGCCCTGGAGAAACCTGGGAGTCCCTTGGGTGTCCTCCCCACTCCCAGAAGAGTGACTTGATGGTGTCTGAGTCTGGGGATGATCCTGTGCTGCGGGAGAGGCCTGCTGGCATCCTGCCCCCAGCCTGAAGGACAGGCACACAGGGCTTTGGCCTGGGCTCTTCCTCTGTGAGCCCTTCCTGAGGGGTGAGGCCCAGTCCCCACAGCCAGGAGCTCCCCATAGGCAGCCCAGCCCATACTGCACCAGCATCCCTCAGGGACCCCGCACTGGGCTGTGGGTGCTCCCCGTGCTCAGGGGTCCCTTGGCAGTCACAGCAAAGCCACCAATGACTCAAACGTGAGCTGCCGCCGGAACCTGACACCTTTTGTTTCTCCGCAGGGTCCCCGGGGCCGTCCAGCAGCCACAGCAGCAGGGCGTCCTCGCCCCTGTTTGACAGTGGCCTGCACCTGAATGGACACTGCAGCCACACGGTAAGCATGAGCGCTCATGGCGACACTCCTGGGAAGTCTCTGATGCAGGCTGGCCCTTGATGGCCCCAGGGATGTTAGTTAGTTGCTGCCTCGCTGACATCCACTCCCCAGGGAGTGCTCGAAGTTGGCAGTACATTGTGGATCTGCACACAGGCGTGATTTTTAACCCAAGGTAGGATTCAGAGTCCACTTGTAACCTTGCCTTCAGGAGATGCTGAGATGACTTTTAGGGAATTTCTGTAAAACTCCCGTGATGAGCCCAGCCTCCCTCTCAGTGGGAGGAATCACTGCCCACAGAGCCCTGGTACATAAAAAGGATTTTAACATCCTGTCCACAATTTGAGAAGTGCGTTATTATTCATCCTAGCCAATCAACTATCAAGTGACCTGGCTGCAGGCAGAGCCCAGGGAAAACATTGTGCTTGTGTGGTGTATTCCTAAAGTAAATGCTTCATTTGAGCTGTTTAATAGAGTTCTCGATCATTAGAAACTCTACTTAGCTTGTATGTGAGTTACACAGCAAAAAGTAAACATCCAGGAGCTCCTGACACATGTCAACAGTCTTTTAAAAAATATATTTCATTAGTGCTTATTAAACCTGATTTGTTCAACCATAGGACAGTTTTGACTCAAATCATAGGAAAGAGTGCTGTAATCTTTAAATATGAAACTCATTTTTCATCATTTCAAAACCTTTAGATGTATTTTTCCAAATAGCAAACACTGATAGATAACTAAAACCATTTTATAGATGTGATTTAAGCAGCTTTGAATTTCTAAAATACGTGGTTTTCAGAGATCTATATTTTTTAAGGCCTGGAAAGTGTTGACCAATATTATACTTGATAGTTTAGAAAATTCTGATGGTGACTGGGTATGGTGGTGCATACCTGTTATCCCAGCACTTTGGAGGCTGAGGCAGGAGGATTGAAGCAAGTTTGAGACCAGCCTGGGCTACGTAGTGAGTTCAAGGCCAGCCTGAACTACATAGCAAGATGGTGTCTCAAAAAACCAAACCAAACCAAACCAAAAAAATTCTGATGGCTCCTAACTAAATGGCAAATGGATCTGGCCCCAGCTTGTTCAGCACAGCTTTTTTTTTTGGTACCAGGGATCGAACTCAGGACCTTGTGCTTGTGAGGCAGGCAGTGGAACCACTGAGCTAAATTCCCAGCCCCTCGGCACAGCTGTTTTATCCCTGCTCCTTTGTCATGTGAAGACCATCCAGAAACACATCTGCCACTGTCTTTGAGTGCTGTTATCCTCAGTAAGGACTTATTTTGGTCAAGTTCCCTTGAAAGGCTGAGCTTTCACTCCTTAACCTACATTTGTTCCCTATTTACAAAAGCCACAATGAAACTGGTCACAGTACTGGTACTTCTTGGTGGCTATGGAACTGTGGGAACAGTGCATGGCATCTCCGCAGTAGGGTGGGTATCAGAGGCAGGTCATCTGGAAGCGGCCTCTGATGCTGGCCTTTAGCACCAGGCTTGGAGCCCACTGCTGCTCTGACCCAGTGTGTCCAGGCACACGGTCACCAAGGCCAGGTGGCTGTAGCTGTGACTGTGTTGCCTCAGACATGGGACATGCTAGTAGGTGGGAAACCTGCAGAGTCGGGTCTTGCACTGACCGGGCAGCAGCTGAGAAGCAGCCAATCTGCTCCAGCAAACCACAGTGCCCCTGCACCCTGGCTGTGGCTCATGCTCATGCAGTCTAGCTGTGGTGCAGAAATCCATTGTGACCCTTCACTGTTCAGCTCCACTCCCACTTTGTGTTGGGAGGTTCTGCTGAGGATGGAGCAAGAGTCTAGCTTGGTATTCCGCACTGACCATAACACATGTGTTCCAGGGAAGTGTTCCAAGTCACATACCTGTTGGAGTGGGAATGTTGGCCAGGGGGCTGGAGCAGGCCTTTGTGGGGGGCTATGGCTGTTATTAGTCAGCTTTCCCATTGCTGGGTCTCAATACTTGCATCCATAACATAAAGGAGGAGAAGTTTGATTTGGCTCGTGGTTTCAGGGGATTCAGTCCATGGTCAGCTGCTCCAAGGCAGAAACATGATGGTGGAAGGTCTTGGTGGAACAAAGCTGCTCAGTTCATGGTGACCAGAAAGCAAAGCTGGGAAACAGCTCCAGAGAAGAAGGAGGAAGGGACCAGCTATGTTACCAGAGGTCTCCCCTCCATGACCACCCAGACATCCTCAGAAGGGTCTCCAGGGTGTATTGAAATGTTGTTTATTGGATTCTAGATTCCACTGTGAAATCCTAAGTTTTAGCTTTGAATATTATTCTAATCTGAAAATTGAGAGCATATTTTAGCTAATGTGTTTGCCCTAATGGCAATTGCTATGGTATACTCAGCAAAGCACAAGCATACAGAAACATTAAAGGTGAGAAGCCTTTTACCAGGAATGCAGTACTATAAATACATTTACTGGCGTTAAAATGATAACTAGAATCAGGCCTCAATCTGGAATAAGTTGTGATGAATTCTTATACTGGCTGCAGCAATCCATGGAGATAAATGTGTATTTCAGCAAAGCTAGTGTAAAATGCGTGGTGAATGATGCATCTGCTGTTCCTGCAAGGCGGTGCTCATGGGTGTCCTGAAACACAAGTTTCCTGGAGGTTGGACCCCAAAAGCAAAGCACAGGAATGAGACTCAATCAGCGTTGAATGTTACATTACTGCCCCTTGTCTACCGAGCTGTGGGCCATGCAATCAGCAATCCAAACCCAGAGTGTTGGGAGGACGGCAGGCACACTTCCGTCCCTGCTGCTCTCTTCATGAGGACAAGGGCTGTGGGCAGCCCTGGCCTCAATGTCCAGCCTCCTTGTGGCCTGGTTTGGTGAGAGGCTTTCCGTGTAAATTCCTGGAGTGTGAATGCAAAGAGGACCTCAGTGCAGAAGAGCAAGAGAGGGTCTTATAAAGCAGCGGGAATGACAGCTAGATCACCACAGGTCTTGTGCTGTGCCAGCAGTGTGGCATTCTGTGCTTCCCTTTGTCCCTCTTAGTAACCCTCAAAGCCAGCTGAGCCCCAGGATGCTTGGGAGCATTGCTGTGTGGTGGGTGACATCAGCTACTGTGGGAGGCTCGAAGCTACTGAGAGGAGCAGGTCTCAACGCACTCATGCATGGGGACCTGAGATGGCTCAGCCTTAGCAGAGGAGCATGCTCAGGTGGCCTGACTCTGCTCAGGGCCACTCCAACCTGAAAAGAGTTCTCTTCCAGCCAATGCTAAGACCCAAAAGCTCCAGTCAAAGAACCTAGCACTCACGGTTGGCAGTTAGTTTCCTGTGGTTACTGTAACAAATTACCAAAAACACAGAGGCTTGAAAGCAACAGAAATGTCCTCTCATTGGGAGCTTAGAAGTCCCAAATGAAGGCATAGGCAAGGATGTAGGACAGGATCCTCCCTGCTCCTGGATCCCAGGGCTCCAGATGTCCATGGTTGCATCTCTCTCATCGCTGCCTCCATCCTCACGGCTGCCTTCTCTTCTCTCCGAGACTCCCCATCCTGCTGTTGTAAAGACAGAGGTACTAGCAACTGGACAGCAACACACAGTGAAGGACCGGCTCCCACCTGGGGATCCCTGATTCGGTTGCTCACTCTAGGCCTCTGTCCAAGCGAGGCAGCATGGCCAGGCTCCGGGCCAGGGCCGACCCCTGACTCTCAGGGTCCATGTTCAGCCTGCCACAGTTTGTCACATACCAGCCTGAGGGACCATGACCACCCACCCAGTCTGCAATTCCTGCTGGACTCTAGAGTGGGAAAAGACCAAAATATTTCAATCCTCAATGCTGCATGACTAGTTTTCCTTTGAAGAGCACATTTCTCGTAGTTATCATTCTCTTCAGCACATCCTCATTTTCACCAATAAAACCCATTTCCACTTTCTGAGTGATAATTGTTAAAGCATAGTAGCTGATTGAAAGTGTAGGACAGAGGTCTTGTGGGATGTTCTGGTGTGTGACACTTTCTGATAGAATTCAAGGTGGCAAATCCAATTTTGCTGTCATAATTAGCACCTTGGCCGGACACTCGCTGCCTGTACCTTTTGGGTTTACCTCTGGTTCTGGCCATCTCGTCCGTTACACAGCGCTTTATTTTCCTCAGGAACATACAGGTGAGGAGGGTGGCCGGATGCTGCAGGCCACACAGGGCTATCGTGGCGGGGCCCATCTGGACCCGTTCTGTCCACATGGTGGTCTCTGAGGTTGGTGGAGGCTTCTTTGCCCCAGCGTGAGCCTCCAGAGAAGTAGACATTGTTTTGGGGTCTACTGTGAGGAGCCCCCCAGCCTGAGTCCACAGCTCTGCTCGGAGACCATGAGGAAGGCTGCCCCAGCTCCCGGGAATGAGACGTCTACACAGTTCCCAGCCCTTTCCCTGCTCAGATTACCTATGTCCCTCCCTTCACATGCACCTGCTTCCCTTCTCCCCTGAAGGTTCAAGCCTCGAGCCCAGGAAGCTCCCAACATTTCCTCATCGGACTCAGGCTCTGTGGGCCAGGCGCCCAGCAGAGAGGGGCCTGGAAGGCCCAGGGTGCGATTCACCTGAATACTGGGAAGCTCCTGCCTCTCCCCACAGGGTAGCACATTGGTCAGCGATGGCCTCAGTGGATGCATTCATCTAGGCAAGGGGCTCATGGGAAGGCAGAGCTGGCCCCACCCCACAGTGGTTCTGAACATTCCGGCCCCCATCCGAGGCTCCTCTTACCCCGAGTGTCTCGCCCTGTACATCTCTGCTCTGACCCCATGCTCTCCTCCCTCGAGAAAAGGGTCCTGCATTTCCAGTGTCATGCACATAAGTGGCTTCCTGTCTACAGAGCTCAGCATCCACAGGTTGACCCTGTCATCAGGTTTATCCCTTCTGTGGAAAATAGCGCAGTTATCACGAAGTTCAGTGTAAGGATATCCCTGTGTGAACTTTCATCCCCTCTGTTAACAAAAGCCCCCCTAAGCTGGCTTTCCAGGGGCTCTGCCTCATGCCAAAGGGTGTGACCTTGACAATCTCGAAGGCCAAAGGTTAAGTGGAAAGGCCTGTGGTCTTGGCCTTATGACCATTTGAGGTGTCCATGCCCAGGGCCCAGGGAGTTGCGTCTGTGTGGAGCGTCCTTGCATGGGGGCCAGGGAATCCACCCCTATTGTTCTGGCGAGCCAGGCAGCTCGCCCTCCCCTATGGGACCTGGAGCACATCCTGCAGAAGGGCCTCTGGCCTAGAATCCTGCAGGGCTGTCCTGCCTGGGAATGGCCTGTCCAGCATTTTTCCAACGTCCTCCCTCATCCCCCGTCCCAAGAAGGAGGCCATCCTGTGCCCTGGGTCCCCAAAGTGCCGCACCTACTGGATGGACAGCAAGCCAGTTGCCCCGCAATAAGTGAGCCCAGGGACGCAGGCCTCCTCAGGACGCGGTGGCATTGTCCTGTGCCAGGATCTGGCCCTGAAGCTTCAGGCCAGCCTCCGTCTCCTTCCACACCCCCATGGGCACAGCCTCCAGTGCTGGGCTGTGCTCCCTTTCAAAAGCCATGTCTGTGTTGCTTCCGTTCTTCAGCCTTCCTCCCGTTTGGAAACACCGGAGGAAATCTTCTGGGCTCGGGTACCCTTTCGTCTCTGGGTCCTGATGCAGTTGTGTCGCAGCACCCTGGGTTTGCTCCAAACCTGAGGGCACAGATGCCTTGGAGCCTCGCACCGCCCTTCCTGTGTGCAGCACTTGGACAGCGCAGTGACCCGACTCCCATTCGTTTCGTCAGGCGCTGTCCTCACCGTCCTCACCCACAGCTGATGAACCAAAGTATGAGAAGCGCTGGTTGGACACCCTGTGCATTCCTCTGTCCATGGCTCGGATCTCCAGGTGCAAAGCCAGCACAGGAAGCCTCAGGTGTGTGACCGTGGTGGAAAGGGGGCTGGTGAGGCCGGGCACTTTTGCCGGTGCCCTGTGGCCCCTCAGCTGCTTTGGGGCTTGGCCTGGTGCGAAGGTGCCCTGTGTCTCGCAGACCGAGTCCTGAGGAGAGGTCGAAGGTTGGGGAGCAGGGGCAGACGTACTGGTCAGGGTCAGCCTGGGGTCCACGGCTGGGCTGAAGCCTGAGCCCGAAGCCCGGGGTGAGGCTCAGCAGCAGGCGCAAGGCCAGCAGCAATGTGGCCACAACACTGGGGAATGAGACCGCTTCCTGGTCCAGAGTGGGGACCGTGGTGGCCGGGGAAGGACTGCTATCCAAGAGGAGCCTCCCAGTACTGGGCTCTGTGGGCTTTCACCACTCTTGCCCGAGCCACAGGGCCCCGGGGCACTGCTGCACATTGGTGGCTGCGGAAGTATTGGGTTGTGGGGTACAAGCAAGGACCCCTGATCCTGCTATGTGCTGATGCCACCTGGGTCTTTCCTGTTTTAAGTAACTGGACCAAATGACTGAGGTGCCTTTGTTTGCTGGAGGCTTATTTTTGAGACTGTGGATGCATGTTTAAAAAGCTCACTGATTTAAGGGTCAAAGCCTCAGAGGCAAGGGCAGCTGGCTTTGTCCCCATTGACTCTACATGCTGCTGTCGCCTCTGCCCACATCTGGGCGGAGCTGGGTCTGCCGTGATCCCTGGGTAACATGGGAACCGTGTGACACAAACCAAGACAATCGAAGAAGAGGCAGTGGTGGTGTGGAAGGCCAGAGTTTGGGTTAAAAGTTTGTCTGTTTTCTGTCCAGCAACAAACCTGTGCAAACCGGTGGCTACCTAAGAACAGGGGCTCTGTCTCTCAGTGTGGGTCTGTGTTCTGGCCAGGCTGTGTTCTGCTCAGGTCTCAGGAGGCCAAGGCCTTGGTGCTGCTGGCCTGGTGCCATCCCGAAGGTTCACCTGGTGGCAGAATTCAGGACCTCCTTGTATGGGACTCACAACCACAGCCTACTCCGACACCTGCCTTAGGAGTTCCTGGTCCTTTCCCCCTCTGGCTCCTCTGCTCAGACCTCTAAGTTCAGGCCACCCCAGGCATCAACCTAATCTAAGGTCACCTTAGTCACAATTCCCACCTCCTCCCCAGCAGCACCTCCTAAGGGGCAGGGTGTGTGTGGGGAATCTTGGAGCCCATCTGGAATGCCTGTAGTGACTTGGCCAGTTCTGCCTCCAGGGAGTCCATCCATGTTCTAACTCACCACTGGAATCTGGGCTTTTCAGAGCCCGAGCCTCAGACTCCAGGTTCCCTCTGCATGCTCTGAGCAAGGCCTGCAGGATCTGGATTGGAGCAGTCTCCTGTGACTAGCATGTGTGTGTTTCATAAAGAAAGGAAGTGGGTGTCTTTGGAGCAAGAGCAATGGCAGGCCGGCGGAAGGTCCGCCATCACCATGGCAATGAGGACGCTTAGACAACAGAGCAGAGGCAGCATTTCAGTGACTTAGGGAAGAAAAGGAGTAGAAAGTCAGATTTGAGTGGTTAACCCTGGAAGAAGAGCAGTTGGCGAGCCTGAGAGCCCACGCCACACCTCATCACTGCCGACTCCGCTCTTTGACACCTGGCACCTGTCTTCACTGCTCCACCCTGACTAGCCCTTTCTATGCCTCTTGCTTTATCCTGGCCAGAAAGATTGAGCAGTCATTGGCTTTGTCTTTTTCCATAACAGGAAGAGAGGGAAAGAGGACAGCAAGGGACAGTAGGGAGAGCAAAACCACAATTCGGGGTCTTTTTAATCCCACACCTGTCACAGCTTTGAAAATAACAGGGACATTAAATTTTATCACTTACAATAAAATTCCATATTGTTTTGGTGGAACTCACCTTATTTTAGAAGAAAATGCCTACAGAGAGCCAGATGGGCTTTATAACACTCGCACAATACAGACATACTGCAGATACGCACAGTACACAACGTGATAGTACAAGTCAGAATTATCCTGCGAAACCCTCTCATTTGTTTTGCAAAAGATAGCATCATGTTTGAACATCAATGCCATTTAAAAAGTCCTCCTATTAATAGATGTTCAGATGTCAGGGCTCCCAAGCAGGCGGGCAGCCTCCCGGGTACCAAGCATCTCAGTAGGAGGAGAACCTGGGACAGCGGGGCCAGGGGGAAGACGTGGCACTGCCGGTGTTGGGGCCTGCGGTTGGCTGCTGTCTGCACGGTGTTTAACCTGGAGGTGGGGAGAGGGAAGCAAAGGTCCAGTCTGCCCTGGGGCCACGGCATCTGCAGTGGCCAGCGGCCGCATGAGGGTCCCTTTGCAGCTGGATAGTGTCTTCTCTCCCTGTCTTGTTCCCCGGTGTCCCTGGAGAGCCCCCATCTGAGGCTGGCAGTCTATAGCCCCCCTTTATTGGGACCCACACCCTTGCTGGTGGCTGGCAGGTGGCAGGGATGCTGTTTTGTCCTCAGTGCCCTAGGCTCACATTTTCTCTACTCTGGAGACAGAAGGTCAGGTTGTTGGTCCGGATTGGAGAGAAGAGCTCCTTCCTCATCCTCCGTGCAGTAACAACACGTGTGTTGCTGCAGCACACTGCACACGCATGGGGCAAGGTACAGCACACACAGAGGCTCTGAGTGCTCATGGGGATGCACACACTTTTGCTAAAGGCTGTATACATGCTTTCATGTAGACTTGCTTCAAAGTGTATAGTCAAAAAGGCAGAAATAGGAGGAGGAGGAGGGAGGCATAAAATTTTGTATCTTGTGTTGTGAACTCTTTTGGGGATTCTTTTGTACTCATCCTTGTGCTTTAGCATTCTAGCCAGAAAGCATTGACAACAGGCTCTTTGGGGCAGAGTTTAAGCACCATATGGACTAAGAAATTACTGCAAATGCTCTGCTCTGCCAAATACCCCAATGGAGTGGGAAAGCACAAATGAGCAGAGGAAATCTCTGGCACTAAAGCTGGTAAACCCACAGCACGGGCCAGCTGCACGTGCTCCTGGACAATGCCCGGTTTCGGGGACACAGAGCCCAGTGATGGCAGTTGTACTCCATGTTGGAAGTGCAACAAACACTTGCTGATGGACGTTTACTCAGAAACCACTTCCTGACTGCCACCAAGTTCCCTGGCTCCAATGGAAAGAAGACTCAATGAATAAGTGATAAAGTGATGCTTTTAAAATTTTTATTCTGCAAGAAAGAAAGATAGTTGAAAAATGAGGAACTGGAACAACACAGTTACCCAGCAAATGCCAGATGTTGTTGCTGTATGCACCCATTAGACACAGTGGGTTGCAGACAGTCTGATAGGTTTTCACTGGGAGGAGACCAAGGGATTGTGTGGGTGCCACCAGGGTCGGTGTCCTAATGTGAAGGTGGCGCCCTGCGCTTCTAGGGGAGGAGCGGCAACCCAGCATGTCCCCCGGGGGATCAGCTTCCCACCCGCTCATGGCAGGTGGACATGCAGTGACCTCGGTGGCCCCACCCGGTCCGGATGGCAGCCCAGGCAGGCTGGGCAACTTCCCACTAGTGCTGGGAGGGACAGACAGGGGTTAAAAGGCTTCCTTATAAGGTAGAAACTTTGGGGTCCTAGGAACCTAGAAGTTCAGCATCCACTGAGGACCCCCCCCCACACACCCTGGGGAGGAATTCGGAAGCCAGCTCCTTGAGGACCCTGACCCTGTAGACATAGAAAACACAGACATGATGCAGGGGCTGGTTGCATTTCTTTTGCATGACTGTAGGATAAAGCTGCAAGTTGTTATTCAAAATAGTTATAAAAACTAGACTTCAAGTCTTAGAAGTCCCAGTGGATTTAGCCACTAAATCTTTTAGAATATGTTTTATTTGTATAGACAATCGATGTATTTCTCTGCTCTGGACTTATAGTATCTCAACTTTGCTAAAAGTCACTTCATTTTGTCCTGTAAAGTGATCTCTTAAGACAAGTGCAGAATGTGACAAGCTCACAGTGCAAGCTTGGGTTAAAATCATTCCTAGCCTGCTTGCGATGCCTTCAACAATCGAAGCAGCTGGATTTGCTGGACAGAGGAGATGTGCAGCCTGTGATCTTCCTGAAAGAGGAGAGGAGAGACACTTACGTGTGCTTGTGCAGTTAGTACTCCCCTTAGCTGTGCATTTTTAGTAAGTGTGGATGTTTTTTATGGAGCACTGTTTTATCATCACAAGAAAAGACCATGTGTGTGTGCTTGTTGGGGCAAATACCCTTGATTCTGCCTTTGCTCTTAAAAACAAAGACACAAAATCTTTTCTGGTACTCATGAAATAGCTCTAAAAAACCCAGAAAGCCCCATTTATTTACTGATCAGGAATTGAACTTGAGTGTGTGTGTGTGCGTGGAGGGGGGCCTTTGAAGGTGGAGGGGAGTCAAGCGTAGGGGACACAGAGGGTCTAGATGAGCTAGACGACCCCTCCAGCCCAAGCCACCAACGTCCTCTTTCCGGGAGACACAGAGTCTATGTGCGACCCCTGTCCGCCTACACTGCCCATGGTGAGAGCCCTGGCACAGGCTCCACGGGCCATGGGACAGCTTGGGTCGCTACAGCTTGGGGAAACCGAGGCAGGGGTCTCCACACTCCCCTCTAAACATGGTTTTCCTCAGTTCCTTTACCGTATTTAGAATGGACACTTGGACATCTTCCTGTTTACTCTGACACTGGGGGACTCTCCGTGCCTGTTTCTCCCCAGGCAGAGGTCAAAGCCTCCCGCTCATTTGCACGTCCTCTACTTCGGTTTTTGAGAAGCGATGTCTTGGCGACTAGATGTTAGCAACTCTGACTCCCACCTGTGCTTGCAGGTGTCCTTTGTGGATGTGGTGAGGGTTCGGTGACAGTGCTCTCGGCAGGGCCCCTTGCCTTGCTCCTCGGCCACAAACAGTGGTTCAACTCTGCCGACGTCCAGACCCAAAGATTTCACCATCTAGGGGAGCAGTGCACGTGCATAACCCTGCCCGGTTACTTTTTAATCCTCTTCCCTCCGGCCCTAAGCCCCCTTTCCCCATTTTCGTCCTTTTTGTTATTAGTACATGCTTTTAGTTCGTGTTTTGGACACGTCTTGCTGACATTCATTGTGAGTGTTTGGTACTTTACCTGGCACGGCTTAAATCTTTTCACTTCCCCTCTGCTCCCATGTTCCCTCGCCCTTAGTCTCCTGGACTGATTCCAGTTTGCAAAAGATTCATCTCCCGGTTTTCTTCTATCAATCATTTATTTTGCTCTTTATTTGTACTTTGCTTTACTCAAATGGGAGAAGCCACGTGATATTTGACCTCATGGGTCTGATATATTTCACTTAACATTACATTTCTCAGGGGCATCCATTTTCCTACAAATGTCTTGAATTTATCCTTCTTTATAGCTGAGTAGTATTCCTTTGTGTATAGACCCTGCATTTTCTTTATCCATTTGTCCGTTAATGGGTACACAGGCTGCTTCCAGGATTTAGCTCTTGTGGACTGTGCTGCTGTTAACATTGGGGTGTGTGTGTGTGTGTGTGTGTGTCCCTGTAATATGATATTTTCAGCTCTTATGCCGCCTTTGAAAAGACTACACGGTAAGGAAGACTAGCTCCTGAGCTGGAGACAGGGGTGTTCACGATGCAGGGCTGGGGAGATGTTTAGGAGAGAGAGACCAGATGGGGAGCCCCAGGTCTGTCAGTGGCGAGGGTGAGGTGCCCCGTCATCCTAGCAGTGAGAGCTTTGGATACTCTGTGTCAAGGGGCCTTCAGAAGCATTACGACACAGGACCCCATAAAACAGCAACTCCAGAATTGCAAGAGCAAAGCTCTTTCCCATAAGAATTGCTTTTCGAGTGTTTACTTACTTGGAACAGCCTTCGCTAGTGAGGCAATTCCAGGCTTCACCCTGCATTTCAGCAAGCCTGCCTATTTCGGCGTGTTCGAGGTTGTGGTTGGTGGTGGTGGGGTTTCCCCAGGAAACTGGAGATCAGGGCCTGCCCAGGCTGGGGGGCTCTTCTTGCTGTGGCAAAACCCCTGCTGCCTGTGGCCCCTGAAGCAGCCTTCCCCCTCTTCCTGTAGGTCCAGCGGTTTTGAGGTGCTGGCGCTGGACGGGGCGCGCTCCGGAGTCCTCCAGTTCCCCACCACCCAGGACTGTGTTGACTGGCTGCACGCCATCTCAGCCCACATCAGCTGCCTCACGCTGCAGAGTGTGAGCGCCTCCGCCCTGCGCTCCCCCGCGTGGGCGGTCAGGCGGTTCAGTCCTTGCCACTGACCCCGGGAGGGGCGCAAAGACAGCAAGTGCAGGAGTTCCACGCGTCTCACCTCTGATCGCAAAAGTTAAAGAGGAAATCTTCCAAGTGTCTTCAAAGACAGCCTTGCAGGCTCACAAGAGCCACGCAGGGTCGCTAGCAACTAATACCGGGCACTTCCCAGACCTCTCTCTGTTTTCCTCTCTCTCCCTGCTTCCCTGCCTCCCTCTCTGCCTCTTTCTTAGCACACATATATATACACAGCAACATTTGTGTGGGGGTAATTATATATGTATATTTTAGCCAAATGCATTGATACAATCTGAAATTTTTATTTGGGGAAACCTGAGATAAAAAATATAATTCTCTCAAATATTATTAAAACTTATAAAAGGCATAGCTAACTAAAAATACAGCATCTCAAATTTTCACTGCAGCCATCTTGGACAGGAAAAAAAATTGTGTATTCTTCAGCAGTAAGTTGATGACCAGTCAATCGGATTATTTTTTCTTTTTTAAAAAGAAAGGAATAACAAGAGCTAGGGTGGGAGAGGAACTCGCGTCCAGGGTGAAGTTCCCTGGGGCACAGCAGGCTGGCCCAGGACCCCATGGCCTCTGCTGGAGCCCTGCTTCTCACCCCCATCTCTGGTCTGCTCTGGCTGTGCACCCCCACCTGCTGGCCCCGCTGCTGGGGCCTGACTCAGCCTGCTGCCAAGCAGAGATAAGCTGAACGCTGAAATCCTGGGGAAGCAGCGATGTGTGAGATTTCCGTTCCAGAGTCCTCAGAGCATCCTTTCTGCATCTATTCAAGGAAGCATCTTCTTAAGATCTTAGTTTGCAAATTCAGACACTGAATTCCAGAGATGCGCGGGTGGAAGAGGGTGTTAGGTTTTGATATTTGCAAAAATGCTTCTGAGGACAAAGCTCCTTCTGTTTGGGAGATTTTCATGGATTGCTCCAGTCAGCAGAGCAGATCAGGAGAGCCGGAATATGAGCATATTTGGACTCCCATTTCCTCATTGGTAAAAATTTTGCCAAATAAGCCCAGTATGGTGGTGCATGCCTGTTATCTCAGCACTCGGGAGGCTGAAGCAGGATGATCACCATGAGTTTGAAGCCAGTCAAGGCTGCCTAGGGAGTTCAAGGCCAGCCTGGAATACATAGGAAGACCTTGTCTCAAAAAACAAAAAATTTTTTTCTCTAAATAACATTGCCCTGGCAGGGTTTGGGGAAAACCAGTGTGAACTGTGAGTGCCTAATATTTTGCAAGCAGAAGCCATCGTCCCACTTTTCTTAGGTGTTGGAACGTCAGCATCTGTTGTCCCATAGCCGCACAAGCGTAAAAGGCTGGTGTCTGACAAGAAATGATGGAAGCGGGCTAATACAGCTGCTCCTACTGGGAGAGCTGCTGCCCTACATCTGTAGTTCACCCTGTGGGTCTGCAGTGAGAAACTTGGCACAGTAGAAATGGGTCTCTGAGCACAGGCCGGGAGGCGGATCTGTCTCAGCTGCCCAAGGTGGGGCAGGCGGGGAGCTGCGGACCCCAGCGCCCTCGTGGTACTGACTCCTTGCTGCCTTTTCTCCACAGATGAAGATGGCAAATAAATGCTGCTCTCCCGGCAACCAGGTAGGACTCGGGTTTTTCAGCTTGATATTATAACAAGTCTCCACAAGCAACTGCTTCCTTTTTCTGAAATTTGAATTGGAAATTTTGGTAGAAGGGCATTATCACCTCTCGGGCTAAATTTGGCCATCGCTGCCCCAGTGTTACCTTTGAAACTCTCCGTCTGTGTGGAAATAATGTGGGAGAAGAGTTCTGGTGGCATCTGCTTACTGTGGATAAAGGGCTTACTGGTCAGCCATGATACTCTGGAAGGAATTGGGATTTAGATGATGATGTGGGTGTGATTGTGTCTGCTGACGTGTATCAAAGAGTGAGGACGCCTCACTCTGAGGACGCCTTTGACCAGCAGTGTTTGTGTGGTTGTTTTTTGGTACCGGGGATGGAACTCAGGACCTTGCGCTTTCGAGGCCAGCGCCAGAACCACTGAGCTAAATCCCCGGGCCTGACCAGCAGTGTTGACGCAGGTTAGTAAGGTCCGGCCACCCCCAAACCCCCGAGGGTTGTCCAGCTGGGTCCTCTGTTCCTCCCGAGTCTCGAATACCATGGATGGTGGCTGATTCCATCACATCAGTGCCTCATTACTACACCTGGCTTTCTAATTCAGAGACTGCTCATTGACAAACCCTATTAGGATTTAGCAATAATCTGTTCTAACTGGGTTGTTTGAGTACCAGGCAAATAAAATTTGAAACCACTCTATAATTCTATTTCCTGTTTAATAAAGTCAGTTTCAGCTGTAATGGAGGGCGTGCTATTTTTTAGTTATAGCTCATTGATTTTCTAGTTCTATCCTATATAGGTTTGGGAAGCTGTCATTACAGTCAGGATAACCGGGAGCAATATGTTCAGTTCTCTTTAAATGGTGCTACAAAGACTCTTTCAACCGTGTTCAGAAGTAACATCTGAGTTCATGCAAAAGACATTTGGGAGAAGAAATCTTTGCCAATCAAGTATTTACTGAGAATGATAGGAAATCAGCCCTGTGTTTTAATTAAACACTTCTAGCCAGGATTTAAATTAGAATGGGACACTAAGAAGAGTTCTAAATATAATGTTTCTTTTAATATCTTTCTAAGTTGAGCAATTCTTGGTGTTTTATGTAGCTGAGTGAGGGGTTAGCTATGAGTAATAATTAAATGTCTTCAAATTCAAACATCATGCAAAATAATATTTTCCTGCTGTCCTTTGTGGTTTTGTAACAAAAGTCTCCATAATCTTCCCACTGAGTGCCCCTCCCTGCAGCTCACATGGGGAACATTACCCCTGCTTTACTCCTCTCTGGGGCAGAGCAGGCCAACCTATGCTTCGGTCTTCATGAACCATTTTCTGTTTAAAGCTGGATTTCTGCTAGCACAGTGAAAATGAGGAGATTGTCCTTCGAGACCTCATGTTTGGCAAGCCAGCCCTCACTGAGAGGGCCAGGCTCGAAGTGTTTCTAGGGTTCTGGGCCTCTGCTGTGCTAGCAGTGCCTGATGGGGAAGATGGTGCTTGGCTACCCACGGGGACTGCAGTGAACACAGGAGCCGACCATTCGTGCTAATGCACTGGGGGCGACAGTGAAGGCCCTGCCAACAGGAGGACGTGCAGGGGGCTTGGACACGATCTGGGTTTCCCCTGGTCTGCGATCCAGCCTATCTGGCTTTCCTTTGGAATTCACCTTCTCTTTATCATTGAATCAAATGCAGGGAAGAGGGCAGGCTTGAAGACCAACCGAGGAGCCCAGCTCCCAGGACCAAATATTCAGTGAATGGCTGTTTACAGGCCCCAGGCACAGCCTGAGTCTCCTTCACTTCATCTCGGAGAAATTCTACCATGCATCAGACACGGTTATGAGCTTCAGTCCTGGCTGCTTTACTCATCTCATTTAACTACAGCCAAACTCCTAGCTAGGGGCATAGCTTGAACACATTAACTTCTGAGCTTTGGTTTCTTTATTTGTACAATAAGAAGGGTGTACTGGGCAGTCTGAGTTCTTCTTTTACTTGAAACTGCTGGCCCACTTGGAATTTCTCAGGGGTTGGAGTCCCAGTGTTGGGAATGAAGTGCTGGACTCAGCTTCACTGGAAAGGGTAGATCAGGAGCCAGCCCGACCACATCTGGAGGGGCTGTCCCAGGAGGCTGATGTCACATTTTTCCAAAATGTGCGCACTTTGTGTGCATTTTAGGACCCTATGATATAGGGCACTTTAAAAACAGAAAAGATTTTTTTTCTCTCACTCTGACCAATGAATTGATTTTGGCATGTAGAAAAGAAATAACACTTGAATAAAAGTGGGAAAAGGTAAAAGCATTTGATAACCACCAGAAGTGCCAAACCCAAACAAAACAAAGATAATTCAAAAGGCATATGTGGTGTGATAAAAAATAAGTGAATGCTTAAAATTTTAAAATAATGTATTAGAGTAAAAGACACATTGCTATGAACCCACCTCAAAATCCTCCCCTCATTTCCAGCTCACTCATCCTATCATCCTTGCCGCTTTCTGCAGCAGCTCTGTAGTCCTCTTTCCTGAGTGTCTTTAGTTGCTCTGTCCTGGCTGTAGATCCCTGTAGACCCCTGCAGTTAGGTTCCAGTATTCTGCCCAGTATACAACACAGGCCCGAGAAATAAAACTAAAAGACAGAACTAGAG